>NC_047067.1:21326840-21642033 GCF_902459465.1 Asterias rubens | reverse complement strand
CTTTAATTCTTTGCCAGGACCATGTATTGGATCAATGCAGGGGAGATACCTACAATAGAACGAGCCAATATGGATGGAACAAACCAAGTGTCTGTCATTGCTACTGGTTTGAAGGACCCTGTCGGTAAGGATGGGTTCATTAACCCCCTTCACACTAGATGAATTACCAAGCAAATGACTGGGAAAATTTAGTCGACCTTTTCACACTTGTAGAACTGGCAATTTCCTGGGTTGGAGCCATTTTTGCCAGGAAAAAGCTACCCCTGATTGGGAGTAGGGGTAAGCAAGATAACACTAGGGTGAGCATATTGAGTTATCATTTAACCCAGGAAAATTGCCTCAAGTGTTTGCACTCTGATAGTTCAGCAAAATGGTTATTAAATTGCATGAAAACTTTATAAAAGCCTAAAAAATATGGGTTTTCCCCCCCTACTTTTAAGGACCAAATACCATGTCTGTTTTGGACATCTCTACATCAAGTGAAACCATTTTTGTTTTTCCTTCCATAGGTCTTGCTGTTGATGATGTCGGAGGTCGGATCTATTGGACAGATGCAGGAGATCAGAATATACAGTCGAGTGACTTGAGTGGCGCCAATATACAGATATTCTTAGCTCTGGATGAAGATGCTGAACCATCAGCTATTACTGTCACTGAATCGTGGGTATGTACACCCGGCCACCTTGGGGTCCGCCTGCTGTTCCTTGTGAACATCAATGTCAGAACCAATGTTGATCAACTTGGGAAGGCTATTGATAGGCTGCTGTGCAGGCAATGACTCTAACGAGTCAGCATTGATAGGGGGCAGGGGAAATTGCAACTTGTGAATGAGAGGAGAGAACTGATGAACAAGTTGGGGTGGAAACTACAGTAGGGGATGCTGGACCTATTTCATTTCATATGTGAATTCTGGTTGTGAAGCCACAGACTCTTAGAAAGGCAAACTAAATTCACTGTACTAGCCAAGAACCCCATGGAGAGAAGACATCTAACGTCACACTTGAGATCCAGATACTATAAGTTATCACACAAGCGCGAGTGGAATACGGAAAAATAAAGCGCTTCTGAGTTCCATATCCAACAAGGCTGAAGTGAGAAGACTGGTCTTTGATAGTTACCAAATGTGTCCAGTGCCACTGTACCTTTTTAGGGTTTGCCTAGAAAAGATGGATCTTCATAAAGGTTCCATTTTTCTTTTTACGTTGAATTCTTGCCACAAGTTAACATTTCTGTCCTGTATTTTGTGTGACATCCTTTAGGTTTTCTGGGCAGAGACAACCACAGTCAAGTATGTCAATAAGACCAACACAAGCACTAACAATATTCAGGTGCTTAGAAAAGACGTTCCAGGATTCAAGGAGATGTTCCTCTATGATCCAAACTCCAAGAAAGGTAGAGATCTTTAATCTTGTCGTAATACAATGAGACCAATGGTTAACTAGTGGCTGGTTCATGATGGACATAGTGCACACTGAAGTTGAAGTGCGAACAACTCTAGTCAGTTCTGCTTGCTCCAGAAGACGATCAGAGCATACTGATCGAAACGTCGAGTTAAACCAACGGTTCTTTTCAGAACCACCCCCAACTCACTAGAGATAGTCATTACATGGTGTTACCGCAAATCTTTCCATTTCTAGTCAGTTCACCTAAAATTTGAAGAAAAAAACAGTCTGAGAAGCAACAGCAGATGAATCACCTTAACTGGCTTCCTCTGCTGCCACTTCCCAGGTTAAATAGTAAATAACAAAACAACTTACTAATAGAGCGATTTTGTTCCTGACTTAGCTACCAGTAACAGATGCTCACAGGATCAAGGAGGTTGCAGTCAACTTTGTATACCGCTACCTAATGTACAACGTGTTTGCGCATGTACAGCCGGCTACACTCTGCAGGACGATAACATCAGCTGCAAAGGTAGGTTGGATAAAAAAGCCGCCGTTGTCCAATTTCAACAAGAAGTTCAGTTTAAAATTTGCTAAGTAAAGAATGATCTATCTTTGCCGTCGCGGGTTACTGACCAAAATACCATGTAAGATTGCCTGAAACTGGTTGTCTGCTTTTTAATGCTTAGAAGCAAAGTGTCTGCTTAATGGCCTTATGAAAATGCACTCAAGACTCTCTTCTATATAGCAAGCACAATAAATTAGATTCGCTTGCAGAACATTAAGAAATGTATGGCGGACATTTTTCAAAATGTTTTTTTACAAGTTTTTTTTCATCGTCAATATTTATAATATTTTCGCTGCCTTTGTTTTAAAACGTGAGTTTCGTAACCCAAAGGACTGTCTAGTGTTTTACCCTTTCCCTGTATGATCATTGCATCATGCGTATCTTCAAATCCAACATTTTTCTTCCTTTAACATTTTGTTTGCAGGCGTTGAATCCTTCTTGATTTTCTCCATGGATACCAGCATCCGTGGCACTAGCCTTGACCAGTCAGGCGAGGGCGATCTACTCATTCCGATCACCGGTCTCCTCCTCTCTGTAGCCATTGACTTTGATGCAGGTTAGACTGAGCTTTTTCTTCACATAAAATGTGTTTTTTTCTATGTGCTTTCTTTTTTTACTGTATTCATGTACTTCCACTTGACTGCTTATGTTACACTTTGCTTCCAAAAGTTCATTTTGAAGAGTCTTTTTAAAGGCAGTAGACACAATTGGTAATTACTCAAAATAATTATCAGCATAAAACCTTACTTGGTAACGAGTAATGGGGAGAGGTTGATAGTATAAAACGGCTACCTCTGAAGTGACTTAGTTTGAGAAAGAAGTAATTTTCCACAAATTTGATTTTGAGACCTCAAGTTTAGAATTTGAGGTCTCGAAATCAAGCATGTGAAAGCACACAACTTTGTGTGACAAGGGTGTTTTTTTGTCTTCTTCATAGTTATCTTTTAACTCCGACGACCAATCGAGCTCAAATTTTCACAGGTTTGCTATTTTATGCATACATTTGTTGAGATACACCAAGTGAGAAGACTGGTCTTTGACAATTACCAATAGTGTCCAGTGTCTTTAAAACATTTCTGTTCACTTCTTGTATATGTAATTTTCTTTTTGTTCTCTGACCGTTAGGCTGTTACAGTTATAATTTTGGGTTACTTCAAGAATAATTCTTGATAAATCTCAACTTATTTCACATTCCTCTACTCAATGCTCACCTTCTCCAATGTTTCACAGCTAATAACTTCATCTACTGGGTCGATACCTCGTCTCATGAGATCAGTCGTATCCATCGAGATCACACATCCAGAGAGGTTCTAGTCAGCGGAGGGTTAGGCAGGGTGGAAGGTCTTGCCATCGACTGGATCGCAGGTAAGAAACAAATATTTTAATAGATGTACTTTAAAACAGCAATTTGTTAACACTTTAGAGACTTTAGAGCGGCTTGTACCAAAATGCCTAGAGCGGCCGCAAACAGCCGCAATATTTGACCAACTTTTGCTCAAACAATGGGGGACAAAAGTAAAGGTTGGCGACTGAATTGTCATTTTCCAATGTTTTCCATGTAAACATAGAATCTACCTGTACAACTCAAAAACAACATCATGTATTTCTGTTTCGTATTTCACATGTACAATTTGTGACTGGTACCTACTAATTTCTGCTTAGGAGACAGTTATTAAACAATATTTTCTGCTTAAGCAGCTTTATAAAATTTGCCCTTGGTGCTATGCTTGAAGAATTTTATATTTTTGCCCCCATTCAGGAAATATGTACTGGACTGACCAGCAGTTGGACGTGATCGAGGTAGCCAGAGTCAATGGAACATACCGTCACACACTCATCTCGGAGAACCTAGATAAACCGAGGTCCATTGTCGTACATCCTGTCATGGGGTAGGTATTGGTATACAGGTACCATACTAGCATACCAATGGGTTCCTGCTGTAAAAATATACATGGCCAAATGGAAAATAGAAGAGAAAGTAGTCTAGTTCCTTGTATGTGATGCTTAGAGTCACACCTTAATATAGGCAACTTCTCATTTGACTCCCCCCCCCCCCCCCAGGTAAAAAAAGTAAAAACATTCAAACACCCCAACAAATTGTAAAACAATCAACCGGGACTGGTGGATGGTTTAGCTGCATGACCTGGGTTGAAGGCTGTTTAGCAGAAAATATTGCTAAGCAAACTTCTTGGCTTAGCAAGAAACGACGGATGACTACTCAAAGCATAGAGTAAGGACTATGCTCAAAGCAATGGTAACAGTATGGTGTTCTGGCTGGTAACCTCTTTGCTAAGCAAATTTTTGCAAGTTTTTGTGCTTTACAGGCTGTATGAAAATTGACCTCATAATTTGAATCGAAATCCTAGCAAGAATGTCCAGAATGTCCCTCTTAATCCCGATTTGATCATCTCACTTTAACTCCTTGGATACTTCTTGTCTCACTAGATACTTGTTTTGGGGGGACTGGGGGACGGAGCCCAAAATTGAGCGCTCCCGTCTAGATGGCTCCAATCGCACCACTATCATAGATCTGGACATCGCCTGGCCGAATGGGCTGACCATTGACTATGAAGAGTCAAGACTGTACTGGTGTGAGGCCAAGCACGATGTCATCTACTCTGCGGACTTTGACGGGAATAATATAGTGAAGGTGGTGGACAAGGTCGGCATACAGGATCCGTTTTCCATCACGGTGTTTAATGAGCACATCTACTGGACAGACAGGTAAAGAAGTTGTAAATTTGGTAAAGGTGGACAAATAATCTTGAAAGGTTTTGTGGTGACAGAAAGGAGAGCCCCCCCAGTGCCAATAGACGATCTCTGTGTATAACTTTTTTGTCATTTTGGTTCTAAAGGAAAGAAAACATCCTGAAATGTTGTCAGGAAGACTGTTGATTTTACCAGAATGCTGCCTTGGCCCGGGCTGTTTTTTCAAATGCAATATCAACCTCCACCTTCACAGGTACCCATTTATACCCCTGGGTGAAGAGAAGCAATTATAGTAAAGTATCTTGCTCAAGGACTGGGTTTGAAACCCACTCTCTAATGACTAAACCACCAGAAATTGAAATCGATTCTCTGAAGGCACAAGATATTTTCATTCAAGGTAAACAAAATGTCCCCCCCCCCCCCTCATTCTGAAATGTTGTTAGGAAGCTTGTTAAATTTGATCCCTTTTGAAAATGAAATCAAAGATTAGGGTGTTGGCTAAACATTTTCTAGGATATTAGTTGACATTTGATTTGTTTGTTTCAGGACTCATCTCGGAGGTTCCATACATCGTGCCTTAAAGACTAATGGTTCAGAGAGGTTTACTCTGCATGAAAATTTAGGTCTGCTTATAAAAGATGTACACGTCTATAGCAAGCAGAAACAAACAGGTGAGATTAGGTGTCTACCTCATGGGCGCCCACTGTCTTTAGGGTTGTAACGGGTTGAGACACTTGATTTTAGGTTTGTGTCTGGGGTTTGATGGGTGTGCTCCCAAGGT
Organism: Asterias rubens; assembly: GCF_902459465.1. Taxonomy (NCBI): domain Eukaryota; kingdom Metazoa; phylum Echinodermata; class Asteroidea; order Forcipulatida; family Asteriidae; genus Asterias; species Asterias rubens. The sequence goes on along the minus strand of NC_047067.1, from coordinate 21,636,593 downwards.
CTTAGGTTTATTTATGGGTTCTTGTGGCCAAGGTTCTGATTTCTGATTTATTTTTAAGCCTCAGCAAAACTGTTTCAGTAGTGTCGTGGTAAACCATTGTCACATGCTAAAATGATTTCCGTCTCATTGAGACAAAAACATTTTTTTGTGTGTGTGAAATCGTTGCACTCATTTCTCAAAAACTACAGCACCTCAGAAAGTAATATTTTAAGGAAAGCTTTCTACGACCATTATCATTAAACCGTGTAAGTTTATTTTAAATCTGTTTAGACTTTTGTGTTTTTTTGTTGTAAAACAAGTACCCAAAACCTTCATTGTTTTGTTTGTAGGTACCAGTGCCTGTGCCGGGGATGGCAATAAATGCGACCAGCTTTGTTTTAGTGTTGAGAACAATCAGAGTACGTGTAGCTGTACCTATGGACTTCTTGCTTCTGACGGCCACTCATGCGAGGGTTAGTAGCAATTTTTTTTATAACTATAATGCTAAGAAAAAAAAAAAATGTTGTGCGTCCTGCCTTTTTGAAAAAAGAAGGGTGGCCCATGTTTTTTTCTTATAGGCCGCCCAACACATTTTTTAAATTAATTTTTTTTTTTTTTTGAAAAAAAAAAAAAAAAAAAAAAAAAAAAAAAAAAAAACAGGAGACGGGCAGGGATGCTAAACAGGTTTTTTGTAAATTATATATTTGGCCTAATGCATTGTTAGTCCATTTTGGGAGTTTGTTACCTGTGTGTACAATGGCAATGCACACAAGTCTACACTCTCATTAGGGTCCCAATTTCATAGAGCTGCTTAAGCAGAAAACCTTTGCTTAGAAATATTTTGCTTAACAGAAATAAGCCAGGGTACCCAGTCACAAATTATACAGGTGACATGGTTGTTTGGCTGGTAACCTTATTCTGGCAAGCATAATTGTGTTGTGCCTTGCTACTTTTGTTGCAAGCAGATCTATGAAATGTGTTCATGTCTTTACATTCAAAGTAACTTCCAAAATGGCGCACCAAGCAAGATGCTTTACCATTTTTAGTTGCTTATAGGTCTTTGAACTAGGATTGGTAGGGCTTGTTTAAGAACACAGCCGTCAATTTCTCCAAACTCTTCTTAACTTAGGATTAATCTTAGGACTTAGGATGAGTCCCAACCCTGCATTGTAGCATGCAGACCTTAAGATTGATCCTAAGTTAGAACGAGTTACTCGTCCTAAACTCGAGAAATCGGCCGCAGAATACTTATCGTTGAAGTGTAGGGGTTAACACCTGTGCTTCTGGTTCACTTAGCAAGCATTTTTGTTTACTGTTTTCCTCAGGCTTGTGAGCTACAGTGATTAAGTTCACTTATGAGGCATCCTTTCTTTCATTACCAGAAATATATATATAGGATTTGAGGCATTGCATGGTGAGGTATCAATGTATATTTGGTTTGCGGTAACACCATGTGTGTATCTACTTGCCAGGTAGAGTTGTTCTTAGGGAACTGTCTTGCTTTATTCTACTGCCGTCTCCTGACGATGACTAGAGCAAGCTAGTCGAAACGTTGAGACCAATTTCAGAACTGACTCCGCGGCAGTACAGTTAATTACGATCCTATAAGCTAAAGTAGTAGTCCAGTCTAATTTCTATACCATCCGCCCTGGTAATAGTTAAAAAACAGGACAGTTCTTTTCAGAACTGAGAAGTCTCCCGAACCTCCGATTATCTACTTCACGGCAGTCGAATAAAGCAAGACAGTTCCCTAAGAACAACTCTACCTGGCAAGTAGATACACACATGGTGTTACCGCAAACCAAATATACACAGAAATATATAATAACAACACTTTTCATGGATAATAATATTTTGTAGAGATTGTTAAACGTTCCCTCGTCCTTCATTTGCAGAGTTCGACGCTTACATACTTTTCTCTCAGGGGAGTGTTCTAAAAAGTCTGAACATCGACGTTGAATTAGAAAGCAGTGTTCAGCCGAACAAACCACTCGCGAACCAGGAATTCATTCGAAATGTCATCGGCTTGGCCGTGGACTACAAGACAAAAATGCTGTACTATACGGATATACAGCAGGGGAGCATTCACTCAATGCAGTTGGATGGATTCAACCATAAGACCATCATTGAGAGTACGTTCATACTGTACCCACTTGTACCCAATTTGTACCAGTTCTTCTCCCGTATTTTACATACATGTATCAATCTGTTTGCCACCCTGTACCCACTTGAACCCAATCTGTACCCATCCTCTGCCCGTATTTTACATACATGTATCAATCAGTTTGCCACCCTGTACCCACTTGAACCCAATCTGTACCCATCCTCTGCCCGTATTTTACATACATGTATCAATCAGTTTGCCACCCTGTACCCACTTGTACCCAATCTGTACCCATCCTCTGCCCGTATTTTACATACATGTATCAATCAGTTTGCCACCCTGTACCCACTTGAACCCAATCTGTACCCATCCTCTGCCAGTATTTTACATACATGTATCAATCAGTTTGCCACCCTGTACCCACTTGAACCCAATCTGTACCCATCCTCTGCCCGTATTTTACATACATGTATCAATCAGTTTGCCACCCTGTACCCACTTGAACCCAATCTGTACCCATCCTCTGCCCGTATTTTACATACATGTATCAATCAGTTTGCCACCCTGTACCCACTTGAACCCAATCTGCACCCGTCCTCTTCCCGTATTTTGCAAACATGTATCCATCAGTTTGCCACCCTGTACCCACTTGAACCCAATCTGTACCCATCCTCTGCCCGTATTTTACATACATGTATCAATCAGTTTGCCACCCTGTACCCACTTGAACCCAATCTGCACCCGTCCTCTGCCCGTATTTTACATACATGTATCAATCTGTTTGCCACCCTGTGCCCACTAGTACCCAATCCTGTACCTATCTTTGTATAATTCACTACTATTTGATTGAACCACAGACACTGGTTCTGCTGAGGGCATAGCGTATGACCCAGTCTTCCAAGAGATCTACTGGACGAGTTACACCAACTCCTCTATCAGTCGCATCAGCCTGACTAACAAGGACGCTGCTGAGCAGGTGCTGGTGAGGCTGTCTGGAGACGACCATCCTAGGGGAATAGCTATCGACACATGTACGGGGTAAGTCACCAGTCACGATTATGAATTCACAAATCAAGAAATAAGCACGAAGCTTGGTAGGATTCAAACCCACAACCTTTTGATTGCAAGTCCTGCAGTCTAACCACTGGACCATGGTGAGTTGAACCTTACCAAAGATCCACTCTTACTGAAACTTACTCTCTCTCTCGCCAGGTTTTTATTTTGGTCCAACTGGAACTCGGAGCACCCTCGCATCTCAAGGTCCCTCCTCGGCGGGACTGAGGTGGTCGACATCATCACGGAGGAGATTCAGATGCCAAACGGGATCGTCATAGATCACGCTGCCGCTAAACTCTTCTGGTGTGACGCCTGGTTGGATAAGATTGAACGAACTGACTTTGAAGGGAATAATAGATTTGTGAGTATATCTCTTGGATAGACAAACTTTTTGTTTTCAAATATATTTTTTAATGAGATATTTGAACTTAGCTCTTGAAGGGGAACAGCAATTTTCCTCTGTTTTTTATCTGAAGATCTGGCTGTTTGATTAATAGGTGATACTCCCTCTGGAGCCGGTACATCCCTTTGGCCTGGCAGTCTTGGGAGAACACATCTACTGGACCGACTGGGTCAAGCGCTCGGTCATCCGTGCCGACAAGTACACCGGCGGCGATGTGACGGTCATGGTCAGCAAGCTCCGTCAGCAACCCATGGGACTGGTCATGGTCTCGGAGGACGTCAGTGAATGTAAGTGGATTTTGCCTGCCTTCTTTTATTTCTCTTGGCTCCTTGCACCGGTGACCAATGACGTCACCAACGCGGCATCCCAGTTTAGCTTCCTATGTGAGCTGTATAGGGATTATTTTACTCAAGACTCAATGTTGTTCAGGAGTCGATTTCATAAAAGTAAAAACATGAAAGTTTGGCCTGAATAAAGTGTCTACTTGGAGCTTTGAATCCATGTGTTTTCCTTTCTTCTTTGAACAGACCTTTTGTATACTCTGTTTTTTCTTCTTCCAAGAATTAGCAAAAAAAAATACTAGTTGTTGTTAGTAAATTGCCTGGGTCCATCTTGCTGTCATCAGGTACAGAATGGCGTTGCCACACCTACAATGGTGGCTGTGATGGCACATGCGACACAGATGAAAAAGGACACATTGTGTGCTCTTGTGACGAGGGTCTTCATCTTTTTGAAAAATTCAGGTGTCTGGGTGAGTAGATAAATTCCCAGGGGGTGATCGATCTCGTAAGGGGGTGACTTTATACGATATGATTGATCTCGCAGCTCAATTTCTCCCTATTATGCCTTGCTCGCTCATAACCCCTGGAGTTGGTTAAATAAACTGGAACACTTAAGCCATGAGGCCAATCCACTTTGCATAACCCTCAAAAGAAGCATCAAGTTAAAGAGCGGCTGGTCCAACTGGGTACTGTCGGCTTCATCTTTGTATTTATTTTTTACTGTCGACTGCCTTTAACCATTAAGGCAATTTAGAAACAGGATTTTTAACAGTGAAAGGGTCCACCGTGGTTTTTTCCACAAATTTTGGCTAAAGTATGCTTTGATCATTTTCTCCTTTATGCCGCCAAATTCCTCTTGATATACGTCAAGTTTTGTTTTTCTTCAAACCCACAGAAGCGGAAACTAACAACTGCTCCCGGTCTGATGAGTTTGTATGCGGGAATGGTGAATGTATACCCTATGAAGACACCTGTGATGGGTTGCAACAGTGCGAGGACGGCTCCGATGAAAGGGAGTCATATTGCCGTAAGTTAATACCTTAACCTTCCCAAGTCCATCGAGAGCCGTCTAATGGCCAATTTTGAATGTGCGTAGCTCTGACAAAAAAAAGTTCACCAGCCCAAATACCATGTTGTGTTTAATATGTGTGGTTGGTTCCCTGTTAACTGTTTACTTATATTGTGTATGGAAAAAAATGCTTTTCATCGGTAGTAAGTGGGTATTTGCGATGGGAGTGATTGTAGAAGTGAATGATTTACAACCTGTGCGCTCTTGGTTTGCGGTGCTGCATACTCCTCAGGAGTTGAGTTGGTTTCCAGAAGGGCTTAAGACCCAATAAGCTAGAGAATTGATAGTAAGGCGCTTTGCCACTCTGTTGTTTAAAGTGCTTAATAAATATGTTTTTACTTTCAGTTATCCGTGACTGTCGCCGTGGTTACTTCCGCTGCCACAATGGACGCTGCGTGCCCAATGTCCATCGATGTGACTTCTATAATAACTGTGGTGACAACAGCGATGAAAACAGATGCGGTTAGACTCGGACCAAGTTTGTGTTTAGAGTTTAATGTTCTTAAGATTCACTGAAAATCTAAGATGAAGGAAGTTAGAAGGATTATCTTGTAATCCCTTTTTGATCAAACAATAAAAATAAAAAAATCAAGCTATAAAAAAACATACCTGTGTGGCTCTTTGTGTGCATCAAAAGATAATCTTTTTTTACATTTTGAAAGTTAGATAAGCTTCGTCTTGAACGCAGGTATATATTTTTTTCTCTTCTGAATCTGTGCTCAGAATAAACATGATTTGCATGTAATTCAAATTCAAGTATCTCTTTGTAGAATGTTGCAGGAAAAACCCCCCAACTTTGTACACTTTTAGGGGGAGGGCCGGGGTAGTGAACAAGTGTACGCTTGTGAAAATATTGATAGTTGTGAATGCCCCCTAAGTTCCTGAATATTTGATTCATTACAGGTCGATGCTACGGGAATGAGTTTATGTGCGGCAGTGGAGAGTGCGTCGATGGGAAGGCCAAATGTGACACTAAACTGGACTGCAAAGACTACTCTGATGAAACGGACTGCCGTAAGTTCCCTTTGTTTCAATTGACCTAATGCATATGACGTCATTTAAAATAAGCGCCCTCGTCTGGAGGTCAAAAAAAGGTAGCTCATTGTCCCTGTGTGTGCTGTGAATAATTAGCTGCTCGTTTGTTTCGTCAAAGTTTCTGTCTAAGATGTCAGCTCGATGGCGCCAATTCAGAAGGTCCATTTCCCCATCTCTCTTTTTCTTCATTTCCTTGACTCATGGAAATTCCTTTCTTAAAAACTAAGTTACTTCAGAGGGACTCAATTCTCACAATGTTTTATACTATCAACAGCTTTCCATTGCTCATTACTAAGTAAGTTCTTAAGCTAACTATTTTTTTGAGTAATGACCAATAGTGTCCAGTGCCTTTAACGCTGATAACTTTGGTCTTTATTTAGCGGATATAACGTGTGCGGAATGGCAGGTGAGCCTGAAGTGGGTGTCTACCCCGCTGATTGGCTGCAACTCAACCTCCATCTGCATCCAACCTCAGTTGGTATGCGATGGAATCAACGATTGTGGAGACAACACAGACGAGGAAGGGTGCAGCACTGGTATGTCATTGGTTCCTTCCAAAGTAGACATTAGTTACAACTGAAATAAGCACTGGTTCCCTCCGAAACAAACACTGGTTCCCTCCAAAATAGACACCGGTTCCCTCTCAAACAGACACTGGTTCCCTCCAAACAGACACTGGTTCCCTCCAAAATAGACACTGGTTCCCTCTCAAACAGACACTGGTTCCCTCCAAACAGACACTGGTTCCCTCCATATTTGGTTATATTGACTGTATTTTTCTTTCTTTTTCTTGATGATGAAATGTGGAAATGAATTTGAATTCTGTACATTCTAATTGAGATTGAAAAGTTGTTATTTCCCCAAACAATGACTGATTGTACTTGTTGTTTTGTCAACCTTCTCATTTGAAGAACGTCCAGGGGATACAGGTTGCCTGACCAACTTCCACCAGTGCCCCAATGGTCATTGCATTCGCCAGGCGTGGGTCTGCGATCGCGACGACGACTGTGGAGACGGTTCCGATGAAACAGATTGCAGTAAGTTTTTTTTTCCAGAAAAAAGATCGGGGCCCAATTTTATAGAGCTGCTTTAGCACAAAAAGTAGCTCAGCACAACAAAATTGTGCTTACCAGAATAAGGTCACCAGCCAATATAGCATGTATCATGTACAATCTGTGACTGGTGTCCTGCTTACTTTTGCTAGGCTTACCATTTTTAAGCGCCATTTTCTGCTAAAGCGACTCTAAGAAATTGGGCCCAGAGCTTCCTGAAAGATAAAAGTTGAGCTGTAGCGCGACAAATTTGTTTTTTTACAGTCGGCATAATTACAGTTGTAGATAATTCCAGGCCTAAAATGCCTTTGCGGGGCAAGGCCATTGCTTATTTGCACAGGGCACTTCGGGATTCGGGATGTAAGGGGCACTAAGGCTAAGAATGGGGGCAATGACCTGTATACTCACTGTGTAGATTCTGGCCTTCCCCCAATCTTTGATCATTTAGAGGGGTGAACAAAAAATTGTAAAAATTGTGTTTGTCGTTGTCTTTAAACTGGACTATTTTTGCTTTTAGATACGTTTTTTTAAACCTCCTCTTGCAAAGGTTTTTTGCTGCTCTAAATCTCTCATTTTCCCCATCTTTTCTTTCTTAGCGTACACATGTGACGGTGATCAATTCAAGTGTGACAATAATATGTGCATTCCGAAAAAATGGACCTGTGATGGCGACAATGACTGCTCCGATAACTCAGATGAGACAAACTGTGGTCAGTACCCACAAAGTAATATAGACCCACTAAGAGAGGTTTGCGGTAACACCGTGTGAAAACCTCTTTGGAGTAGTGTTGGTTCTGAAAAGAACCGACGGTTAACAACTCAACGTTTCAATGAGTGCTCTGGGCCCAATTTCATAGAGCTGCTAAGCACAAAAATTTGCTTCTAGCATGAAATTTTTGCCTTTATATAAAAGGATTACTAACCAAATTTCCACTTGGTTTTCCGCAAACAACAGCTGAATACCAGTAACAAGTAATATGCAACAAGTAATATGCAACAAATGAAAATTTGGTTGGTAAACCTGTTTTTATCAAGACAAAAATTTCACGCTAAGCACATTTTTGTGCTTAGCAGCTCTATGAAATTGGGCCCAGATCATCTTCAGGGGAATGCTGTACTCTGTTGCTGGATACTAAGTTAGGAAGTACAATCATTCATACAGTGTTTTGGAAAGTATCAACTATTTGGTGCTTTCATATTCAGTACTTTCTCAAAGACAATCAGAGCAGAGCATACTGATAAAAGCATTCAGTCGTTGACCACCGGTTCTTTTCGGAACCAACACTACTCAGATTTTCACATGGTGTTACCGCAAACCTCTACTTAGTTATACTTCAACCATGCAAAGTTTTTGTTGTTGGTGTTTTCTTTGCTCACAAATAATTTGTTCGTTTTGTGTTAGACGACACAACCTGCAGCAGTGACCAGTTCCGATGTGTTGCCAACAAACGTTGTATTCCGAGGCTGTGGGTGTGTGATGGAGATAATGACTGCGGAGATGCTGCCGATGAACGCTTGGACCAAGGATGTAGTAAGTTTTCAATAATGTTTCCCTTGGCTGGCTTGAAAAACAGAGCCTGGAGCAAAGCTGCCAACTTAATATAAACCAATTTTACCATGTTTTGAAGAGAGCTGGCAACTTTCCTTGATTCTGCAGAAAGTTCCCTGAAATTATGCCAATCTTTCTATGATCAGTTGAGCAAGTTTGAAAATCTAAGCTCAATATGATTGTGTGTATTGTTTTTTCAACCTGGACAAATATAGATAATTTCCTTCGTATAAGGCGCTCAGAGTATAATGCTTTTTTAGACCTCCCTTTTCCTTATTTTAATTCCTTCACGGTTAGAACGAAGCAGCCTCTCTGTTCAATTTTACACAATTTTGATTCATGTTTATTGTGCCTCGTTTTATCTCTAAGATGTGACGCGTTGCGATGACAACGAGTTCGCATGCCTTAATGGTCACTGCCTCCAGCTTGCTTGGGTGTGCGATCGGGACGACGATTGTGGGGACGGGTCCGACGAAACAGATTCATGTGGTAAGAACTATCCCCCCAATGACATCAAGAACTATTTTATAATTTGGTTTTACCCTTACTCAGTACCCGTTACCAAAAGGTGGACATTATTTCAATGTGCCTTTAAGATCTGGATCCCAGACTCTCACCCCTAGACTTTATCTGTGCATGTTAAAGGCACTGGACACTATTGGTAATTGTCAAAGACCAGTCTTCTCACTTGGTGTATCTCAACATATGCATAACGTAACAAACCTGTGAAAATTTGAGCTCAATCGGTCATCGAAGTTGCAAGATGATAATGAAAGAACAAACACCCTAGTCACACAAAGTTGTGTGCTTTCAGATGCTTGATTTCGAGACCTCAAATTCTAAATCTGAGGTCTCGAAACCAAATTCGTGGCATATTACTTCTTTCTCAAAAACTACTCCACTTCAGAGGGAGCAGGTTCTCACAATGTTTTATACTACCAACCTCTCTCCATTACTCGTTACCAAGTAAGGTTTTATGCTAATAATTATTTTGAGTAATCACCAATAGTGTCCACTGCCTTTAAGCAGGCATTCATCGTGTCTTGAATACATTTTGATCTCTTTCAGAGTACTCGACATGTCCTCCTGACCAGTACAGCTGTGATAATGGTCAGTGTATTCATCGGTACTGGCTCTGTGACGGCGACGCAGACTGCAGAGACAACTCTGATGAAGCTAACTGCTGTAAGATTTGACCTATCAAAAATAATTTATACTACTTGGCTTTACCCATACATCGATGTGTATAAGCACTATATGCTCAGCCGTCGATTTCACAAAACTCTTCCTAACTTAAGATTAATCTTAGGACTTAGGACGAGTCCCAACCCTGCACTGTAGCTTGTAGACCTTAAGATTAATCCGAAGTCGAGATAAGACGAGTCCTAACTCTTTGTGAAATCGCCCCCAGTACTTTCCCGAGCTCTGTAAAAAAAAATTCAGATTATTCGGTTGGGATTCGAAACCACATTCTTTGCAATTCTAGAGCAGATGTTGTTATTTTCAATATGCATTTTTCGTTGATATCAATGTCTAAGAGCTTACCTTATTTGCATATATATGAATATGTATTATGATGATTTATGCCGTTCCAGCCTCTGTTGCCCCTCCCATTGGAGACTGTGATCCAGACGCCCCAGGGACGCAGTTCCGCTGTGAAAACAACGACTGCATCTCAAGTAACTTGGTTTGCGATAACAACGCCGACTGCGTGGATGAGTCAGATGAGAGAAATTGCAGTAAGTATTCCTATATCATTATGCCACCATCTTGGTCATGTTCCCCGTATCCACTAACAGTAAAGGGTGCTTATACTCATTGTACAAAAAGGAACCAGACTATTTCTCCTTCGAGCCTCGGTTTGGTTACATTGGTTTGAATCGGAGAAAAATCTAGATGGCCGCACCATGATAAAGATCGATTGCTTTTAATGCAAATCTCGAATGAAGTTTAATTAGGAACCTGGCATTCATTTTTTTTCAAAATCTCCAAAACTTTTCTTGAAAGATGTAGAGCGATCTTCATCAAAGAGAGAAAGAAATAAACTACATTGTGTCGACACCTGTAGTTTTGTTTCACCAGGTTCCAAGGGTTCACCATGTCACAATATTGTAACCCGATGGTCAACTCCAGTTTACTGCTTGTTTTGTTTTCCTTTTTTTTAAATTTTGTTTTTTAATGTCCTTCACTGTTTTCAGATGTGAATGAATGTGAGATAACCCATCCATGCCACCACATGTGTGAAGATTTGCCAACCAGCTTCTTATGTTCGTGTTATGATGGCTACAGACTGCAAAATGATAGCACTACGTGTGAAGGTATGAAGTGCAATTCAACTCGAGTCTTTCCTTATGTAACCTCTTTCCCAAAGTGAACTCTTACTCAGGGTACAGGATAATGCTAGTACCGTCTTGCCCTATTATTCTGTGCAGTATCCACATTGATTTTTTTTTTAATGCCTGCGGATAAGAACATTGGACTCGAGCATGATCCAATTTTGGGTGGCATGGTTGGCTTGTGCGTAAAGTGCTCGCCTCTCACCAAGGTGACCCCCATTTGATTCCCGGCCAGGGCCATATGTGAGTTGAGTTGTGCGTTGGTTCTCTTCTGTGCCACGAGGGTTTTCCAGACCACCCGGTTTTCCTCCCTCGGGAAAAAATCAAACACTTTCGATCTTTGGCTGTGCTCCATGGTCATAATGAGTTGATGTGGCCGGCAGCCAAAGGCGCTCTTGCATGCCTGCTTCTCAAACACGCTGTAGCCGCGTCCTTCGCAATTCAGCTCTTAGCTGCGAGTAAGGATGATTAGCCCCCCAAATTATTATTAATTATTATTATTATGATTAAGTCCATCGTTTGGATGAGGAATTACATGGAGATATCAGGTGTTAGTTGTCTGATGAAAAGGATGTTTTTATTCTATCCTCTTTCTTTAATGTAGCTTTCTCGTAATGAATAGAAAGGGCACAGATATGTACACACGGCGCACAGGATGGGCCAATGAGCTATCTAACTTTGCCCTGCAGTAAAGGGCGCCCTCCTCAAATGCTGTCGTGTGCATAAGGTTTATAAAAACTTTTAAGAAATTGTGGGTTTTTTTTTATGTTTTTGTCCGGCAGATATAAATGAGTGTGTGGAAACGCTGCCATGTTCACAGGGTTGTCTGAACTCCCCTGGGACTTTCCGTTGTTTCTGCGTCGATGGTTACGAAACGCTTCCAACTAATCCACACAAATGCGTCCTCTCTGCGACCTGTAAGTATTAAAAGAATCGGGAAATATTTGACACATTTCACAGAATAATTTCATGATAACTTGATGCATATCAGGACTCCAGATGTGTTTTTTCCTAAACATTAAATTACATCGGAGCTAAAATTAATAAACAAGAATTGAGAATTTTGCTTATGATTTTTCATTTGTGGCAACTTTTGTCAGAGCTTCTTTAAATAGTTTCTTGTTTTAAAAAAATGTTGGTTATCTCCAATTAAAATTCGACAAATTTTATCTCTCCACCAGATGAAAAGCCCCAAATTCTCTTTGCCAATCGCTACTACATCCGCTCCGTGGATTTATATGGCAATAACTATAACCTCGTACAAGCTCAACTGACTAACGCTGTAGCGCTAGATTTTGACGTCCAGGACCGAAAAGTGTACTGGTCTGATGTGACACAACAAGACAGTACCATCAGCCGTATGGACATCAATGGGAGCAATACTGAGGTAAAGATGGGGTGAGGTTAGGGTGGGGTGAGGTAAGGGTGGGGTGAGGTTACGGTGGGGTGAAGTTGATGGGGGTTGAGGTTGGGGTGGGGTGATTTAAGGCTGGGATAATGTTAGGGTTGGGTGAGGTAAGGGTGGGTTGATGTAAGGATGTGGTAAGGTGTGGTAATGTTGGGTTGAGGTTAGGGTGAAGTATGGTATGGGTTGGTAGAGGTAGGCAGGCATGCAACTCTTCCGCGTTTCCGCAGAATTCCGCGTTTTTAAAAAACTGATTAGCGCTAAGAAAAACATTCCGCGGTTAGCGCGATCTTAAGACAATTTACAACAATGCATCGTAACGCATGGTCTGGCCTCTGCCGCGGCACGCAATCCTTTCTACTGCATGCTCAATCTAAAGCCCACAGCAAGCAATGCATAGGTTTACACACTGCGTGCGGTTCAAATCCTGTACTTGTTGGTCTTTCCCAATCAGTTTCCCTTGTCATTGCTATACGCATTAAGTACACGGATAACCACCCACTGGTAATATAACGGCCTCTTTATACCCATCATGTTTACACCAGGTGCTGCACTTGGGTGTTCTCAATCCAGACGGTTTGGCGGTGGATTGGGTCGGCAGGAATCTGTACTGGTGTGATAAAGGTTTAGATCAGATCGGAGTGTCGACTCTCGATGGCCACTTCAGGAGGGCTCTTATCAAGGAAGGGTTGGACGAGCCAAGAGCTATTGCGCTGGATCCACGTAACGGGTAAGTTGTGGGGACCTGGACATGGACGGTGAAGAAACAAGCTACAAGAAGGTGGTCTGACAGGACAGTTACACTTTTGTGTCCCCTTCTTTTTATGCCATTCGCCCAAACAAGGCTAAAAGCCACTCTTGTTATGTGGATACAGGAAGAAACGTTAGTGTGAATAGAAATCGGGGGGGGGGGGGGGGGGAGCTGAAGATAGGAATTGATATTCCTCTTAAAACAGTCTAGATGTGAGTGCTATCATCTATTGGTTATAACAATTCCTTGTTGTGTTTCTTAAACAGGTTGGTCTACTGGACGGATTGGGGTGAGAAGCCTTACATCGGGCGAGCAAGTAAGTGAATCAACTAGATTTCTACCCTAACATTTATCAACTATTTGTCCACCATTTAATACATCAGTACTCTTGTTAGACTTGCCTTTACCCTACCAGAACTAAACCCTCGCCTAAACCCTTTCCCTTATCCTTGCTGTTGCCCTGATCTTTACCCTTGCCCTAATCACTGCCCCTACCCTAATCATTACCCTTCCAGTGACCCCTACCCTTTCTTAACTATTAGGGGCGGCCTCTCTTGTACTATGAGATACCTATCAGAACACAAGCAGCTTGGCATTGTTTTATCTTATTTTCATTTGATTTTTCCAGGTATGGACGGAGCTAGAGCTCAACGCCTCGTCGAGGACCACTTGAAATGGCCGAATGGTCTGACCATTGACTACACAACGGACCGTGTGTTCTGGGCTGATGCTCACATGGACAGGGTTGAGTTTGTGGAATGGGACGGAACAAACAGGTACAGTATCCTTTCCTTCCAATTTAGTTGACCTGGGCTCAATTTCAGAAAGCTGTTAAGCAGCAAAATTTTCTTTGCTAAGCAAGAAATTACCAGGGTACTAGTCCTTACAATGGTAACTTTATGGTATTCTGGCTGGTATCTTTACTTTGATAAGCAGCAAACTTTTTTTTTTTTGCTAAGCAAGTATTTGTGCTTTAATGCTTTTTGTGAAATCTGGCCTTTGTCCAAGACATCATAACTTACTTTAAAATGTAGTCAATATATGAAATAGACCCTTCTATCGTTGTGCTGCCGTCTTTATTTTCACCCATTCAACTCAATGTAACCAAACCGATGCTTGAAGGGTAATTAGTCTGGTTCCTTTTTGTACAATGAATAGTAGCATTCAATACTGTTACTGGATACAGGGAACACGACCAAGATTGTGATGAATTTCCTCTTTCCTTCTCCATTCAGACAAGTGGTTATCAGCCAAGGCATCCCTCACATCTTTGCCATCTCATTGTTTGAGGACTGGCTCCTGTGGACGGACTGGGAGAATAAGACCGTAGTCAGAGCTGATAAGTACACCGGGAAGAATCGAACCACCCTGGTGACTACCGTGCATCGACCAATGGACATCCACGTTTACCATCCACTCCGGCAGCCACCAGGTATGATTGTTAACCCTCTTACTATGGTACTGATTACCAGCAAGTTGATCGACCTATTGTGGTGTAAGATAACAATTAACTGTGAATAGTAGTCTCGCGGGTACAATGATGTATGAAATCCCTTGTGGAGGAGTGTCGGTTCTGAAAATAGCCGGTGTGGTCTCAACGTTTTGAACAGTATACTTCTTTTTCTCTCCTGATGACAAGCAGAGTATATGCCTCTCTTAATATTCATGCATGATGTCATAATTCTTACCCAAAATGAGGTTATAGGCGCACGTCTGCCACCACTTGCAGTGCCTGCGCCTATGGCCTCGTTTTGGGTTAGAATTGTGACATACTCATGCATAAATATTAAGAGAGGCTTATACTGTTCGAAACGTCAAGACCACACCGGTTGTTTTACAACTCCGCATTGATAGGATGATTACAACGTATCAATATATCCCCTTGGTCTGCAGTACTCTTTGTGTCCCTCTTTGTGTCCCTAGAAAACCCTTATTCTTTAAATCGAGAGCTAGTCTGTGGCTTATCGTAGAGAAACAATCAAGATGTCCCTTCTTTCTCCTTTCAGCCATGTTCAACCCATGCAAGTACAAGAACGGCGGCTGCAGCAACCTCTGTCTTCTCAACGATCGCAGCGGTCGCACCTGCGCCTGCCCGACCAACTTCAACCTGTCCCCCGATGAGATGACGTGTGTCTCTAACTGCACCTCTAGTCAGTTCATCTGTAACAATGACAAATGCATCCCGTTCTGGTGGCGATGTGATGGACAAGACGATTGCGGGGATAACTCTGACGAACCGGAAGACTGCCGTAAGTTTGTTTAGTTTATAGGCAAGGAGACGTTTCAAACTGCGGTACTAGAGTTTGAACAAAAACGCTCCCTATTTGTAGCCCTTAACTCTTACCCTCACCCTATGGGTGGCATGGTTGGCTTGTGTGTAAAGCGCTCGCCTCTCACCAAGGTGACCCCGGTTCGATTCCCGGCCAGGGCCATATGTGAGTTGAGTTGTGCGTTGGTTCTCTGCTGTGCCACAAGGGTTTTCCAGACTATCCTATTTTCCTCCCTCGGGAAAAATCAAACACTTTTGATTTTAGCTGTGCCCCGTGGTCATAATGGGTTGATGTGGCTGGCAGCCAAAGGCACCCTTGCATGCCTGCTTCTTGAACACGTTGTAGCCGCGTCCTTCACAATTCAGCTCTTAGCTGCGAGTAAGGATGATTAGCTCCCCAATTATTATTATTATTAATTATTATAGCCCGATTACCCTAGCCTTATCCCTAGACCCCTTAAAACCGTAACCTTTATCTAACCCTTGCCCTAACACTATCTCTATCCCCTAACCCTTACCCCTAACCCCTAACCCCTAACCCCTAACCCCTTACCCCTTACCCCTTACCCCTTACCCCTAACCCCTTACCCCTTACCCCTTACCCCTTACCCCTTACCCCTTACCCCTTACCCCTTACCCCTTACCCCTTACCCCTTACCCCTAACCCTAACCTATTTCTTATCCCAATACTCTTACCATAGCCGTATCTTTAACCTCTGACCCTGGTAGTATTCATGATTCATATGTAATTTTCCATTTCATTGTTAATTGTAAAGGTCCGTTCTACTGTGTGGTTGGCCAATTCCAATGTGCCAATTCCACTGAAGAGAATAAAGATTGTATCAACCCGTCCTATGTGTGCGACGGGGAGAACGACTGCAAGGATGCGTCTGATGAACTCAGTTGTGGTAAGTCGCCCTAATTTAGGCTTGATTTCCAATCGAGCCCCTACGAAGAAGGAAAAAGCAAAATTGTGATTAAACAGCTTGAAGTGTATTAAAGCCTCAACCACCAGGTGTACATGTAGTGCAGCCCTTATACTACATGTATATACAGTTTTCATGTAGTGCAGCCCTTGTACTTCATGTATATACAGTTTTCATGTAGTGCAGCCCTTGTACTTCATGTATATACAGTTTTCATGTAGTGCAGCCCTTATACTACATGTATATACAGTTTTCATGTAGTGCAGCCCTTGTACTTCATGTATATACAGTTTTCATGTAGTGCAGCCCTTATACTACACGTATATACAGTTTCCATGTAGTGCAGCCCTTGTACTTCATGTATATACAGTTTTCATGTAGTGCAGCCCTTGTACTTCATGTATATACAGTTTCCATGTAGTACAGCCCTTGTACTTCATGTATATACAGTTTTCATGTAGTGCAGCCCTTATACTACATGTATATACAGTTTTCATGTAGTGCAGCCCTTGTACTTCATGTATATACAGTTTTCATGTAGTGCAGCCCTTGTACTTCATGTATATACAGTTTCCATGTAGTGCAGCCCTTGTACTTCATGTATATACAGTTTTCATGTAGTGCAGCCCTTATACTACATGTATATACAGTTTTCATGTAGTGCAGCCCTTATACTACATGTATATACAGTTTCCATGTAGTGCAGCCCTTGTACTTCATGTATATACAGTTTTCATGTAGTGCAGCCCTTGTACTTCATGTATATACAGTTTCCATGTAGTGCAGCCCTTGTACTTCATGTATATACAGTTTTCATGTAGTGCAGCCCTTGTACTTCATGTATATACAGTTTTCATGTAGTGCAGCCCTTGTACTTCATGTATATACAGTTTCCATGTAGTGCAGCCCTTATACTACATGTATATACAGTTTCCATGTAGTGCAGCCCTTGTACTTCATGTATATACAGTTTTCATGTAGTGCAGCCCTTATACTACATGTATATACAGTTTTCATGTAGTGCAGCCCTTATACTACATGTATATACAGTTTTCATGTAGTGCAGCCCTTATACTACACGTATATACAGTTTTCATGTAGTGCAGCCCTTGTACTTCATGTATATACAGTTTTCATGTAGTGCAGCCCTTGTACTTCATGTATATACAGTTTTCATGTAGTGCAGCCCTTATACTACACGTATATACAGTTTTCATGTAGTGCAGCCCTTGTACTTCATGTATATACAGTTTTCATGTAGTGCAGCCCTTGTACTTCATGTATATACAGTTTTCATGTAGTGCAGCCCTTGTACATGTACTTCATGTATATACAGTTTTCATGTAGTGCAGCCCTTATACTACATGTATATACAGTTTTCATGTAGTGCAGCCCTTATACTACATGTATATACAGTTTCCATGTAGTGCAGCCCTTGTACTTCATGTATATACAGTTTTCATGTAGTGCAGCCCTTGTACTTCATGTATATACAGTTTTCATGTAGTGCAGCCCTTATACTACATGTATATACAGTTTTCTTACTTTTTTTCCAAGGGCCAAATATCATGCCTGGTTTGACTATAACTCCTGAATGGGAGACTTTTGGGACGCTTGGTAGCAGCAGACTTACCAGGTAAAATCCATTGTCTCGGTAATGTTCGCATGCTCAGAACTACGTCAACAATGATAATATACTTGGTAAGTCTGCTGCCACCTAGCGCCTCAAAGTCTTCCATTAGGCATGATAGCAGAGAGACAAAATGTACACCTGACTCTGCCTTTCATATCCCTGCATCAGAATATCAAACTTATTTGGCCACTTTGCGCAATCTTCAGCCTGGAAAATGGCCAGCAAAAGGGTACTCTCTGAACGCTCTTCAAAAGCCTCTTAGACAGGATTTTCATACACAGAGCTGTCAGAGAGACAAAAGGTGGTAAAATGACCCTTGGAATAATGCTTGATTTAATCCCTTGTGTATTTGTACAGAGCGCCACACATGTATGCCGAGCCAGTGGAAATGTCACAACAGTAGTCGCTGTATTCCTCTGTCATTCCGCTGTGATAGCTTCGAGCATTGTCCCAACGGTGAAGACGAACAAGATTGCCGTAAGTCTTCATTTTATTCTTAAATCCTTGTGCATTGTTTCTAGTGCATTATTAAATGTATCTACATTTTTGAAACTTTTAAATTTTGTTGATATTTGTGGTGCTTTTAAACTTGTGCTAGCAATGTAATTTCTTCTTTTTGGAAAGTAATCATGTTTCTTTGTCTTACGTCTTATGACCTTTAAGGTCTCCAGGAAATTTATTTTAAAATAGAAGGTATTTCTGATAAATCTTTGTCCGAGTAAGATATACAAACTTTGGTGCCACTTCCATTGGAAAATCTTAAAGTCTATGGGAAACTTTTCAAGGGGCTCTAAAGCTTAGACCAGGTCAACAGACGCCACTGCCTCCGTTTCGCCGTGTAACTCCAGGTCTGAAAGATGATCCTCTTAGCTTGAAGGAGCGTCTTCTTTTTTAAATTTTCTACTAACTTGAATACATTGTTGTTTCTTTATCAGCCACACCTACTTGCCGTGAGGGGCAATTCTCTTGTCTTAACGTCCACTGCATCCCTGAAGTCTGGAAGTGTGACGGTGATGATGATTGTGGAGACGGGAGCGATGAGCCAGATACTTGCGGTAAGGAAGGGCCGATAGTTTAATTATTGTTTACACATTTCTGTTTTCCCTCCAAAAGAAAGTCACTCTCAAAAAATGACGATGATAGTGGGAACAGGACTTTTTCTCTAACCCCCCCCCCCCCCCCCCCCCAAAAAAAAAAAAAATAATAATAAATAAATAAATTAATATATATATAAAAATATAGAAAAAAAAAAAATAAAATAAATATTCTTGACTTTTGGACCATATTATTTTTACGAGCTGGATGGTCTACTAGAAGACGCACACGACGACCCTTCCATTGCAAATAAGTCTAAAAATAAGGCCCATGACCTTTGCATTGCTAGAGCAGATGTCTTACCACTAGACCATCAAGCTAGCCCGGTAGCTAGAGGCAGTTTTAATCCTAAGTGTTAGCAGCGGGTACCGCAACAATACTTTTGCTTTGGGATAAAGAATATTATTTTATTTTTTAACATTTATTTTGAACCTTTTTTCTGTTTTTGTTTTTGATTACTCAGAAGCGAGGACGTGCCCAGAGAATCACTTCACGTGTAATAATTCCCACTGCATTCCTGATCGATGGCTCTGTGACTTAGAAAATGACTGCGGTGACGATTCAGATGAAATTGACTGCGGTAAGCTACTGCTGCAAATATGTTTAGCGTCTTTAGACCTGTCCACTTGTTGTAATAACTCTTTAACCTAGTAAATCAAATTTGTGGGGTGTCATGGGTGGCTAGTGCATTAATTTACTGCTTGCTTCTTTATACCACTATAAGGTTCATTGCGATTCAGAACCGCAATGTGTTATGGGTAGGCAGAGGGGGCATTCGACGGCGCGGTGTATGTTGTAATGTACGGCGTGTGCACGCATAGCCTATATCTCTGTGTGGGTTCAACAGTCCCCTCTCTTGAGATTTTGCTATTCGTGATGAACCTTATGGCCATGGTTTGATTGCCGGCTCATATTTGAGTAGATTTGTGCATTGGTTCTCTACTGTGCCCCAATGGTTTTTCTTAAAACGTCTCCCTTCTTCTACCCCTCCCCCCATTCACAGGTAAACTGACGTGTGCTGCCGATCAATTCCATTGTCTGAATTATCGTTGTGTCCCTCTGAATTGGCGATGCGATGCCGATGATGACTGCCAAGATGGGTCGGACGAAGATGACTGTGGTCAGTGGATAATTTTTAGATAAATTAACCCTCCTACTCTGTGACCCATTAATAAGATTTGCACAGTGCCAAATGATATATAAGCTATCTGTCTTTGTTAAAAACTTCAGAGCCCAGGTCCTTGACTCGTATTCATAGCTAAGGTGTAATGTGTCAGCTTTATTTGCTGGCCTTGCATCACACTTGTCTTGTCTGCTTCATTGTCCTACATCCATGTTATCGTACCTGCAGGGTTTCAAATGATATAATATATCATATACTCTGCAATATGATAGCATATCTAAAACCATAGTCAGCCCCAGGGAATGAAACAAACTCCCTATTCACATCAGAGACACTTGTGTCCTTAAGCAAGACACTCCAACAAATTCTCCTTACTTTCCTCTTTTTTTATTTCTGTCTAGCTTCTGCTGTAGATTCTGTTATAAGTTCGCTGTGAAGCATTTTGATCTTTTTAAAGGCGCTTTATTAATACTTATTATTATTATTAATTATTGAAATTTTGTAAATCTGAGCAGGGTTGTGTTCTCAATAAATTATTCCACATTAAAAAAAAAAAAATCTATTTGGGAATTTAAAGTGGACCAACCGGAACTGAGATACAGTTTCTGATGATTTTTATATTGTTTTATTTCCTGTGGCCTGCTTGCCCTACCTTAGACTTCACTTGCACCACCAACCAGTTCACCTGCGACAACAACGAGTGTATCCCTCAAGAATGGAAGTGCAACGGTGAACTGAACTGTGCTGATGGTTCTGATGAAAACCAGGCGGTTTGCGGTACGTTGGATTCTAGAAACTACTTGTAGCATGTCAAAATAAACGGGTACCTGCGAGGGGAGAGGGTAGAGTTTGTTTTGTGTATGAAAAAGCCACTGGAGCCCCATGGTAGCTCAGGGCTGTATACTCCTCAGGGAGCTGAGAAAGATGAAATGATATTGACCTAATGAACAGGGCACTTATAAGAAACCTCTCTTGCACCCCCACCAGAGTCGTGCCCAACCAAGTAGATTTTAGAGGGACTCTATTTGTTCCGATCTTCCGACTGCTAGCGCGTCCAGTCGCTCCTAACTGTTTCAGACGTCGACCTTTTCATGTAATTATTTCAGAATTTGGTTCGGCTTGACTCTAGTGCGCCTGTCTGAAACTAGTGTTAGTTACTATTAAAGCCATTAGACACTTTCGGAACAGAAACAACAACAAAAGTTCACAGATTTACAAATAACCTACAGGGTTTACAGAAGGTAATGGTGAAAGACTTCTCTTGAAATAATATTCCATGAAATGCTTTACTTTTTGAGAAATTATTAAAACAATTATCAATTCTCGATGAATTACGGTTTTATTTTAAACACATGTCATGACACGGCGAAACGTGCGGAAACAAGGGTGGGTTTTCCGGTTATTTTCTCCCGACTCCGATGACCGATTGAGCCTATATTTTCACAGGTTTGTTATTTTATATATAAGTTGTGATACACGAAGTGTGAGCCTTTAGACAATACTGTTAACCGAAAGTGTCCAATCAATGTGCAGTGATTTGCTAATTTTGCTTTGATTGATTTGATCGATGGATGATTTTGCAGATTCTATCCAGTGCACACCGGATGAGTTTAAGTGTGAAAATAACCAGTGCATCTGGAATCGTTGGCACTGCGACGGTGATAGAGACTGCAACGACGGGTCAGATGAGAACGGCTGTAAGTATCGGGACCAAATTTCATAAAGCTGTTAAGCAAGAAATAATGGTTAACAAATTTCTTTGCTCAGCAAAAATTGAGTCGGGCACCAGCCGCAACTTAAGTAATTCGGGCTGGTAACCTGTTTCTGCTAAGCCATACTGTTCTGTGCTAAGCAAGTTTTTGTGCTTACGGGCCTTATGAAATTGGGCTCAAAGCGAGGGCCCAATTTTATAGAGTTGCTTAAGCAGAAAAGTAGCCAAGCACAAGAAAATTATGCTTAGCACAACACAGTAACAAGTCAATGCATTTCCCACATGTAATAAATGTGACTGGTATCCTTCTTTTTTTCCCGGCCTAATCTATTCCAACTGGTATGTGTCAAAAATTGCTTAGCACAGACATATATGGCTTAGCAGATACAGGTTACCAGTGAAAAAGGTCATGTCTTTCACATTGCGATGACTGTGTCCTGTTATTAATTTGGCATGACAAGTAAGCTTGGAACACAGACAAATATTGCTATAAAGCAGATACAGGTTCGGTAAAACCAACTTGATTAATTTTGGTGTTGTCGAATTAAAGGTATGGAAAGGACATGCATGGAGTCTGAGTTCCCGTGTAACAATACGCAGTGCGTCCCTCGACAGTGGCGCTGTGACGGAGAAGACGACTGCGGTGATAACTCTGATGAAGATCCTGGTCTTTGTGGTAAGAAATAAGTGGACTAAATTAGGCTAGTCTAAAGGCTGTCTCACATTAATTTGTGTTGAGAAGTCGTTGGGCTGTTTGGCCAGTCTAAGAGCTGTCTCACATTTGCGGTGAGAAATCATTGGACTATGTGGCCAGTCTAAGAGCTGTCTCACATTTGTGGTAAGAAATCATTGGACTCTGGCTAGTCTAATGGCTGTCTCACATTTGTGATGAGAAATCATTGGACTCTCTGGCTAGTCTAATGGCTGTCTCACATTTGTGATGAGAAATCATTGGACTCTGGCTAGTCTAATGGCTGTCTCACATTTGTGATGAGAAATCATTGGACTCTCTGGCTAGTCTAATGGCTGTCTCACATTTGTGATGAGAAATCATTGGACTCTCTGGCTAGTCTAATGGCTGTCTCACACTTCATGTGAATCAACATTAAATGGAAGGTATACGTTTGGTATTCACTTTTAAAATTAATGGCAATAAAAACCTTTGGTTAGAGAGATGTGCAGCAGCTTTCGATAGTATAAAGTATTTTGAGAAACATTTTCATTTTGAAGTATGGTGGTTATGTAAAAATATAACAGTTTTTATGCCTCAAAATTTGAATCTGAGAAGCGTTATTGCGTTAATTGAATTATCTACCAAATCACTTTCCCCTACGATATATTACTTGATTTTTTATCTAAACATTTGTCTGTTTTTTTTTATTTCAGCCAAGCTGTCCTGTTCTCCAAATAGATTTCAGTGTAGTAATCATATCTGTATTTATCCTTCATTGGTGTGTGATGGACATGATAACTGTGGGGATAACAGCGATGAGGATTGTAAGTTATTTAAAGACTGCCTATAAAGGCCCTTTCTAACCCCCCTTCTCCCCCGGGGAAGAACTAACTCGGCCGTGTCTGAAACGAACTTTGGCTACAGCTACGGCTAGATTGCACGCGTCTGCCTATTGTTTAAGACTGGGAGACGTGCTGATCTAGCCGTAGCTGAAGCCGAATTCGCCATTTTGAACACGGCCTAATACACTTTCCTGATGTCCAATGTTTCACTGATTTCCATAAAGTCTCTATAAAACAGGTACATTCACCAATCAAGTTTAAGGGATGTTCAGTTATCAGGGATGAGATTGTTCAGGCTTTTGCCTGAATTCAGACTTTTTATGTCGGTCTGGTGAAGAAAATCAGACAATATTTTTGTTCACAAACAAAGAAATCTTGCTCATTGGTCTACTTCTCTAGTGCTTTGGATACTGTTTCCAAAAGCTCCTTGAAATCTATTACTCCAAACGATAGAAATGGCATCATTTCAATATACCTTTGAATTTGTATCCAAGTTTCAGACTTTTTCGTTAGTAATGACTCTCACCCCTGAATTATGCGCAAGCCATGCAGAGTCAAGGGCCATTTCCAGCTGCGGCTAGATTTTCTCATCCTCATGCGATTAAGTATATAGGCTGTCCTTAGCCATAGCTGTAGCAGCTGATTTTTATAAAGGGTCAATTATTACGCCTATTTGATTAATAACCTGAGTACTTGATAACGATACTTAGGTGCTCCTGTTCTGTGCAATGCTGACGAGTTCAAGTGCGGAAACAGGCATTGTATTTCACTAGCCAAGGTCTGTGACCGATTTGACGATTGTGGGGACCGTTCCGACGAGGCTGACTGCATCCCACGTGAGTTGTGAAGTTTTTATTTTTTATTTTTTTTTGTATTAACCTTTGAAAACAGTGCACTGAGTGTAATGTTCTCCTGTCAGTCCACCATTTGATCTTGTGTCTTGTATTTAAAAAAATGTTACGGTGTATATTATAGACACGGCCCAACATTCGTCCTTTTAGATAAACATTTTCTTATACGGTAACTCCATGATTACAGGCACCAATTGCACTGGTGATGCCGCCAACTGCACCCCTCCTTGTGATGAAGGCTACGCTCTCCAGAACGATGGTGTCACATGCTACGGTGAGTCCGATCAAACTTTCCATCTGTTTTTTTTGTATGGAGATGCGGTTGGTAACAGCTGTCACCCTCGCTAAACATGGATGGATGCAGCATGCAAAGACTGACAGTTTTTTGCTGTAAAAAAACACATTCAGCTGAAACTTTCACAAGTGACTTTTATTGTATCTTTCTTAACAATTCTGCCTTTAAATCGTCACTACATTGACAAAAAACAATCTATGGCCCTCTCTTGCAGTCTTGTTCCAGATTCCAGTGGTTTATTTTCATTTCTGTTATTTTGGTTTTTGCAGATATTGATGAGTGTGAGGAGCCTGGGAAATGCTCTCAACTCTGCGAGAACTTGAAGGGAACTTATTCTTGCGGATGTTTTGAAGGATATATACAGGATAGATCCGGTCTGCATAGCTTTACATGCAAGGCAGAGGGTAAGTCTCCCGGCTACTCAGACAGGATTCGAACCCATGGCCCTCTTCCTTCCTTCGCCCTGGTCTGAAGCGATCATTGGTGGTTAGGATGCATGTTTGAATTCTATAATTCATGTAATAAGCCATTCTAAATTGTGCAAAAACTCTGTAGTAAATCAACTTCAATTAGTTTGTAAATTAATCTTTTACTTTATTGTGTTTAGTCGGTTTAAAACACAATGAACACTGAAATGATCAGTTTACAAAAGTTTAAACTAGTTGCAGTCAAAAGTAAATCGCACAAAACCCAAGGTGTGAATTAACAGAAACAAGGAGTTAGGAGGACTTGTTAAAAAAGCAAGAGTTTTTCTAAGAAATACAAAAATGCAGTATTTTATTGGGTTTTGTAGTAATTTGTTTCATTAATTTCTTCATTTTCTTTCTTCAACCACCGCTTCTTTTCAGAACCAACACTACTCTAAAGAGATTTACAAATGGTGCTACCGCAAACCTCTCTTAACAATGCAAAGTTTCAAATCCTACTTTATTCATTTACTTTCCTTCTCACAGGACCTCCTGACTTCCTCTTGATACCGGACAACGGTCAGCTCCAACGCCTCGATCCCAACCTGAATAGCTACACCGTGGAGTATAGGAGCGCGGATGGAGCCCAGGTCGATGCCTTGGACTTCATCTACTCCACACAGACCGTCTTCATGGTAGACTCTGCGAGCGGTAACATCAGCAGGGCAACGGTTGCGGTGGATCGAAGCGGAGGCCGCCAGCGTAGACAAGCTGTCCAACAGACGATTGTAAGTGCATTCTAATAATAATAATAATTAGGGGGGCTAATCGTCCTTACTCGCAGCTAGAGCTGAATTGCGAAGGACGCGGCTACAACGTGTTCGAGAAGCAGGCATGCAAGGGCGCCTTTGGCTGCCAGTCACATCAACCCATTATGACCACGGAGCACAGCCGAGATCGAAAGTGTTTGATTTTTTTCCTGAGGGAGGAAAACCGGATAGTCTGGAAAACCCTCGCGGCACAGCAGAGAACCAACGCACAACTCAACTCACATATGGCCCCGACCGGGAATGGAACCGGGGTCACCTTGGTGAGAGGCGAGCGCTTTACGCGCAAGCCAACCGTGCCACCCATTCTGGTTTGCGTATTGGTATCTTGCCGTGCCTTCCACCGCTCTGGTACTCCGGTTCGAATCCTGCCGAGGGCCCTGGATTGGGTTTTTCAGGCTGTACCTGATTGCATGGGTTTTCCCTTGAATACTTTTCTTTGGGTTTTCCTCCAACACCTAAAACTGAAACTTCCTTTTCTGGCTTCTCTTTTGAGTGATGGTGGTTCTGAAGAGAACTGAATGACTCAACGTTTTGTACAGTATCCTCTCCCTGATACAGAGTACACTGTCGGAAACATTGAGTCTTCCGATTTTTCACAGAACCAATATAACTCAAAAGAGATTTGTCTGCGTGGTGTCACAGCAAAACATTTCTTATTATCATCCTTCCACCATGCAAACCTTTGATTCGTATTGGGCTTTTTTTTTTTTTTTTTTTTTTTTTGCAATGCTCAGTTTACACATACTTTTGTTGTTGATGTGATTCAAAATTCATCTCAAAGTCCTTTCCATCATATTGTGATTTTTTTCTCTTCAGGTCAGTGGCTTAACGAATCCACGAGGTATCGCTGTCGACTGGGTCACCTCCAAGATCTACTGGGTAGACGCAACGAGGAACACCATCAATGTAGCCCAGGAGAATGGCAGGAACCAGTTAACGCTGGTAGGCACTCAGCTTCGTCAGCCACATGCAATCGTGGCCCACCCCAGTAACAGGTATGATGATCCCCAGTCAGTAACTGATGCAGGTTATCTCTATGTTTTGCTCTTTCTGTCAATTTTGTTCCTCCCCTGTTTGCCTCTTCTCCTTTTCGCCCTGGCCTTGGTTGCCACCCCAAAAGTCTATTTCCCTCTTGTTTTACTCTTATCTTTGTTTTTATGTTTTATTGGGTGGGGACTTAACGTTTCTTAAAATTTGCTTTACAAATTTTTTCCTGTCTCCATCCTGTCCATAGTTGGATTTTTTGGACCGAGATCGGTCGGCGCCCTCTAATCTCTCGTATTGACATGGACGGAGTAAATCGAATGGTCATCGTGAGCAACGATCTGCAGTACCCAACTGGTCTGGCGATAGATTACGTCCACGATAAGCTGTACTGGGCTGACTCCAAGGCTGCCAGGATAGAGATGGCGGATCTTAACGGAGACAATCAAAAGGTTGTCATTCGCTTCCAAACAGGTAAAAAAGTAGGATTTGAAACTTTGCATGGTGGAAATCGATATGGTGAGGTTTGCGGTATAAAATCTGTATAAAATTGTTGTACGTGTAGCACTACAAATTGTCATATCAATATAAAAATGTCTTCTCATTACATATTTGTCGTGTTAATGTTAAACTTTATAGAACAATCTCCCAAACATCTAAAAAACATTGAACCCATTGTTAAGTTTAAGATTGCTTTAAAGACGCACTTATTTAACATTTAATTTCATCCATTCTGTTTGTTACCCAGTACATCTTGTCTTTGTATTCTGTTGTGTTTTTCTCAAGAGCGCTTAGGGACATGTTTGATTTTTATGTGTTATGTGCTATACAAACATTGTGAATTATTACTATTATTATTATTATTATTAAATATTGTTCCACTACAAATTA
Organism: Asterias rubens; assembly: GCF_902459465.1. Taxonomy (NCBI): domain Eukaryota; kingdom Metazoa; phylum Echinodermata; class Asteroidea; order Forcipulatida; family Asteriidae; genus Asterias; species Asterias rubens. The sequence continues at coordinate 21,609,043 of NC_047067.1, read as the reverse complement.
TTGTGTCAATATAAAAATATTGTGTCAGTACAAACTTTTGTGTCAATATAAACATTTGTCCCATTACAAATTGTTGTATCAACATAAAAAATTGATAGAACCACAAATTGTTGTAACAGTGTAAAAGTTGACACAACAGGGATATTGCATGATTTCTTAATAATGAATTGAATGACTGACCAGCCTCTGGCTGCTGCTAGTCATTTTATGCACTAAATTAGACCTCAAAGAACATCTCATTCATCCACCGATGCTTACATCCGATCGGAGTTCACCACAAACTGATCAAATAATTCCTAAGTGAATGCTTTTAATTGACAGATTCAGAACGACCCTTTGCCATCGACGTCTTTGAGGATTGGATTTACGGCACCACAGAGCCGTCCAAGAAGATCTTTAAGGTCAACAAGTTTGGACGGACTGACGAAGAAGAAGAGTCGGTGAGGTACCTAGTCGAAGGGCTGTCGTCATCCTCCGATATCGTTCTTGTACAAAAGCAGAAACAAGCAAAGGGTGAGTCAGGGTGTTCGGCATTGTTTGTCATTGTTTTACTAATTTCTCAAAAATTACAGCACCTCAGCAAGTAATATTTTAAGGTAAGCTTTAATGATAATAATAATTGAAATTTATATAGCGCCTATCCATGTAAACATGCTCCTGGGCGCTGAACAATTAAAAGAAAACCTATTAATTAATTAAAAATCCATTCATTTAAAACACCCAAGACATTGTTTGACATTGTTTTACTCATTGATAAAACTTACATCACCTCAGCAAGTAATGTTTTAAGGTAAGCTTTAATAATAGTAATAATAATTGAAATGTATATAGCGCCTATGCATGTAAACATGCTCCTGAGCACTGAACAATTAAATTAATTAAAGATCCATTCATTTAAAACACCCAAGAGAAAATACAGCTTTCTACTATCATAATCTTCAAACTGTGTAAGTTTAATGTAAATCTGTGAACATTGTGTTTCGTTCTACAAAAAAAGAAACCAACTCCTCTAAGACAAAATTGGTTTAGGAGAGAAAATATTTACAATGGATAAAACAAAAAAATATTTCTTTTGTTCTAACCTGTAGACATCTTAGACCCATGTCAGTCCGATCCATGCGAAATCAATCAGTTGTGTCTGAAGTCTTCATCGGGCTACTCCTGTAACTGTACCGAGGGGTACATGATGACCAATGCAGAGTGTGTAACAATACCTAGCACACCATGTAAGTACATCCAACCCTATAGGACACCATAACATCTAAACCCAATTTCATGACTCCGATTACCATACGCAAAGAATCGGCGCTTACCGGAGCAGGGATCTCGGAGCCCAATTTAATGGAGCTGCTTAAGAAGACAACATTGCTTATGAATTATCTGCTTAGCAGAAATGAGCAGGATACCAGTCACAAATTGTACATGTGAGATGGTATTTTGGCTGGTAACCTTATTCTGGTAAGCATAATTATATTGTGCTTAACTATTTTTTTGTGCTTAAGCAGCTTTATGAAATTGGGCCCTTAGCTTACGCAAGCCTTTTTTCACAGGTAAGCAGGGACTTGATACTATGCACTCTTTGCAAAAAATAGTTAATGGCCTGACGTTTCAACCCTAGCAGAGTCTTTCTCGAAGGCTAAATGACAACACAACAAACATGAACAGGTAACTATGCACTCTTTGCTTACACAACTTGCCCAGAAATTCGGTGATTGCACAGTAAGCAGAGATTGGTGATCGTAAGCACAGAATTTGGTGGTAAGCAGGGCCATGAAATTAAGCCCTGTTTGAATCCTGTACTTAGCAGCGGGTTTCCATCAACAATTTAAAGCGTAATTCGTCTTTGATTGTATAACGAGTTTCTTAAATTGTCTTCTGCTTTTACAGCACCCTGCGTTGATATCCTCTGCCAGAATGGTGGCACTTGTACAGTACTCGACGATGGAAGTACAAAATGCAGGTAAGTAGATCAGTCATAATAACAATAATAACAATAAGACAAATGCAAAAAGCCTCTATAAAGAGAACAATAGAATAAACAATGAGAGAAAGATACAAGATGTAGATAAGCAAATTACAAAAAAAAGCAGCTTTAAACAAATGAGTTTTCAACAGGGACTGAAAACATTGGAAAGAATTAGCTTGGTGAATATGCACAGGAAGACTATTCATACAAGGAAATAGAATAAACTGTTGCAAACTGCTTACCAACCAAAAGAGCAGATGATATTATAGAAGTACTGGCCTGACGCTTAGAGCCTAGCGCAGTCTTTCTCAAAAGTTAAATGACAGAACAACATGCGTTAAGAGGTGTACTGGTGTTATTCTGCTTTTTCTATTGTAGAGTATTATGGCCGAGTGGTTAAGAGCATCAAATTCAAGTTCTGGTGCTAACTCACCGGAGTGTGGGTTCGAATGCCGGTAATTGCTTCTCTTCACCCAGGGGTATAAAATGGGTACCTGCGAGGGTAGAGGTTGATATTGTGTATGAAAAAGCCATTGGAGCGCCACGACAGCTTGTGCTGTATACTTCCCCAGGGAGCTGAGGAAAATTAAAGGGATGTTATTGGCCCTATGACCAGGGCACTAATGTAAAGCGCATTGTTACGGTTATTGTTAAATTCGCAATATAAGAATTTGTTATTATTATTATCATTATTATTATTGTTATTATTCTATTATTTTAATCTGTCTTTCCCTCTACCTAGATGCCAATCACAGTTCAACGGTGACTCCTGTGAGGTCGATCGTTGCGAGCGTTACTGTCTGAACGAGGGAACATGTGTGGTCAACGATTACAACTCCAGGCTGACTTGTACCTGTACCATAAGATACAAAGGGGAACGATGTTCCACGGATCGTTGTGACGCTTACTGCAACAGTAGAGGAAACTGCGAGGAAAGGGACGGCGTACTGGTTTGCCTGTAAGTCCAGAAAATGTCATAGAGCTTCTTAAGCACAAAAAGCAACTTAGCACAACAAAATAATGCTTAGCAGAATAAGATTACCAGTTAAAGCACATATCACATGTACCAATTGTGCCTTGGTTTAAATCCCACTGAGTGATTTGCCTGTGTTTTTTTATATTTTTTTTTACAGAGTTCGGGGACTGTTTTGAGTATATACAGTGCTTTTTTCACATTAGTGTGAAGGTTAAAAACCATTTGATTTGATTTGTTGTTCTTCTGAAAATAGGTGCAGTCGTCGTTACACTGGGGACAAGTGCGAGACAGACTTGTGCGAAGGCTACTGTCTGAATGGTGGGACCTGCAGGGTACCATCACTGGTTGGTAACGCCACTGCTGCACCATCATGTACTTGCCCATACCTGCATACCGGGGACCGGTGTGAAGTAGCCCCACAACGACCCTGTGAGAAGCTGCTGTGTGCAAATCAAGGAATTTGCCACAACATATCATGTAAGCATTGCTTTTTCTAAGCCGCTAAACTTGTACATTTTCACCAACCCAGTATTTAGTTGTTTTGTTGAATCTGAATTTAGCTTACGATTGTCTTGATGCAACAATTCAAACAAACAGAATTCATTCTTGTTCCAATACATTTTAACAAATCTTAAAATGTTCACACAAAAATGCTTGTTAACAGAAGCATGGCCCATTTCTCAAAGCTGTTAAGCATGCACTAATATTGATTAGCAGGATTGTGTTACCAGCCCACATACTAGGTGATGGACATTGATCCTGTCGGACTCATTGAGTGTTTTTTAGCTTAGCATAACAAAATTGCTTAAGCATCTTTTCACCTCGATATCACCAGTATCATGCAAGTGCTGGACAACGGCAGACTTGTCGACTTCCCAAGTGGGCAAATGTGTTCCACAAGTCTGGTATTGAAGTCTCGCCCTAGACTTTCCACACATGAATCTGGCTAAGCATTTGTTTACTGCTTAGCAGGGTTACAAAATTGGACCCTGATGAGCGATGAGACAATAATAATTGTAATTTTTGTTTTTTTAATATTTGTTTATACATTCAACAAAGAATGTACAACGACAACAAATCACAGAATTAGTAAATAATAATAATAATAAAGACTTGTATTGTGCACAAATCCACCCTGCTAGGTGTTCAAGGCGCAGAATAGAACAACAAAATAGAATAATAATTGTTTATTTTGTTTCCAGTGTATTCGGCTGTTTGTAATTGCACCTCGCCACGGTATACGGGACCTCAGTGCATGGTGGATGGCTGCGATAGATGTTTCGCCCAAGGCAAGGATTGTCATGTAGCAATCAATGGAACTGAATGTGTGTAAGTAACCAACAAATTGCACACTCACTTGGAATCAATACTCAAAACGCTCGTTCTTGTAGATCTGAGAAACTAGGGGTCCAATAACGGCAGGCTTCTGAGGGAATCCAATGACGAATTCACACACCAAAATTGACTTTTGAGCCCTCATTGAGTTAGAATTTGCTTGCTCAAACACACACACACACACATACACTAACTCGGACTCAATACCACACACACACACACATACACTAACTCGGACTCAATACCAGAAATGTTCAATATTATTACTTTTATCTCATCCCTGTTTGTGTATTTCATTTGGCAGAGCTTCAGGATTGAATCCGCATTCTGTTCATACAACAGCATTACCGGGTGTCGTCAACCAAAACACGGCAAACAAGTCCAAAGGTACAGTGGCTTTCTAGACATAACCGTCCTCCAACTTACAAACTCTTAACATCTCTGCCCTTCCCTAAAGTTCTGAAAAGAACGGTCCTTCTTATTATTAACTACTTCCTAAACGGAATGTAGGGACTGCTACTCCTGCTTATAGTGGATCAAGGAAAACTTCTTATATTAGCTTCACTACTGCAGAGTGAGTTATTGGTCTCAATGGTTTGAGTAGTTTGCTCTAGTCATCGAATGAGAACACACTCGGCACTGCAGAGTGAGTTATTGGTCTCAACGGTTTGAGTAGTTTGCTCTAGTCATCGAATGAGAACACACTCGGCACTGCAGAGTGAGTTATTGGTCTCAACGGTTTGAGTAGTTTGCTCTAGTCGTCGAATGAGAACACACTCGGCACTGCAGAGTGAGTTATTGGTCTCAACGGTTTGAGTAGTTTGCTCTAGTCATCGAATGAGAACACACTCGGCACTGCAGAGTGAGTTATTGGTCTCAACGGTTTGAGTAGTTTGCTCTAGTCATCGAATGAGAACACACTTGGCACTGCAGAGTGAGTTATTGGTCTCAACGGTTTGAGTAGTTTGCTCTAGTCATCGAATGAGAACACACTCGGCACTGCAGAGTGAGTTATTGGTCTCCATGTTTTGAGTAGTTTGCTCTAGTCATCGAATGAGAACACACTCGGCGGTAGTGAAGTTAAAAATGAGATTCGGACCGATCCACACCGGGTATTAAAAGTGTGTCCATTAGGGAAAGCTGTCATTTTAGAATGGATGTTTTTCTTTCAAAGTTCCAAAGAAAAAATGGGAGGAATTTTGTTATGTTATGATGGAGACTGTGTATGTAAATATTTACTATTCTTTGTTATTCTTCTTTTATTACAGTTTCTTTAGCGGTGGCGTTACCAGTCATTCTTGTAATTCTGGTAGTTCTCATCATTGTCTTATTAGTGCGGTACAAGAGAAAGTAAGTACAAACCCAGCACCAATTGTTAAATTTCAAACCAAAAATGCATTTGATGTCTCTCGCCTTTTCTCGCTCATTGTAATTTACATTTTCTTTGTCATTTTTCATTTGATAGTTAGTTTGTACTGTATTCTTGTAGGTGCCCTGAGCACTGTACGGGTTAAAAGTGTTCTTCTAAGTATTAAAGTCAACCCTCGTTATTTAAAGCACCATTATACAGAGTTTTTGCTTATAAAGAGTACATTCTGAAGTCCAAATTTTAATTTCTGCTTTGTGGTTCTTTGTTTTGCTGTCCTCTTATAACAACCTTCCTGTTGTAAAGAGGTTGGCCAGTCCCAGTGATAACTGCCTAGAACACTGTTCTAGAATTGCAAGAGTCGTGGGTTCTAATCCCACTCGAGTAATATGCCTGTGATATTTGTTCACAGGACTCGGGGGGAAGTACAGAGTTTACAGTGCTAACACATATCGGTGTATGGGTAAAAAAAAAAAAAAAATTATAATAATATTCTTTATCCCCGATGCAAATTTAACATCTATTATATCCAGTGATTCTGTTGTAATGAGAGTCGACTGTATTAAAATTTCTGTATGCTGACGTTTTCCTCCAGGTATACCGGTAGTTTTAAACATCATCGGATGAAGCAGGATCCAGACAATGTAGAGATTGGTAATCCGACGTTCATGTACGAGCCTCAGCTTAACGAGGATGACGGACCACAGCTTGTAGACACGGCGTTTACCGTCAAAGGAATCAAGGTATTGGTTCACTGTCATCTGTGTGTCTTAGAAACTCTCTGTCTGTCTGTCTGTTGTCTGTAGCAGCCAGTTTGTACATTTGTCTGGAAATGTTGTTAAAGCGGCCTAAACCGGTTCAAACCGGCCCACCAGCGGGTTCAAACCGGCCCTGAATTGGCTCAAAGCTCACTCTGATATAAAAAAATAAAAAATAAAAAATAAAAAACACAATTCAAACTTTGGAGAATCATTTGCTATGGAGAGAGCCATGGTTGAAACTAAAACCAAAATATCTTCTTAAATTATTTATTGATTTATTTGTTTGTTTGTTCCATGCACACCTACTTTAGTTTAGATTTTGTTGTAGCCATAAACAGACATATCATTTGTTTGTTTGATCATTTCATCAGTAAATTACGGGCAGTTACAGCCGCTGCTGCTGAACGTGGGTGGGGGCTTCGATTTTTTGTTTACAGCCTCGCATTCAATTCCTATCATTGCCAAACGATTCTTTGTTTCAGCATTGTGTTCCTCGGCCATGATTACGCATGTTTTGTTTGTCCTTGTTTCTCCTTGTTGTTCTTCCAACCAGTCTGTCTTTTTTTAGTTGTACACCAGGGTCCAATTTCATAGAGCTGCTAAGCACAACAATTTGCTGAGCATGAATTTCTTCCTTGATAAAAACAGGATAACCACCTAAATTTCCACGTGATTTTCAGGATTTAAGCAAACAACAGCTGAATACCGGTAACAAGCAATATGCAACAAATGGAAATTTGGTTGGTAACCCTGTTTTTATCAAGGAAGACATTTTATGCTTAGCAAATTTGTGTGCTTAGCAGCTCTATGAACTTGGGCACAAGTCTTCTGGTGGGTAGAACAGTAGCTTTAGATTTCTGGTGGCTTTTTTTTTCGGATAAGAGGTTGCCATGAGCTTCTCTTGCTGCAGTTTATTTTAACTCATAGTTGCATATTTTTGTGTGTCGCCTTTTTTGTTTGCAGAACAGCCCTTGGTCTAAGGAGCAGCCTATTTTTAGTTGTTTATATCTTGCGTTTGCTTTTGCCTCTCTGCTGGACGGGCAACAGACTGTTTAGCTTGTGTTTTGGGCTTTTTGTTGGTTCTTGTCTATCTGTCTGTTTGTTGTTGATTTCATGATTTGTAGCGCAGAAGTTCCGCAATGTTAGGCCCCTAGTCTCTCATGAAGGTTTTTGTGTTTGGTCTATTTGGTGTGGGTGTGTTTGTTAAGTCCTTTTCACACTCTCTCAGGTAATAGAACCCCAGGTAATTCCTGGGGAATTAACCCCAAGGCCACCCCATGTTTGATTCAAACTTAATGCTGAATCTTTAGGGGAAATGGGCACCCATTGCACCAATTAACCCAGGGTTAATTCACTTAACGCTACTCCTAAACAAGGGTAGCTATCTCCTGGGAAACTCCCAGGAGTTTGCCAGGATTGGCTAAAAGTTGAAGTGTGAACCGGTCCAATCAAAGTTTCCTTGGAAATTTGTGCAGTGTGAAAGAGACTTGAGCTCTATGTTTGTGGTTTACTTTCAAGTTAGATGCTACAGAAGTTTTAGGTTTGCACAGCGGGAATAAACACTGGAATCTTATACTAGTTTTGGTTTAAGATCTCTTTTGTGTCTTTTTTAAAAGTGATGAGAAAGATGTGTTTGGCATTCTTTTAAAATGTTGATGTTTTGGGATTTGTTTGTTTTGAGTGATTACAAATGGGTGCAACAGACTTGCCTGTGATCATCTGCATCCGTCAAACTAGAAAGAATAATAAGAGTTTTGAACTTTACAAATCAATGTTTTGGTTAACTTGAAGTAATCTGATGAAACTGAATGTGTACTGAGAAATATACAAAGTTACAACAACTTGTAAGGCCTCTGTGATGCATTGCCTCTTGATAGCCCAGTCTAATTCTGGGTGCATTGCCTCTTGATAGCCCAGTCTAATTCTGGGTGCAGATGCACAAGATTTTTTTTATAATATTTTCAAGAGTTGCATATTGAGCGTTGAATGAAGTGACTGTTGACCAATCAGAACAAGCTTGCTTGGTGGTGTCATCCAATAAGCAATCAGCATGACAGTAACACCTTACATCTATCAATTATGTGACGTTGTCTTGAAACTCCAGAAGTTACTAATTTCAGTGATAGCTTTGATGGTTAGTTTCATAGAAACTCACTATTTAAAATCTCCCCCCCAAAAAGGCACAACCACTTGCCAGGTAGAGAAGAACGATTAGAGATGTTAATTTTAAAAAGAAGGCAAACGAGAACTGTGGTTTCATTTTTAACTCTCTTTTTTTATGCTGTTGAAAAAATAAAATAAAATACTGCAGTCTGACTTCATTTCATACCTTACTTCTCTCCCACCCTCCTCTTCTTTCTCTTTGGACGCCTACTCCTTGTAACCCTCCTCCATTTCAGCGCAATTTTAACATCTTCACTCCGTCTTACCGGCGTCTGTCTGACGCTAACATCGACATCATGCTGGACTCAAGCATCTAACCTAAATGCCTTCAACAGTCTCAAAAGCTTCCATTAACCCAAGTAAATCTTGATGTTGGGGCAGAGGGGGGGGGGGTTGATTCTCGGAATGCTTGGATGCTAGTTTGCTTTTGCATGAAAAAAAAAAAGTGACATAATTTCACCGCCTTCTAAGAAATGTATTTGTCTTTTTGTTGTTTGCTTAGTTAATTTCACCCTGTACCACCTTATTAAAATTGCATGAGTATTTGTCACGTTTTGGTGGGGAAAATATATATGTATGAAAATGTCCTTTTTGCTTTGTTCTGCTTTTTGCTTTGTGAAGCAGTTGTTGATACTGAAAAGCATTGAAAAATGTGTTTGTGGTTTGTGTCCATGTAGTATCATCAAATAATTTTGATAGAAGTCAAAACCTAGTGCCATGTTTTGATGTTGACTACAATACTAGAATCCAAATGAGAAAAAACTATACTGAACAGATTTTCCTTGTGGATGTGTAGCCCTACACTTCTATACTCACAAGAACTGAAAAATATTTATCAGCGTAAAAGTCAACGTTTGAACATATTTTGTTTGTTAATTAAAGGTATAACACAGTGAGTATTATTATTATTTAACTGTAAAACACCAGCATTCTGGACTTGTCCAGTCATGAGTTAACTGGCCCAACACTTAAATCTCTGGCCTCGGACATGCAGTCCAGTGTACATTTTGAGCCCTGGGGTTTTGAAGTTGAAGGTTTGGACGTGTTAGGGGCATGGTTGGCTTGTGCGTAAAGCGCTGGTTAGATACCCGGCCAGGACCGTAATTTGATTTGAGTTGAGCGTTGGTTCTCTGCTGTACCATAAGGGCTTTCCCAGACGTTCTGGTTTTCCTCCCTCGGGAAAAAAATGAAACACTTTTGATCTCTGGCTGTGCTCCATGGTCATAATGGGTTGATGTGGCTGGCTGCCAAAGACGCCCTTGCATGCCTGCTTCTCGAACACTTTGTAGCGCGTCCTTGGTAATTCAGCTCTTAGCTGCGAGTAAGGATGATTCGTCCCCCAAATTATTTATTTATTTAGTTATTAGCTAGGAAGCATGTTACCATTGCATGGCATGATAATAATACCATCTTTATGTTTTCGCTTGTCTCGTGTAATCATACTCAATTACTATCCAAACTTGACTGTGTAGATCATTTTTTTGTTTTTTTGCTTTTGTGTATATTGTATTTTGTTTCTTGTAAACTCATCAATTTTTAGTTCATAAGTTTTTAGTTCTGTCAAACACTTCAGAAATGATTAGAAAATCATAATAATTTTGTCTGATTATGTTTTTGTAGATTTTATTTTCATTTCTGAAGGTTTTCTTGTGTTGTGTATATTTGACTTGTAACTTTTTGTTGTAAAAAGGACAGAAGTATTGGAACAGGAAAATTAATTTCTTATGAGAAGCGATTTCCAAATCCTAACATAAAATCTATTTTATCAATCTTGTTTACAGACGACCAATTTCTCCAATCCAATGTACGAGTCATTATACGCTGATCGACAGAGTACCGGCTCGGAGATAAGTTTAGAAGAGAAAAAGGACTTACTCGACGACACAGAAACAATGGAAGATGATACGAGATCATTAGGTCTCGGAGAAGATGACGAGAAAGCCGCGATATTAAGATGAAAGTGAGAGTAAATAATCAACGAAAGGAAAAATGTCCCGTCTGTAAGGAAATAGTCAAGGGACTTTTGAAAAGTGTAACTGATCGCTGAAATTAATTTCCAATGTATGACCTACTTGGTCGTGACCACCATGTAAATATAAACAAAGGCATTATTTGAAAACAAAGTTGTGTCCTTTTTTTGGTAAAGTTACAGTACTTGTAATATTAATTTTTTTGTTTTTTTTAGTGTAATGCGGAGTCGAAGAAGCTGCAGTCTGCTGCCAATATCTAAGGACCTAATTTCATAAAAATTCTTAGCAGGGAAAAGACCTTGCTGAGCGGAACGGGTTACCAGTTACTTGCTTACTTGTGCCTGGCTCAGCGACTTAAGCAAATAAATACAGCTTAATACACAATATTTTTTATTGACATTGTTGAAACTTGGGTCTTGCTATGAAGATGTTTCCCCCATGCCTTTTTTTCACTTCAAGGAAGAATCTTTTGGGGTTGAAGGGTCAAAATGTCAGGCCATTTAGTAATTTTGTCTTTAATTCATAGGTCCTTTTGGTTAGAAAGCAGTTTGCAACAGCTATATCTATTTTTTCCCCATTTTTTTCTTCTTCCAGTCCATTTAAAACTACATGCAAGCACAACCGATAGTACCTGATACGTCATCATTACGGGCAACTTGGGTTTTGGCTTTGACTTGCGTCAAGCATTATAGTTTTTTCTACCCAACTGAGGAGTTTTACAAAACTACAGCATACTTCATGCTGCATTTACGCAGAATTCAGTAACAAAATTACTATAATTTCTGGTAAAGATGGCTGTCTACACACTCTATGGTGTCGGGAGGAAACTATTTATCTAAGCTTGCAAAAAAAATATATTATAAGACTACCTTGATCTGTGTTTATTTTTCCAACTTGTGCTTGATGTACTAACCTTTTAATCACCTTTTTTTTCTCTTTGTAAATATATACCGCCATCACAAATGTGGGACCCTTTTTGTTTTCTTGGCCTACCAATTTGGAAGTAATCACATAAGAAAGAAGATTATTTTGGTAGTGTTGTTTGTGGTTATGTCTGTATGATTAGCATGTGTCTAGGTCCCAGTCTCATTGTGCGTGCTTACCACAGAATTATGCGTTTACTGCGCGCTACAAAGTGTGGCAGGGCGAAGCGCAGAATTCCACAGTAAGCAGGCTCATGAAGTTGGACCATGGTTTTGTATCTTCATGGAAACACAACAAACATTGACTGATGGGTGCTAAAACCATGGACAGGGTTTTCTTCCAGCTAATTTGAGAACAAAACAAAAGTCATTTTTTATGCTTATCATAACTTATATTTGTACTTTTATAACCGTTTTAGTAAGAACTTTTAAAAAGGGGGCTGTTGCCTTTTTTTGTTTTTGTGCTCATGTATGCTAAGTAATGCAAATTTAGTGGATATTTTCATCTTATCTGGTCCGGTTGGAGTGTCTTGTTTGAAACGGTGAAGGAGTAATAAGTAGCGTTATAATGTGATTCAATTATTCAAAATAAGCAAGCAATTTAGACAAGTTTAGCGCCTTTGGTTGTAAGTGAATGGATTTCTGGCCTAATATGCGTTAACGTCTTCATTAATTTTATCAGGATTATGCGTAGAAAGCCACCCAAACTTTCGTTAACTTGATTGGACGTTAGACGTATTTTCCTAAAAACTTCTACTATGTCTTTTTTTAAAACAAATTGTGTACTAAATTAATATTGGCTACTGAGAAAAGTTACTTACGATTCGATGAACAAATTCTTCTCCAATGTGCAAGAATTTATAGCCTAAAGAAATTCTACAAATTTTATTTGTTAAAAACATGTCCAGTTTTCTAATTTTGAGTACTTGACCACTGCAGAAGAATGTGAAAAGTACTTTTGAAAAATACTTGATTTGTACAAATTAATACTTAAAAATGTAATAAATTTACTTAAAAGTAAATAATGACTTGTAAATTGTTTTATTCAATGTTGGTTGGTGCATGACTAAAAAGTGTACCAGAAAGTTACTTTAAACAATTGATTAATTAGGATGGGCTGTCTTTATTGGAATTCGGTTTCATATTTTGTTTTTTCTGGTTGATGCAGGGATAATAAGTCTGCAATCTTGTTTCAGTTTTATTAGCAGATCAAAATAGGAGGGCAAGCTTGATATGCTGTTTGGACTTTTCTTGATTGATTGTTAGCAGATGAAGACAACATAATGAGGGTTACAGAGGTAGATGTTATTATTTAAGTTTTTTTCTTTTCTTGTTTTAATGAAAGTTTTTGTTGAAAACATTTATAACTTTGACCATAACTTGGAATTGGATTTTTGTTTAATTGTTGACAATTTATTTCTTTATTGAGATTATTGTTGTTACTTTTTTTCCTGTTCTGTTACAATTTCATTTATTTTATTTTTTATTTATTGTTTGTTGATATTTATTTATTTATTTGTTGACATTTATTTATTTATTTAAGGTTTTGTTTGTTTTCGGGGGCTTTTAATGTTTGGTTTTTGGTTTAATTGTTTGTATTTGTTTACTTATTTTATTTTTGTTTGTTATGTATTTGCTTATTAGTTACTTTATTTGTTATTAATAGCTGACACCTCTAACACAAGCCTGCTTGAACAAGCCTCATCATCACAAAAGTTACTTTTCCTAGTTGTTCAAGAGAGTTTCGATGTATCAATGTTTTTTCTTGAATTGTATAATTGATATGTATTTTATGTAAATATATACATATGTCTATTGTTAGTTTTACCTGTGGACATTGTACTGTTCTGAAATGTATTATTTCTGCTGTATTTCCCCATCTTGCATCTTACCTTCACTCTCTTCAAATAATCAACAAAGAGAAGAAAGACTTAAAAAGAAACCATGAGATGAAATACTTCATATACTGCCATAATTCATAGCACTTTTGAACGTGCATTGTTGCTATAAATTAGAAACATACTACCTGCCAAATCAATGTATATTGTATACTGTTCGCGACTAGTACTTAGCCAACGTTTTCTTCATGGATGCTTTTGCTTAGCACTATACCTCCCGACAAGCAGCCATTTATAATGAAAGTTGGTCGAGTTTGTCAAGAAGGTTTTCTGACTTAATGCATTGCCGTCCAAGATAAAATGAATTTCAGTCCTAATAGTGTAAATACTTTGTTTTGGTTTCTCCAAACTTTGTGTATTGAATGATACAATGTGTATGTGATTTAATGTGGGCCTTTACAAAATGGTGGTCTTGGCCTAGGCTAAAGTTTTGATATTCTGTACTTTGTAGTCTTACCAATTTGTATAGCCAGGCCATTGCAGAAATCAATTTCAAAAACGCCCAAAGGGTTTTGTTTCCTGATGTGTCCATATTTTTTTATAACCGCTTGTTTGTTCTTTGGTGAATTGTCATTGTTCCTCATTTTTAAAGGTGTCAGGGTATTATGAAATACTAGAACATTTAAATTTTTATTTTCTTACTTTGGAAACATCTTCACTTGTTCTGGAAAATAAACCAAAGTTGCTGAAATGTATTTAATGGTGCTGAAATTTAATTTGTGAAGGATTGGCCACACTAGTTTAAAAGCAATTGGGCAGACCAGTGAGTTGTCAGCAGATTGCCCCGCCCGGCCCCCCACACTGAAGGAGAATTGCAAGGCTTATCTCTTTTAGATTGTTTAGTATAAACAAAATGCAATTACCCTCGTGTTGAAAGTCTTGCAGTTTTTTGTTCTAACATTCAAATGGTAAGCCTTGCATTTTCTACTAACACGATTAAGCCCTGTAATTGGCTATAATAATAACAATAGATGTTTATAAAGCGCTTTATCACAGCCCAGCATCCCAAAGCGCTTCCATAATCACAATAGGGCAACAAAGAGGGGGGGGGGGGGGGTGTACCAAAGTCTTAAGTCGGGTGACGCAAGTGAGCGCATTTCAATAATACATCAATGACACTTTTTAAATGATATACAAGTTAATTATTCATACAAATAATAAGTTGAGAAATTAACCAAAAATATACCTAATATCAGTACTGCCCCGTATACCTTTAGTCCTTTCATCGCTAAACTCAAATTTAACAAACATTCATAAATACCTCGCATAGTTTCGCTATTCCTATTGGTGGAGAGCGCATCAAACCTTTGTTTATGACCGGTAAAAAGTGTTGAAACATGGGCGTGACACGGGAGCTTGCACCTGTGCTTATAAGACATAAGTTTCTTCATTCCTATTGGTCGACAGCAACAGCCGCAAGAGATGGGCCGCATCACGCGATACGCGCGACACGCACAGTAAACCATTAAACAATTATAATTTTTTGCATTTGTGTTACTTTTGGCCAAAAGTGTTGATGGTTTTTTACCGAAAAGTAATTTATGAGTGGAAATCAAAATGTGTGGAAATCAAAGTGTGTTGAATCCGTTTTCAACTAGTGGTTTAAACCCGCCGAGGCCTGGTTCTTGACAATTTACCTCGACTTCGTCTCGGTAAAATTATCAAGAACCATATACCTCGTTGGGATTAAACCACTAGTTGAAAACCTCTTCACCACACATATTGATTCCCTTATATTTGTCTATTTGGTTTAATAACAACCACTAGTTATGACAATACAGCGTTTAAAATATGTGTTAGGTTAGGCCTACTCCAAAATTCATTTTAAATTACTTGTATTCCCAAGTCAAATAGGGGAGGGGGGGGGGGGGGGGTTACAATCTATAATTATGTGTCTATTTGGTTCCCCTTTAAAAAATTGCGCCACCCCCTTAACAAGTGGTACCGTCATGGTGTGTGCCAAACTTACCTTGAATAGGTCGGAGATATCACTCCGCGCGTCGGGAAAGGAGCCCTCTGCCTCTCAATTATAATATTAAACACTGCAAAGTCAAGGAATTCAATAGAATTACTTGATTTGACAAGAAAATTTGCTTAAAATAGTTGCATTAACTTTTAATATCAACATTTTGGGACTATGATGCAGGGCGGATGCATATGTGAGCGGGACATGCGCACTCGGGTGAATATGGTCCAACTAAACCAAATGGCGTTCAGCACACGCGTGGACGTTTTTACGTCTTTCAGACGACGAGAAAATGTCACAAAGTTACATGTTTTTGATGCACTTAGACAATTTGGCAAGCTCCACAAGAATCGTAGAATATTTTGGTAAGTAACTGTTGCTTTTTGAACATGGAAATGCAGTAATAATTGTGTTTACACATTATTATTATTCAATTTTTTAATATTTAGTTGAAATGTCACTTTAGAGCGCCACCTATCGACAGAAGTATGACAGGCATGCACAACATCATCATCACAACATAAGGTTTATCATGATTCAGAAACGCAATGCATTGTGGGAAGGAATATGGGGCGGTTTCTATGCAGTTTCTATGACTCGCGCACGCAACGCCTATATCCTCCGCTTACCAGTTTTCACGCTATTATGCCTTTTTCTTTGAATTGGGAAAAAAATAATGATGCTATATATCAACCGATGCCCTAATTATCTTTATTTGTTAATATGAAGTATGCAAACATATATTAAAACTTGATGGACATTGAAATGTTCACACCACACACCGATCTTCGATGACTTCAACAGGCCCCATTTGTTTCGAGTTTTTCCTGTTTTCACGGCAAACGAGAAAGTATGGTTTCCTGGTGAAGCCTGACATGGAAGAAACATCTACAGTGACTACAAGTGTTCTTTGAGACTCTTAGTATGACTCTATAGCCAGCAGTTTGCCTTCATTTTACTAAAAATATTTTTTTATTAAATTTTCTAAATTACCACGGTAACTTGCAAAAAATTAAAAAATATAAAATGTGTGAATAATTACTGGCTTCCAAATCTGATTATTTTGTTTAATTATTTTTTTTTTCTTTCTTAATATTTACAATAAAGCGTATAAATAAACAGTGATAATTGAATCAACAAGCTGATGTTTAAATTTTAATATTAATAATAATATTGATATGAGGGTTAAAAAATAAAAATCTCCCAAAATATTAGAAAATGATATAAGGCACATGGCTTCTTTAAGCCTCTGTATTTTTTTTCCAGAATGCTCAGCAAAACATTCAGTCACATGATTTTGATCATCATGAATTGTGAATTGAAATAGTGTGTGATGAAACTTTTTCGGTGGGCAAATATTTTTATATGGCCTCAACATTATGACATGTTTTTGAACCTTGTAGAAATGCCTAAAATACAAAACTTTTTGCATTTACAAGTGCAAATGACCAGTGGAGCCTTACGTGTTTCTAAGTTTTGGTCAAGGGAGAGGAGACTCTTTGCTTGGCAAATAAAACCACACAATTTTTATCTAGGGACTGTTTACATCGCGCACAGAGAGGTAAAAGATTTGCCACGATTTTAGGGACACCTCGAAAACAGGACCTCCTACGATACCTTTGTGTGGGTTCAACAGCGCCCTCTCTTGATATTTTGCTAATCGCGATAAACCTTATTGAACTGTGACGAGAGGGAATAGTCTGCACACAATTTGTACACGTAGTTGGCCTATATTCTTCATTTATTCAAGATTATCTCTGCCAAAAATTACACATTTTGATGTCAAATCCATCCATATAGGTACGTAGGCCTACTACTATCGACGAGTTCGTGATCCACTTTTTTACGACAATCCATACGCTTACCAATAAGCAATGGCCTTTTATTTGAAGGAACTCGTGAACAACTCATTTTTATATCTGGTTATGTTGCCAAATGATTCAATGTGGGGAACTTAATCACTTGGTTTATGAATTTTAAGGCATTACTTATTCAAGTTCCTAGATCAATTTCAATTAATATTAAAGTTTGCTTTTAGTAGGCTACTTGTAGGCCTACCTCTGAAGTTTGTAAGTGGGGGAAAATATTAAACTTGAATCTATTATCTCTTTTTTTCCCCATTTCATTTACAGACCAAGTGATTCAAACAGAGGTTGTCAGATCATCAGTTAAAGTGGCTTCTGTTGCACAGAAGTGGTGTCTCAAGCTATCGTCTGATAAGCCTAGTGTCCTGTGTTATATAATAATAATAACAACCGCTTTTCTTCCCTTATTTCTTGCTTATCATGTAAATTTAATATCTTTTATTTTGTGAATATTTTCGTTGTATAATATTACATTTTTTCTTCCCTTATTTTGACAATTTTATGATTGTTTATTTAATGCACTTGCCATATTTGTGCCAGTCCCAAGAAATTTAATAATTCTTAATTTTTTTATTTTCTTCAATTATAACAGGAAGTTTCCAGATCGAACTGAGCCTCTTGGAGTTTTGTACATTGATACAAAACGCTCACTTCTGAACTTTATTAATTTCACAATGAATCTATGCAAAGGTATGTAATATCAAAACGAAACGTAACAAATCAAATTTATATTTGTAATTAGGTTTTGTATTTCTATTATCTTTTTATCAACTGTTCTATCAAATCAAATCAAATTTGAAACAACTCCGAAAAGTCTGAACAAGTAGATTTAAATGTTTTTACAATTCTGATTTGGCCAAACCATGTTTGTTATTTGAATAACGCCACTAAGAATAATCATACCTTTGCTCTCGTTTATCTGTTTCAAATCTTGTATTTGTTTAATAATTTAATTTTGTGAATACTTTTGTTGTATAATAATAACAAATTTTTCTTCCCTTGTATCTTGCTTATCTTGTGTTTTTAAATAATTTACTATTGTGAATATTTTTGTTGTACAATAATAACTGTTTTTCTTCCTTTTATGTCTTGCTTAGCATGTATATTTAAATAATTAAATTTTGTGATTATTTTGATTGTATAATCTGAACTTTTGACTTCCTATTTTTCGAAAATTTTATGATTGTTTTTTTTATACATGCACTTGCCATTTTTCGTGCCAGTCCCAAGAAAAAAACCACTTTTGAACATTTTGGCCAAGGCATGTTTGCTAGTTGAATACACCATTTATGAATAATGAAAACTTTCCTCTAATTTATCTGTTTCAAATCTTGTATTTGTTGAATAATTTACCTTTGTGAATATTTTTGTTGTAAAATAATAACAACCATTTTCTTCACTTATTTCTTGCTTAATCATGTATTTTTAAATTAATTAATTTTGTGAATATTTTTATTGTATAATATTAACTCCCCCCCCCCTTTATTTCAAAAATTTATTGATTGTTGTTTATAAATGCACTTGCATTTTTGTGCCAGTCCCAAGAAATTAAATAACTTTTCAATAGTTTCTTTTCTTTAATTGTTACAGGAAGTTTCCAGATCTGACTGAGCTACTTCAAGTTTTGTACATTGATACAAAACGCTCACTTCTGAACTTAATGAATTTTTCCATGAATCCGTGCAAAGGTATGTAATATTAATAACAAAATGAAACATAACCAATCAAATTTATGTTGTAGAATTTAATGTAAATCAAATACAATAAGGTTTTGTTTTTTCTACTATTTTTCTATCAACTGTTTCTATCAAATTTGAAACGATTCTATCAAAAGTCTAAATATAGATTTGAATGTTTGTACCGTTTGTATGTTTCCACAATTCTGCTTTTTGGCCAAGCCATGTTTGTAATTTGAATACACCATTAATGAATAATGATAACTTTCCCTCTAATTTATCTGTTTCTTATCTTGTATTTGTTAAACAGTTTAATTTTGTAAATATTTTTTGTTGTATAATAACAAACATTTCTTCCCTTGTTTCGTGCTTATCTTGTGTTGAATAATTTACCTTTGTGAATATTTTTGTTGTAGAATAATAACAACCATTTTCTTCACTTATTTCTTGCTTAATCATGTATTTTTAAATTATTTAATTTTGTGAATAATTTTATTGTATAATATTAACTCACCCCCCCCCCCCCTTTATTTCAAAAATTGATTGGTTGTTATTTATAAATGCACTTACATTTTCGCGCCAGTGCCAACAAAATTTAATTTCAGTGCCTTTGCATGCAACGGAGGAGTCCAACTTGGGTTAGGGCCTGAAGAATCATCATAATAAAGCATTTCCTTGGCTCGATCAGTCAGTGATTTCTTTCTGTTCACATTGAGCCAAGACTGGCTCAGTCATAATTGAGCCACTGGCTCAAGTGTTTATATTATGATGATGGGCTAATAGTTTGTATCAGTCCCTACTCCAAAAACTGAGGTTTGTTCTGTGGCACAAACCTCATACTTCTAGGAGTAACCTTTAACGTGTGTTTCAGTTCAATCATGGAGGAAGGAAAAATTGTGTAGACTTAGTTTCAAAAATGCATGAAAGTTAACACCCCAAAAGAGAACCACTTTTTTACTCCAATTGTTGTTGTTTCCCCTTTTTTAGGAATCCTAGAAGTAACTTTGGTTTGTGTTCATCGTCATTGGTTACGGGCGCAACAGACAGGATTGTAGCCATCACCACACAAAAAATCCTCATCAGATGACAGAACTATTCCAACTTGAAATTACTGCAAATACTGGTGAGTTGTGGCTTACTTTGCTTATTTATTTTTCTTCCGACAGTTTTGTTGTCAGTAGTGCATAATACTGAAATTGCTCAATCCCAAAATATGCACCACGTCATTCTGTCAATCTGGAACCACCCCCAAGATTTAACCCTTTCTACTACCAGCATGTACTTCAATCCCCCCACTTTCTGTCAATCTTGAACCGCCCCCAAGATGTAACCCTTTCAACTACCAGCCTGTGCTTCAACCCCCCCCCCCACTTTCTGTCAATCTTGAACCACCCCCAAGATGTAACCCTTTCTACTACCAGCCTGTACTACAACCCCCCCTACTTTCTTTCAATCTTGAACCACCCCCAAGATGTAACCCTTTCTCCTACCAGCCT
This sequence comes from Asterias rubens, assembly GCF_902459465.1. NCBI lineage: Eukaryota > Metazoa > Echinodermata > Asteroidea > Forcipulatida > Asteriidae > Asterias > Asterias rubens. The sequence goes on along the minus strand of NC_047067.1, from coordinate 21,588,682 downwards.
GTACTATAATCCCCCACTTTATTTCAATCTTGAACCGCCCCCCAACATGTAACCCTTTCTACTACCAGCTTATACTACAACCCCCCTACTTTCTTTCAATCTTGAACCGCCCCCAAGATGTAACCCTTTTTCCTACCAGCCTATACTATAATCCCCCACTTTCTTTCAATCTAGAACCGCCCCCAACATGTAACCCTTTCTACTACCAGCCTGTACTACAATCCACCCACTTTCTTTCAATCTTGAACCGCCCCTAAGATGTAACCCTTTTTACTACCAGCCTGTACTTCAATCCCTCCCCCCCACTTTCTTTCAATCTTGAACCGCCCCTAAGATGTAACCCTTTCTACTACCAGCCTGTACTTCAATCCACCCACTTTCTTTCAATCTTGAACCACCCCTCGATGCAACCCTTTCTACTACCAGCCTGTACTTCAATCCCTCCCCCCCCCCCCACTTTCTTTCAATCTTGAACCACCTCTCGATGCAACCCCTTAAATTAATACCAGCCTTGGCCCAATTTCATAAAGCTATTAAGCAGAAAAATGCTGCTAGGCTAAGCAAAACATGAGTGGATGGCACTAGTTTGATTTTTGACTTGCAACTAGCTTCTGTTCTGTTTAGCAAGATTTGTTTGTGCTTTATGCTTACATGGCTTTATGAAATAGGGCCCTGTACTTCAATCCCAAACATGAACCCCACTTTTCTGTCAATCTGGAATCTGCCCCCAATATGTTACCCTTTTTTTATACCTGCCTACCCCCCCCCCCCACCCAACAACAAATTGCACTCCACTTTGTTCATGTACGCTGAACCACCACCTGTATGCATTAATACATCTTCTGACTGCATGCTAAGCCTAAGCTAATCTGTCTCAACTATGTATCTCACATTTCAAAAATCAAACAAGTAAACAACTGCATTTGTTTTCATTTTCTCCATAATGGGTTTTTTAATTGCATTACTTTACCCTATACAAAACTCAAAAGACTGAGTAGCTATGATGTGTACAATAATTGAACAAATACGGGTGGATACGTGCGCATTACAAGTCTTATTATTATATTATTATTATTAAATAGATTTTAGTTAATAATAATAGTAAAAAATTCTTATATAGCACAATAACCGTATCATTGCGCTTTACATGAGTGCCCTGGTCATAGGGCCAATACCATCCCTGTAATGTTTCTCAGCTACCTGGGAAGTATACAGCCCTGAGCTACCTGTAAGGCGCTTGTGGCTTTTCATATACAATATCAACCTCTACCCTCACAGGTATCCAGTTATACCCCTGGGTGAAGAGAAGCAACTATAGTAAAGTATCTTGCTCAAGGACACAAGTGTCACGACCGGGATTCGAACCCACACTCCGGTGAATCAGCACCAGAACTTGAATTCGATGCTCATAATCACTCGGCCATGACACGCTAAAATTACTTGTCAATTTCATTCAAATGAGACAGATGTTTGTTAAAAATGCAAGCCTGAAATTTTATACCCAGTGCCCAGTTTCAATGAGCAGCTTATTTGCCTCAAAAATAACTTAGCAGTTAGCACAAAGCAATTTTCCTTCTAATACCAGAGTAAGGTTACCAGCCAAACTGCCTTGTCACATGTACTATTTATAACTCATATCCTGCTTCCTTTTGCTCAGCAGAAAAATATGAACAATGGTTCTGTAGAAGTTGACAGTCCACAAGAGGTGCCCTTTTAAAAATAATTAAAAATACATCAAATCCGCTGTGGCCTAAATCTGCCATGTACAAACACGTGGCATGTCATATTGCTTAGGCCTATATTTCAATAAACAACCTAAAAATGTATCTTTTTTCCAGGCACTTTTACACCAAAGGCCCTGCGCTACTTTTAACTTATGCTGTGATATGTCCAGACTGTTAAGTTGGATCAGTGGCTCTTATAATTGTTTACTAATTATTCTTTATTCTTGTATTTCTGTTTATAGGTTCATTAAGATGATGAGGAGGAGCAGTTTCCACACAAGAGATGCACCAGGGCTTTGATGAAAACACTTAGATTGCAGCGTCATCATGAATTCAAACACGTCATCATCTCTTTACTACAAGCTGCTCGTACTTCAACTCTGTAAACTATTCAATACTAGGATAAGGTAGGCTTCTTTTGTTTTGTTTATGAATTGTAAAAAGGTCCGTTTACAAATATACACTTTGACGGGGCTGCACTTTGACAGCATCATCAATATACTTAAATTGCCTCGCAGTCCAGGGCCCGGGGGAAAGCCAGGGTTGTACAAAAAAACCAAGTCCCCACTCGATGAGGCAGTAGCAGGAAGGCTTGGACTACCACCCAAGGCCAATTTTACTTTCCCGATCCATCCCCGACCATGTTCCCTCCTAGTCCTGGTCCCCCTACAATATTACAATTGTGCAAAAAAGCAATGAGGTATACTTGTTGAAGTCTTACATTTTGTAAACAGACCTTTACTAATAATCAGTCCCTTTATTGCGACTGTTGATGTAAGGTACATTATCGATTAGTGCTGGCAGAAGAATATTTAAAGTTACTTATTTATGCCATTTTGCTGGCAAAACTAAGTACAACAATCAACTCATAAGCAAGAAGCACACTATGATATGCAATGGCCACATTTCTGCTAAGCTGAAAAATAAACAGGTGTTGCTACAAGTAGAATTGCTCTTATCCAGTTATTCCTACTTCATTCTCTTGGAGAGTGTAACTGTCCTACAAAGACCAATAAATGTTTTTGGTTTATCGAACTCTCCAGTTCAGCTCATAGCATTGCCAATTCGGAGGAGTTTATGCCGGGCGTACTTCTCCTGAAGTCCTTCTGCCAGCACACATCTGTAAAATAATGAAAAGATAAAAATTAATTTTTAAGACCAGAATCTTGAAGACTGATACCAGGCACTCAAAATAACGAAGCGTGAAAAATTGGTCCACTAATTAGTTGTTAATTGACCACAGTAATATATGCTATTTTCAGTAAAAATGCGCACAATATAAATGCATAGCGGTTGATTTAAAAACTATTTGAAATGAATTTGTACCCTTCGTTAAGGTATAAAATTAATTTTTAAGACCAGAATCTTGAAGACTGATACCATAGGCACTCAAAATAACGAAGCGTGAAAAATTGGTCCACTAATTAGTTGTTAATTGACCACAGTAACATATGCTATTTTCAATGAAAATGCGCACAACGGTTGACTTAAAAACTATTTGAAAAGAATTTGTACCCTTCGTTATGATAAGAAGTTATTTTTTTAGACCAGAATCTTGAAGACTGATACCATAGGCACTCAAAATAACGAAGCGTGAAAAATTGGTCCACTAACTAGTTGTTAATTGACCACAGTAATATTATATGCTATTTTCAGTAAAAATGCGCACAACGGTTGACTTAAAACCTATTTGAAAAGAATTTGTACCCTTCGTTATGATAACAAATTATTTTTTTAGACCAGAATCTTGAAGACTAATACCATAGGCACTCAACATAACAAAGCGTGAAAAATTGGTCCACTAATTAGTTGTTAATTGACCACAGTAATATATGCTATTTTCAATGAAATGGCGCACAATATAAATGCATAGCGGTTGATTTAAAAACTATTTGAAAAGAAGTTGTACCCTTCGTTAAGATATAAAATTAATTTTTAAGACCAGAATCTGAAAGACTGATATCATAGGCTCTAAAAATAACGAAGCGTGAAAAATTGGTCGACTAATTAGTTCTTACCTAACCACAGTAATTAAGCTATTTTCAATGAAAATGTGCACAATTATTGACTTAAAAACTATTTGAAAAGAATTTGTACCCTTCGTTATGATAAGAAGTTATTTTTTTAGACCAGAATCTTGAAGACTGATACCATAGGCACTCAAAATAACGAAGCGTGAAAAATTGGTTCACTAATTAGTTGTTATTTGACCATAGTAATTTATATGCTATTTTCAATGAAAATGCGCACAACGGTTGACTTAAAACTATTTGAAAAGAATTTGTACCCTTCGTTACGATAAGAAGTTATTTTTTTACACCAGAATCTTGAAGACTGATACCAAAGGCACTCAAAATAACGAAGCGTGAAAAATTGGTTCACTAATTAGTTCTTACCTAACCACAGTAATATATGCTATTTTCAGTAAAAATTCGCACAACGGTTGACTTATAAACTATTTGAAAAGCATTTGTACCCTTCGTTATGATACAAAATTAATTTTTAAGAACAGAATCTGAAAGACTGATATCATAGGCTCTAAAAATAATGAAGCGTGAAAAATTGGTCGACTAATTAGTTCTTACCTAACCACAGTAATATATGCTATTTTCAGTAAAAATTCGCACAACGGTTGACTTATAAACTATTTGAAAAGAATTTGTACCCTTCGTTATGATACAAAATTAATTTTATAGACCAGAATCTTGAAGACTGATAGCATAGGCACTCAAAATAACGAACCGTGAAAAATTTGTCCACTAATTAGTTGTTATTTGACCACAGTTATATATGCTATTTTCAATGAAAATGCGCACAACGGTTGACTTAAAAACTATTTAAAAAGAATTTGTACCCTTCGTTATAAAGATATAAAATTAATTTTTAAGACCAGAATCTTAAAGACTGATACCATAGGCACTTCAAATAACGAACCTTAAAAATGTGTCCACTAACAAGTTGTTGAGGTGTTCCATAGAGGACTATGGTGTTCCATAGAGGACAGCCTCCGTCGGAGTTGTGCGTTGGGCCGTCGGAGTTGTGGGTTGTCCGTCTGAGTTGTGAGTTGTTCGTCGGAGTTGTGGGTTGTCCGTCAGAGTTGTGGGCTGTCCGTCGGAGTTTTGGGCTGTCCGTCGGAGTTGTGGGCTGTCCGTCGGAGTTGTACATGTAAGTTGGGCCGTCAGAGTTTTGGGTTGTCTATCGGAGTTGTTAGTTTGTGCCGTCGGAGTTTGGGGTTGTCCGTCGGAGTTGTTAGTTGGGCCGTCAGAGTTGTGGGTTGTCCGTCGGAGTTGTGAGTTGTCTGTCGGAGTTGTGGGTTGTCCGTCGGATTGTGGGCTGTCCGTCGGAGTTGTACATGTAAGTTGGGCCGTCGGAGTTTTGGGTTGTCTGTCGGAGTTGTTAGTTGGGCCCGTCGGAGTTGTGGGTTGTCTGTCGGACGGAGTTGTGGGTTGTCCGTCGGACGGAGTTGTGGGTTGTCCGTCGGACAGAGTTGTGGGTTGTCCGTGGGAGTTTCGAGTTTGGCCGTCGGAGTTGTGGGTTGTCCGTCGGCGTTGTGAGATGGGCCGTCGGAGTTGTGGGTCGTCCGTCGGATTTGTGAGTTGATCCGTCGGAGTTGTGAGTTGGGCCGTCGGAGTTGTGGGTTGTCCGTCGGGGTTGTGAGTTGTCCGTCGAGGTTGTGAGTTGTCCGTCGGCGTTGTGGGTTGTCCGTCGGAGTTGTGAGTTGTGCCGTCGGAGTTGTGAGTTGTGCCGTCGGAGTTGTGAGTTGGGCCGTCGGAGGTGTGGGTTATCCGTCGGAGTTGTTAGTTGGGCAGTCAGAGTTGTGGGTTGTCCGTCAGAGTTGTGAGTTGGCCGTCAGAGTTGTGAGTTGGCTGTCCGTCTGACTTTTTAATTTGTTTGTAAATGGCCAATTGCTGGCGTAGGCCTACTTCCGGGTTCTTGTTTGGCAATTTTCACATGTGATTAAGGCTCCGTGATTGATTTCCGATTGTGATTATTGTACCTTGCTGACTCGATTCCTCAACCGAGAAGGCAATGAGATGTCGTTTTTGCTGACCTTACGCCTACATGAAATGGATTGACCCATGTGTTTTATGCTTTTATTGGGAAATTAGGCAGATGTTTTGTTCGCACTATGTTGTCAGATGGCAGATCTGATATTTTATATTATAGGTTTTCTCGGTCGAATTCAGAAAATGAGCAGCCATTTTATTTTCATGCGTTCGAGTTGAAGCTGTTTTGCCTCCTCAGTTGTTACAATCCTCCTCGAAAACTCCGGTCTTATAATTCTAGCCTCCTTATTGAGCCCATTTCCAAACATTCATGGGGAGACCGATCTTTTTCACGTGCTGCCCCTTGTCTATGGAACAAACTGCCTGCACTAGTAAAATCATCCGTTTCTTTGACCCAATTTAAAAAACAACTGAAAACACATCTCTTCAAACAGGCAATTTTGATTCAATGGTTTAATTATTGTTATTTTTGTTACCTTTTAGGATGTTTTTTTCTATAATATTGCATTTGTATTATTGTATTCTATATCACATGTTCTAGATTTCTCTCAACTTAGGTTTACATTTTAATTTGTGTTGTTGTTATTGTATATTAATTAATGCTATTGTTTGTATTTTAGCGCCATGAGCACTTCTGTGGATTTGTGCGCTTTACAAGTTTTCATTATTATTATTATTATTATTATTATTATTATTATTATTATTTTATTATTATTATTATTATTATTATTATTATTATTATTATTATTATTATTATTATTATTATTATTATTATTATTATTATTATTATTATTATTATTATTATTATTATTATTATTATTATTATTATTATTATTATTATTATTATTATTATTACTGCGTTTCAAATTCGGAATTCGGCAATCCAATTTCGTTTTGAGTTGATTTAAATTCCTTTAGCACTCTGTTCAATTTAGAGTATCGCCATTCTTTTTCGTGGCACACACGCCTCAAGAAGCGTCTGCGAATTTGAATGCTGCTTTGATGAATTATTAAATTGAATCATTATTTTGTTAAATCGAATGACGCAACATTACATTTGACCAATCATAAAACGAAATCGAGTGATCCTTTTCAGTAGTATTCGATTTCGCGCGAAATAGAATAGCTTGGTGGTTAAATTGGCTGCTCATTTGCCGCTATTGACCGAGAAAACTTATAATTATTTATCTACGCCCCTATTCGAAATGTCCTTCATGCATTGTAACAATATTCTTTAATAACTGCAGGTAGGATGCGGGCCTGATTAGAATATAGGTTTTCTCGGTCAATTTCGGAAAATGAGCAGCCAATTTAATTTTCAGGCGTTCGAATTAAAGCTACTTTGCCTCTCCGGTTTTTACTGCGTTTCAAATTCAGAATTAGGTCATCCAATTTCGTTTTGAGGCATTCAAATTCCTAGCACACTCATTCTTTTCTTATGACGCACAATCATTATTCAATTTAGCAAAGCTGGTTCGACTAGAGATTTGCTGATTTAATCATTTTCAATTTCGTAACGAGGCAATCAATTTCGCTAAACGAGGATTCAAATAAGTACGACCAAAGAAATACGAATAATAAGATTAACTGTAAAGTTAAAAGCAACTGTTTCGTGACTTCCCTTTTAAAGCAAGCGAACCTTAATTTTTTGTTTTTGTTTCCAGTAGACTTTACCTATTTTTTTTGGGTAGATTTAATGGTTAACTGAGCAAATATTTATTTTTTATTTTTTTGGGGGGTAAATTTTCGCCAACCATCAATCTGTTGGCGTGCCAGACATCTTGGCATAACTATGTTCAAGAGTGCAAAAATAATGAGCAGCATGCCTTTAACATAAGTAAGGAAACACAAGTTAACCAAGCGTTTTTAAGAATGCACAAATTCCAAAATTGACTGCCCCAAAAAAATCATGCGAATTTGAATGCACCTTCGATGAATTGTTAAATAGAATGATTATTTTGTTAAATTGAATGACGTAAAAGTACATTTGACTAGTCTTAAAATGAAATCGAATGACCCTTTTCAGAAGCATTCGATTTTGTGCGAAATTTTGTCAAAATAAAGCTTTTGTCACTAAAATAAATTATGTGTTTTGATGAGTGGAATATGAATAAAAAATTAACTAAGGTTTTAAAACTAGTTTCCATGTTATTTTGAAAACAAGCCTGACACGAGAGGGCGCTGTTCGTGTCGTCAATCGATGTGCGATGAATCGCATGCAGTGCCAACTTCTTCGACTTCTCCACTAGCTGGACAAATTGTTGGGATGGCGTCATGTTTTAGAAAAGAACTTTTCTCTTCATGTCAAAATGTGTAATGTATTCCGGATTCTCGGAGCGTACGGCTCAAAGTGTTTGCTGCACAGCGCTGGAAAGGTCGTCGGACCGGACTACTTTGCAAACTGATCCCATCTTTAGTTGTTTTGCTGCATCCAGCAGCAATACACCTGGTCGACATTGCCGGGAAAAAATGCAAGAAAAAAACTTTTTCGAAACGTACAAACTCACGAAGGACGTGTGTTCGACGTTCCATCGAGGCAAAGTTTTTTTTTTACATAAAAAAATTGTTTAAAACAATTAATTAAAAAACATTATTTTATTGTTCAGAAACATAATTATACTCTCATAATTAAATATAGGTTTAAAACATTATTTTATTGTTCAGAAACATAATTATACTCTCATAATTAAATATAGGTTTCCCGGCCAATTTCAGCAAAAAAATCATTCAAATTCATTAACATGCGTTCAAATTCACGCATTTCCCCCTAATCCTCTCAAACTAGGGTTTCTTTTTAGCTCTTAATGCATTCAAAAAGATAGTTTGGTGATTTAGAAAGTATTTCAATAATAGTACTACTATTAATAGTGCCACCCCATTGCGTCACCTTTTAAATAAATAAACTTCCATTTTATTGTTTTTTCAGAAAGCATTGCGAAAGTTCCGTTGGTTATTGCCGTGATGCGTGTGTGTACGTCGTGTAGCTAGGCCGGTGGTTAACAAAAACACAACCACTAGAACTCGCATTTTTCAAGCATTTTCAATAGTTAAAGGTAAGTTTTGAGCATGTTTTTTAGGTCATTTGTGGACGGGGAACATGGAGGTTTTTGATGGATGTTTTAGGTCCGTTTTCCTTCTTTCTGAAGCAATCCGATGGGGAGTTTTTTTTTGCTCTCTCCGTCGGTAGTCTACGCAAATTAAAAGAGACCACCATTTTGGTCGCGGTTTCATGTGGTTGTTTGTTATCATCCCTGTTTTGGGGATCAAGCCAGACATGCGACTTCCGGTCGAATGCTAATGAATGAAGACACTGACAGTTTGTTGTTGTTGTTTTGGTTTTTGTTTATGTTCTTGTCTTGTGTGTTAGGTTGGTAACTGTCAGATAAAAAGGATGTTCACATTAGCCATTTTCTTTAATGACGCTTTCCCATAATTTTCTCAAATATATTATCTTGCTTTCTTCAGACCTGAAGTCCCATCCACTATTCCACGCAATCGACTGGAAGCGAATCAGGGAGACAGAAGCCCCTTTCATCCCAGCCCCAGATGACAGAACGGACACCACTTATTTTGACAGTAAACAATATTCACAGTATTTTGTTTTTACCATACACATAAAATTTGATTTGAAGAAATGCAGTCTTTAAAGGGAGTGGACACTATTGGTAATTACTCAAAATAATTATTAGCATAAAACCTCACTTGGTAACGAGTAATGGGGAGAGGTTGATAGTATAAAACATTATGAGTAACTGCTCCCTCTGAAGTGCAAAGCTTTTGAGAAAGAAGCAATTTTCAATGAACTTGATTTCAAAACCTCAGGTGTAAAATTTGAGGTCTCGCAATCAAGCAAGTTGAGATACACCAACTGTGAAGACTTGTCTTTGACAATTACCAAAGGTGTCCAGTGTCTTTCACAGAAGAAATGCAGACTTTAAAGGGCAAGTAAACCTTTAGTTTATGGAACAGTTTGACTGTTTAATCCTTTAAAATGTTGGTGTGCACAATAAGACTAACATTTTCAAGGGTGGTCAGGTTTTTGAGATATCGCTGAAAATCCAGAGAAAATATGTCAACGCATGAAGGAAATTCCCTGATGGGAATACACATACTGAGAAGCGTCACTGCTTGGCTTAAAAAAAAAAACTCGTCTTTCGAATCGAAAGTGAAATGTAATAATATATTATTAATGGTTTAGTTATTCAACAATATTTAAAAAAGACACTGGCAGTAAAAGAAACCTGAATTGCGATCTTAAATTCACAATTGGTCAGTTAATACAATAATAAGATAGTTTCATGTAATACGATTAAAAAACATAACAAAATAAAATGCACAAAAGACAATAGACCACAAAAGTAACAGGGCAAAAGACACAGAATTGCACAAAAAACATAAAAATCACAGAACAATCCCTAACCAGATCTGGAAAGCATCGCATATGAACAACAGTTATAAAAATTAAACAAAAATAAACAAACAGTTGAATGAAGGTATGATTAAGCTGACATTCACAGTGGCCGACTTCCTGACAAGAGGAATAAACAAGCTATTGGTTGTTGATGAGGTTAACTAGTTTCCATAGTGCTTTTATATGTATCCCAATCCGCTGTAGGCTTCTGACCAAAGGTTGTTATTGCCACTAATTTTAAGAGTGATTACCAAACATATCCCTTTCCTTGAACCTGATTATTTAACAGCTCTGTAAAGGCAGTGGACACTATTGGTAATTACTCAAACTAATTATTGGCATAAAACTTTTCTTGATGACGAGTAATGGGGAGAGGTTGATAGTATAAAACATTGTGAGAAACGGCTCCCGCTGAAGTGATGTAGTTTTCAAGAAAGAAGGAATTTTCCACGAATTTGATTTTGAGACCTCAGATTTAGAACTTGAGGTCTCGAAATCAACCATCTAAACGCACACAACTTCATGTGACAAGGGTGTTTTTTTCTTTTGTTATTATCTCGCAACTTCGATGACCAATTGAGTTCAAATTTTCACAGGTTAGTTATGTTATGCATATGTTGAGATACACCAACTGTGAAGGCTAGTCTTTGACTATTACTAATAGTGTCCACTGCCTTTAACAGGTTACTTGTCCGTCTCCCTTTTTTTGTTTAGCTCGGAACAACATGCAGCATCTCCAGATGTCCTCTTTTGCACTTTGACCTCTTGAATGATAGTGCAATCCACAACTCATCAACAGAAGTAATGAAACTATTCCAGGATGGTGGTCAACTTGGTCCAGTGGTTAGACTGCAGGACTTGCAATCACAAGGTTGTAGGTTTGAATCCTACTAAGCTAACTGTGGTCCAGTGGTTAGACTGCAGGACTTGCAATGACAAGATTAAAGGTTTGAATCCTACCAAGCTAACTGTGTTTCAGTGGTTAGACTGCAGGACTTACAATCACAGGGTTGTAGGTTCGAATCCTACCAAGCTAACTGTGGTCCAGTGGTATGACTGCAGGACTTGCAGTTACAAGGTTGTTGGTTTGAATCCTACCAAGCTCACTGTGTTTCAGTGGTTAGACTGCAGGACTTGCAATCACAAGGTTGTAGGTTCGAATCCTACCAAGCTAACTGTGGTCCAGTGGTTCGACTGCAGGACTTGCAGTTACAATGTTGTTGGTTTGAATCCTACCAAGTTAACTGTGGTTCAGTGGTTAGACTGCAGGACTTACAATCACAAAGTTGTGGGTTTGAATCCTACCAAGCTAACTGTGGTTCAGTGGTTAGACTGCAGGACTTACAATCACAAGTTTGTGGGTTTGAATCCTACCAAGCTAACTGTGGTTCAGTGGTTGGACTGCAGGACTTGCAATCACATATTATGTTGGTTCGAATCCTACCAAGCTAACTGCTGGTTTAACAATGACTAATATAAGTATTGTTCCCTAGTTACTGAATCACAATTTTGTGATGGTTTAGTGGTTCGACTGCAGGACTTGCAGTTACAAGGTTGTTGGTTCGAATCCTACCAAGCTAACCGTCGGGACTTGCAATCACAAGTTTGTGGGTTTGAATCCTACCAAGCTAACTGTGGTTCAGTGGTTGGACTGCAGGACTTGCAATCACATATATGTTGGTTCGAATCCTACCAAGCTAACTGCTGGTTTAACAATGACTAATATAAGTATTGTTCCCTAGTTACTGAATCACAATTTTGTGATGGTTTAGTGGTTCGACTGCAGGACTTGCAGTTACAAGGTTGTTGGTTCGAATCCTACCAAGCTTACTGTGGTTCAGTGGTTAGACTGCAGGACTTGCAATCAAAAGGTTGTGGGTTCGAATCCTACCCAGCTAACTGTGGTCCAGTGGTTGGACTGCAGGACTTACAATCACAAGGTTCTGGGTTTGAATCCTACCAATCAAACTGTGATCAAGTGGTTAGACTGCAGGACTTGCATCCACAAGGTTGTGGGTTCGAATCCTACCAAGCTAACTGTGGTCCAGTGGTTAGGCTGTAGGACTTGCAATCACAAGGTTCTGGGTTCGAATCCAGTGGTAAGACTACCCAGCTAACTGTGGTCCAGTGGTTGGACTGCAGGACTTGCAATCACAAGGTTCTGGGTTTGAATCCTACCAATCAAACTGTGATCAAGTGGTTAGACTGCAGGACTTGCATCCACAAGGTTGTGGGTTCGAATCCTACCAAGCTAACTGTGGTCCAGTGGTTAGGCTGCAGGACTTACAATCACAAGGTTGTGGGTTCGAATCCTACCAAGCTAATAATGGTCCAGTGGTTAGACTGCAGGACTTGCAATCAGAATGTTGTTGGTACGAAATCTACCAGCTAACTGCTCATTTTACAATGACAATTTTGTGATGGTTCAGTGGTTAGACTACAGGACTTGCAGTGACAAGGTTGTGAGTTCAAATGCTACCAAGCTAACCGCTATTTTAAAAATGAAAAGCGTCTAGTTACTGAACCACAAGTTCTTGATTTACAATTCATATTCGTGGGCATCCGGGCTGGAATTTTAGGAGGGGTCATGGAGATCACTGGGCTGACTACCCATGTCATATTAACTGCTCGTCCATTCATTTTTATGAGCCAAGTAATTCAAAGGCCACACTTAGAAATTCTTTTAAAGAGCTTTCCTAATGTGCAATACAAGTTATGCAAAACGTAAAAGACTATTTCACTTAAAACTTCAATATGGGCAACAGTGTCAAAGCAAATTTAATGTAAAAATTCCAAAACAAAAACAACACAGAATCCTGGGTCATTATTCTTTGAATATAAAACCTTATACAATTGCAATATAACTGTATATACAATTACGATATTACCTTTATAGGATTGCGATATAACCTTTTACATTTGCGATATAACCTTATATGATTGTGATATAATCTTGAACTATTGCGATATTTCCCTGATACAATTGCGATATAAATTTATACAATTTGCGATATAACCTTATAGAACCGTGGTTCAGCATTATACAATTCCTTTGAAGGCACTGGACACAATTGGTAATTACTCAAAACAATTGTTATCATTAAAAACTTACTTGGTAACGAGCAATGGAGAGCTGGAGATAGTATAAAACTGGAGAGCTGGAGATAGTATAAAACATTATGAGAAACAGCTCCCTGTGAAGTAACATAATTTTTAAGACAGAAGCGATTTCTCACTAAAATATTTGAGTTTGATTTCGAGACCCCAGAATTAGAATTTGAGGTCTCGAAATCAAGCATCTGAACTCACACAACTTGTGCAACAAGGGCGTTTTTGCTTTCATTGTTCTCTAATTGCAAATTTGACGACCAACTGAGCTCAATTTTTTACAGGTTTGTTATGTTATGCATATTTTGAGATACATCAAGAGTGAATACTGGTCTTTGACAATTACCAAACATGTCCAGTGTCTTTAAATCAACATACAATTGCAGGTTTAATGACAGAGGACACTATTGGTAATTGTCAAGGACTAGCCTTCACAGTTGGTGTATCTCAACATATGCAAAAAATAACTAACCTGTGAAAATTTGAGTTTAAACGGTCATCGAAGTTGCGAGATAATTATGAAGAAAAAAAACACCCTTGTCACACGAAGTTGTGTGCGTTCAGATGGTTGATTTTGGGACCTCAAGTTCTAAATCTGAGGTCTCGAAATCAAACTTGTGGAAAATTACTTCTTTCTCGAAAACTATGGCACTTCAGAAGGAGTCGTTTCTCACAATGTTTTATACTATCAACTTCTCCCCATTAATCGTCACCAAGAAAGGTTTTATGCTAATGATTATTTTGAGTAATTACCAATAGTGTCCACTGCCTTTAACTATTGTGATTTAACCTTATACATTTCTGATCAAGCCAAATGTGTTACATTGTACTATTCCAATAAACAAAATTACAAAACATTGATAACAAATGCTTGACTTATGCCTTGTGATTTTATTTATTTGTATTATTTGACCACATTTTTGAAGTTCGATTTGTATGCATTAAAATGAAGCTGGTTTCTTCAGTGATGGCATCATGTACCTTTCATTTTTTTCTTAGATTTAGATTTGATGTTGACCAATCTATATCTAAAACCATTCCTCAAGTTGAAAATATTATTTATAAAAGTTATTCCTCAAGTTAAAAACACATCAGAGTCAGAGGTACCTATCGCATTATTTTAGAGAATAAAAACAACTCTTTATGTTTTCTTAAATTTATGGCCCAAAATTTGATAAACTGTAGGACATCTACCCCTTGTTTTGTTTGCATTATTTTATATATTTTTTTATTGATGTGTTTATTTTGAGGCACAAGGCTCATCTCTTTAAACTTTTTCAGTAAACAAAAACGGTTTACCCTACAAAAAAAAGGATGTTCAAAGCCTTGCATTTTTTGTTACAAAAATTCAAATGGTAAGCCTTGCGTTTTAGTAAAATCCTTGCAGTTTTCTAACGCAACAACATGCATAAGATGGCCATATTTTGTTATTATTATTATTATTGTTATTATTATTATTTTTTTTTTTTTGGGGGGGGGTTGTTGAAGTGTACCGAAGGCTTTAAAAGTTAGATTATTTGGTGGCACAAATTTGAGTGAGATATTTTCAACAACGAAATAAGGTCACTTTTTAATAATCTACCTAAAAGTTATTTATTCCTACATTAATAATAAGCTGAGAAACGAACAAAAAATAGACCTCATTTGCGCTAAATCATTTCAAATTAAACAAACGTAAGGCTACTTGGTTTAATTACCACAATTAGTTACAGTGTAAGCGTTTATTCATCACTTTTAATATGATTCAAGCCTTCGATTCTCGCATTTCGAATCATTCCGCGAGATCTTGCGGGAGCCAGTTTGCCCCTTTGATCTTGGACAGGCACCGGTGGTTGGAACCAGCTAAAGCAACCGACAGGTACCCGATTTCCACGCTACGCGAAATAAACATCAACAGAGTAGTAGAGGTCTGGGTACTTGACGGCTTGATGCCGTGACGCGATATTCAAAATGGCCACCAGCCATGCTTGTGAAGTTGTCAACACCATGGATATACTTAGGATGATTTGATGTGATTTAATGTCTCTTTGGGTAAGCTTTATCATGCAGCTTATTTAATTTAATAATGTAGAATAGGATGAAGGCCTCGTGGAAGGCGTGCAACCACCTAGTTTGTCATAAAACGGGCAATTCTTGTCGCAATTTTATTCCACCTTCATGCTCAACATAAACAACGGCAATCCGGAAGTAGCTGTAACGTTAGAGCATAGGTCATTGCATTGTCATTGCCAATTTGCCGTCAATCAGATACTGGATGAAGAATCTTCCATGATCAGATGAAACAATCGACTTTTTTTGTAGTTCTTATAGATTATCTACTTCAATTCGTGTCGGCCACTCCTACGTGTTTCTATGTCAGTTTTTTGTTTACATGTTATGTAACACTGAGCTGTCGTAAACTGTTTACCAACCAAAATGACCGGTGCTCTGACATTCGGAGTCGTAGGCCTACCATCCAAAAGAATTGATACATCATGTTTAAGCCTTTGCAGATTGCCTTTCTCATATCAAGTTGTAAATCTAAAACTGGTTTGCCACCTATACTGCCAAATGATAATGTAAATGTTTAAAGTCTGAACATGGTCTGAATAAAACTGGCGGGCTTTTTATTTTTATTTTTTTAATCGTCTGAAATTTCATCCAGATGTGTAATGAAGGACGAGGTGCACAGAAAAACCTTGGTCTGAGTCGTAGGCAACTTTTTGAGATAATATTGTCTAGTTTTCGATGCTCCCAAATCAAGATTAAAATTAATACTAATTTGAGGCCCTTTCAATTGTTCCAGCAATCTGTAATCCGTAGAGCGTTTTTTTGCACATAAAGAACTTTCTTTGGTTAAATTTTGAGGCAAATCTGAGAGAAATTTTTTTTGAGGGTGAAAAAAACGTCAAGTTATACCCCAAGCCGTTTTCTCAAAAATCTGCCGAAAAAATCGTGTTTTTCAAAATCGCCTGAAAACTTGGGTTTAGTCGTCTACCTTAGTAACTTTTTGATTGTTTTTATGGCCTGATTTTCGATATAACAATGTCTCAAATAATTATTGTATCAAACTCAATAAAACCAATTGTACAATCACGGCGAGTACCCACCAAGAACACTGGTGGAAATTCAAAGAAGTTATATTCCCGCCGTCATGTTGATCCCAGCTAGCCTACTAAAGACTCGGCCACCCAACCCCAGTGTACCCCGCTACCCTTTCCACAGCGACCGACAATCCCCAATTCCCATTGAAATGCCAGACCAATTTCCCCTGCGAACTAATTTTCTATACCTACATCGTGTGCCTTCGACTCAAATAATTATTTTGTAAGTCCCCTATTATGCCTTTGTTTCCTTGTAAACCAATGCGCCATACTTACAGCGTGTGCCTTCCATCCACTCACCATTTTTTTAAATAACAACCAAAGAGTCCCCTGTCTACCCGTCAATAAAGCGTATGCCTTCCACTCTCAAATTATTTACCAAGTCCAAAGCAAGGATTTCCCTATGCCATTGTACCATGCGTACCATTTCCCCATTAATTAAACTAATTGTCTATCTTTATGCCTACAGCGTGTGCCTTCAACTCGTCGAATACTTTTTAAGTCCGAACACAAGAGTCCCCTATCTACTACCAATACCCGTCAGTAAAAGCGTATTATATCTTCCACTCGCAAATTATTTACCAAGTGCAAAGCAAGGATTTCCCTATGCCATAGTACCATGCATTTCACTCGAAATTACTAAGTATAAAGCACTGATTTTACTATGCCATAGCATCATGTGGAAAGTGTTCCCCTCGCAAATTATATACCAAGTATAAAGTATAATAATATACTAAGTATGAAGCATTGATATTCCCATACCATAGTATCCTATGAAAAGTATTCAACTCGCAAATTATACACTAAGTATAAAGCATTGATATTCCCATACCATAGCATCCTATGATGAGTATTCAATTATATACTAAGTATAAAGCACTGAAATCCCATGCCATAGCTTTCTGTGTAAAGTATGAACCGAAGGTTTATCAGGTCTAAAATGCGAATTATCCTGGGGGGGACCCAAGTGGGTGTCGTGGGTAGGTGTCGGCCTCCCAAGCAAAGGGTCCCCGGTTCGAACCCCGGTGGTGGCAGCGCGGTTGCCGTCCGAGAAGTCTCGACCCACCAGACAGTGGCACACACCGCGCAGTGGCACTCACCGCTAGCACTCGCTTAGAAAAGAAACTTAAAACTTAAAACTTAAAACGAACCTATGCTCTTTTTTATATAAGTTTAAAAAAATAAATAAAAAAAACATTTTTAAAACGTCTCCAACTTTTCTGAAGCTGGATTCGATCCCGGGACCCTCCGGTCCAGAGACCAGAGCCCTTCCACTGGGCCACTGCTCCTTCTTACAAATATGCGTTCGAGTTTTATTTTAAACCTTCGTATGACAAACTTTTAATTAAAACGTAGTAAAAGAACACCCGGGAATCGAACTCCGTACCATTGGGTGTAGAGTCGGGAGCCCTTCCATTGGGCCACTACTACTCTTACTTAATTTGCGTTCGAGTTTAATTTTAAACCTTCGTATCAAACTTTTAATTAAAACGTAGTAAAAGAACACCCGGGAATCGAACTCCGTACCATTGGGTGTAGAGTCGGGAGCCCTTCCATTGGGCCACTACTACTCTTACTTAATTTGCGTTCGAGTTTAATGTTATACCTTAGAATGAACAACTTTAAATCAAAACGTAGTAAAAGAACACCCGGGAATCGAACCCCGCACCATTGGGTGCAGAGTCGGAAGCCCTTCCATTGGGCCATTACTACTCTTACTTCATTTGCGTTCGAGTTTAATGTTATACCTTAGAATGAACAACTTTAAATCAAAACGTATTATAGCTTATGCCTTCCACTCGCAAATTATTTACAAGTGTAAAGAAAGGATTTCCCTATGCCATAGGATACCGCGCAAACCAATGTTCTCAACAAGCATACTAAAAAGAACACAGATCGGGAATCGAACCCCGTACCATTGGGTGTAGAGCCCGGAGCCCTTCCACTGGGCCACTACTACTCTTTCTTCATTTGCGTTCGAGTTTAATGTTATACCCTAGAATGAACAATTTTAAATCAAAACGTATTATAGCTTATGCCTTCCACTCGCAAATTATTTACAAGTGTAAAGCAAGGATTTCCCTATGCCATAGGATACCGCGCAAACCAATGTTCTCAAGCATACTAAAAGAACACAGATCGGGAATCGAACCCCGTACCATTGGGTGTAGAGCCCGGAGCCCTTCGATTGGGCCACTACTACTCTTACTTCATTTGCGTTCGAGTTTAATGTTATACCTTAGAATGAACATCTTTAAATCAAAACGTAGTAAAAGAACACAGACCGGGGTTCGAACCATGTACCATTGGGTGTAGAGCCCGGAGCCCTTCCATTGCGCCACTACTACTCTTACTTCATTTGCGTTCAAGTTTAATTTTATACCCTAGAGTGAACAACTTTATATCAAAACATATTGTAACTTATGCCTTCCACTCGCATTAATTATTGATTAGGGGTTAAGCAAGGATTTCCCTATGCCGTAGGGTACCGCGTTAACCAATGTTCTTCAACGCAGAAAAAGAACACACACCGGGGTTCGAACCCAGCACCTTTGGCTTCAGAGTCCAGAGCCCTACCACTGTGCCACTGTCCTTCTTCAGAACAAAAGGTTCGAATTTAAATGTAAACCTTAGAATGAATTCAACTTTAAATAAAAACGTAATAGCGGGTTCCTTCCACTCGCATGTTATTTATTAGGTATAAAGCAAGGATTTCCCTATGCCATAGGGTTCCGCTTAAACCAATGTTCTTACGCGTAGAAAAAGACACACGTCGTGGCTCGAACTCAGTACCTTTGCGCTCAGAATCCGGAGCTCTACCACTGGGCCACCGCTCTTCTTATGAACAATGGGTTCGAGTTTAATTATAAACCTTAGAGTGGACAACTTTAAATCAAAACGTATATAGCGAGTGCCTTCCACTCGCGTGTTTTACAAGGATTTCCCGATGCCATAGTACACCAGGTAATGTAAAGATTGGGACTGGGTACAACAGAGTTGATGCATGCACAAATTCGACGGTGTTTGAGATAAATAAAATGCACGGGACTAAAACGGGTCTATCTAACTGAGAAAATATCAGCGATTGAAAAAGTCTCTAGAAGCCGGGCAAATCGGGCGAATGGGGGGGGGGGGGGGGCATATTCAAACAGGGGGCGTAACAATGAGACCAACAAAACCATTTTTTATTATATGTAATAAATATTTGATAATCTAAGGAAATTGAACTCTAAATAAGACACGGGACGGAGTATTCTTTATGTTTTAATTCAATATTTGTTTAATGTTTGAGTTTCTACATTTCACATTATGACTGCTCTTTAAATCAATATAAAAAGAATTCAGACAATAATTGACATACACATTCAAATTTATTTAAAGCAGCAATTTTTTATTTATTTTTATTTATTTAAATAATTAAAATCATTAAAATTAAAATTTGAACGTCAAGTGTTTGTGCATCGTAAAAGAATTTTGTTTTTCTCCAAAGGCGATCAGATTATACTGACCGAAACGTCAATTGAAACCAACGGTTATTTTCAGAACCACCCCATATTTAGAGATGATAGTCATTGCATGGTGTTACCGCAAACCTGTCCATATCGTATTTCCACCATGCAAAGTTTTAAATCCAGGGTACAACATCAAAGCATTGCCATAGATAGGCTGTAACAATTGTATGCAGTGAATAATTAGATTGGAACAATTTTACGACCTCACCACCAATTTCTGGCCGTTTTGTTTTAATCTCCGAATAATCAACGGGAAACAGCAACCTACAGGCCTACTAACTATAACAGAGAATTATATTGAGCAATAACACACCATACCCATTGTGTTGTGCACAGTAGACCAGCATACCAGCTAACGTAGTGTAGACCTATAGCTAATAGAAACAAACAAATCACAAACATTGCTTTTACCATGGGTTTGAACGACTTTATATTGAATCAGAATAAACGAGTACACATTAGTCTTGCCTGAACAGTTCCCTGAAGATTAAAACTACATCAAAAAGGCTCTAAATATCGTCCACGGAGACAGCCAGAGTCAACTGCATGGTTGGAGATCATTTTGAATACATGTGTACGCGGTAAATTACTGGGTACGAAGCATGGGTTATAAGACCAACTATAGGGTACCCGACTATTCATGTTCTTGTCCCAATGTCGCTTACTTGTTGATATAGCAGTGCCTCCAAAAAGAGAGGTTAAAATGAATTTGAGACCCATCCCAGTTTTCCAGCAAGCTTATACGTGGAGACTGTCTTTTACACATGACGAACTTCCTTTGGTTAAATTGTGAGGCAAAGCGGGGGGAAACAAATTTCGAGGGTGAAAAAAATACAATCTTACCTGCCCTTGTCGTTTTTTCAAAAATCGGCCGAAATTTTTGTCTTCCAAATCGCCTGAAATTTCATACCTAGGTGTAATTAGGGGCGAGGAGCAGGAAAATCTTGGTTTTAGTCGTCTACGATGGCTACTTTTTGAGATAATGCCTCATTTCGGATAGTACGACGGTTTAAAATCAAGGTTAAAATGAATATTTGAGACCCATCCTATTATTTCAGCAACCTGTAACTTGGAGACTGTCTTTTACACATGACGAACTTCCTTTGGTTAAATTTTGAGGCATTTCGGAGAGAAAATGTTTCCGAGGCTGAAAAAACGTCAAGCTTACCCCCTTGTCGTTTTTTCAAAAATCGGCCAAAATTTTTGCCTTCCAAATCGCCTGAAATTTCATACCTAGGTGTAATTAGGGGCGAGGAGCAGGAAAATCTTGGTTTTAGTCGTCTACGATGGCTACTTTTTGAGATAATGCCTCATTTCGGATAGTACGACGGTTTAAGATCCAGATTAAAATGAATATTTGAGACCCATCCTATTGTTTCAGCAACCTGTAACTTGGAGACTGTCTTTTACACATGACGAACTTCCTTTGGTTAAATTTTGAGGCATTTCGGAGAGAAAATGTTTCCGAGGCTGAAAAAACGTCAAGCTTACCCATTGTCGTTTTTTCAAAAATCGGCCGAAATTTTTGTCTTCCAAATCGCCTGAAATTTCATACCTAGGTGTAATTAGGGGCGAGGAGCAGGAAAATCGTGGTTTTAGTCGTCTACGATCGCTACTTTTTGAGATAATGCCTCATTTCGGATAGTACGACGGTTTAAAATCCAGATTAAAATGAATATTTGAGACCCATCCTATTGTTTCAGCAACCTGTAACTTGGAGACTGTCTTTTACACATGACGAACTTCCTTTGGTTAAATTTTGAAGCAATTCGGAGAGAAAATGTTTCCGAGGCTGAAAAAACGTCAAGCTCCTTGTCGTTTTTTCAAAAATCGGCCAAAATTTTTGTCTTCCAAATCGCCTGAAATTTCATACCTAAGTGTAATTGGGGGCGAGGAGCAGGAAAATCTTGGTTTTAGTCGTCTACGATGGCTACTTTTTGAGATAATGCCTCATTTCGGATAGTACGACGGTTTAAAATCAAGGTTAAAATGAATATTTGAGACCCATCCAATTGTTCAAGCAACCTGTAACTTGGAGACTGTCTTTTACACATGACGAACTTCCTTTGGTTAAATTTTGAGGCATTTCGGAGAGAAAATGTTTCCGAGTCTGAAAAAACGTCAAGCTTACCCCCTTGTCGTTTTTTCAAAAATCGGCCGAAATTGCTGTCTTCCAAATCGCCTGAAATTTCATACCTAGGTGTAATTGGGGCGAGGAGCAGGAAAATCGTGGTTTTAGTCGTCTACGATAGCTACTTTTTGAGATAATGCCACATTTCGGATAGTACGACGGTTTAAAATCCAGATTAAAATGAATATTTGAGACCCATCCTATTGTTCCAGCAACCTGTAACTTGGAGACTGTCTTTTACACTTGACGAACTTCCTTTGGTTAAATTTTGAGGCAATTCGGAGAGAAAATGTTTCCGAGGCTGAAAAAACGTCAAGCTTACCCCCTTGTAGTTTTTTCAAAGATCGGCTGAAATTTTTGTCTTCCAAATCGCCTGCAATTTCATACCTAGGTGTAATTAGGGGCGAGGAGCAGGAAAATCTTGGTTTTAGTCGTCTACGATGGCTACTTTTTGAGATAATGCCTCATTTCGGATAGTACGACGGTTTAAAATCCAGATTAAAATGAATATTTGAGACCCATCCTATTGTTTCAGCAACCTGTAACTTGGAGACTGTCTTTTACACATGACGAACTTCCTTTGGTTAAATTTTGAGGCAATTCGGAGAGAAAATGTTTCCGAGGCTGAATACCCCCTTGTCGTTTTTTCAAAAATCGGCCGAAATTTTTGTCTTCCAAATCGCCTGAAATTTCATACCTAGGTGTAATTAGGGGCGAGGAGCAGGAAAATCTTGGTTTTAGTCGTCTACGATGGCTACTTTTTGAGATAATGCCTCATTTCGGATAGTACGACGGTTTAAAATCCAGATTAAAATGAATATTTGAGACCCATCCTATTGTTTCAGCAACCTGTAACTTGAAGACTGTCTTTTACACATGACGAACTTCCTTTGGTTAAATTTTGAGGCATTTCGGAGAGAAAATGTTTCCGAGGCTGAAAAAACGTCAAGCTTACCCCCTTGTCGTTTTTTCAAAAATCGGCCAAAATTTTTGCCTTCCAAATCGCCTGAAATTTCATACCTAGGTGTAATTGGGGGCGAGGAGCAGGAAAATCGTGGTTTTAGTCGTCTACGATGGCTACTTTTTGAGATAATGCCTCATTTCGGATAGTACGACGGTTTAAAATCCAGATTAAAATTAATATTTGAGACCCATCCTATTGTTTCAGCAACCTGTAACTTGGAGACTGTCTTTTACACATGACGAACTTCCTTTGGTTAAATTTTGAGGCATTTCGGTGAGAAAATGTTTCCGAGGCTGAAAAAACGTCAAGCTTACCCCCTTGTCGTTTTTTCAAAAAACGGCCAAAATTTTTGTCTTCCAAATAGCCTGAAATTTCATACCTAGGTGTAATTGGGGGCGAGGAGCAGGAAAATCGTGGTTTTAGTCGTCTACGATAGCTACTTTTTCAGATAATGCCTCATTTCGGATAGTACGACGGTTTAAAATCCAGATTAAAATGAATATTTGAGACCCATCCTATTGTTTCAGCAACCTGTAACTTGGAGACTGTCTTTTACACATGACGAACTTCCTTTGGTTAAATTTTGAGGCAATTCGGAGAGAAAATGTTTCCGAGGCTGAAAAAACGTCAAGCTTACCCCCTTGTAGTTTTTTCAAAGATCGGCTGAAATTTTTGTCTTCCAAATCGCCTGAAACTTCATACCTAGGTGTAATTAGGGGCGAGGAGCAGGAAAATCTTGGTTTTAGTTGTCTACGATGGCTACTTTTTGAGATAATGCCTCATTTCGGATAGTACGACGGTTTAAAATCCAGATTAAAATGAATATTTGAGACCCATACTATTGGTTCAGCAACCTGTATGATGGAGACTGTCTTTTACACATGACGAACTTCCTTTGATTAAATTTTGAGGCATTTCGGAGAGAAAATGTTTCCGAGGCTGAAATGAGATAATGCCTCATTTCGGATAGTACGACGGTTTAAAATCCAGATTAAAATGAATATTTGAGACCCATCCTATTGTTTCAGCAACCTGTAACTTGGAGACTGTCTTTTACACATGACGAACTTCCTTTGGTTAAATTTTGAGGCAATTCGGAGAGAAAATGTTTCCGAGGCTGAAAACACGTCAAGCTTTACCCCCTTGTAGTTTTTTCAAAAATCGGCCGAAATTTTTGTCTTCCAAATCGCCTGAAATTTCATACCTAGGTGTAATTAGGGGAAATCTTGGTTTTAGTCGTCTACGATGGCTACTTTTTGAGATAATGCCTCATTTCGGATAGTACGACGGTTTAAAATCAAGGTTAAAATGAATATTTGAGACCCATCCTATTGTTCAAGCAACCTGTAACTTGGAGACTGTCAAGGGTAGGTAAGATTGACGTTTTTTCACCCTCGAAATTTGTTTCCCCCCGCTTTGCCTCACAATTTAACCAAAGGAAGTTCGTCATGTGTAAAAGACAGTCTCCAAGTTTAAGATTGCTGGAAAACTGGGATGGGTCTCAAATTCATTTTAACCTCTCTTTTTGGAGGCACTGCTATATCAACAAGTAAGCGACATTGGGACAAGAACATGAATAGTCGGGTACCCTATAGTTGGTCTTATAACCCATGCTTCGTACCCAGTAATTTACCGCGTACACATGTATTCAAAATGATCTCCAACCATGCAGTTGACTCTGGCTGTCTCCGTGGACGATATTTAGAGCCTTTTTGATGTAGTTTTAATCTTCAGGGAACTGTTCAGGCAAGACTAATGTGTACTCGTTTATTCTGATTCAATATAAAGTCGTTCAAACCCATGGTAAAAGCAATGTTTGTGATTTGTTTGTTTCTATTAGCTATATGTCTACACTACGTTAGCTGGTATGCTGGTCTACTGTGCACAACACAATGGGTATGGTGTGTTATTGCTCAATATAATTCTCTGTTATAGTTAGTAGGCCTGTAGGTTGCTGTTTTCCCGTTGATTATTCGGAGATTAAAACAAAACGGGGATAACTTTCCGTATGGCGCCACCACTTTTTCACAAATTTTTACAAAAAGGGTTATCTAATTGAGGTAAATAAGATACTATATTATTTCATATCAAATGAAAAAGTGGTGGCGCCATACGGAAACTTTTCCCAAAACGGCCAGAAATTGGTGGTGAGGTCGTAAAATTGTTCCAATCTAATTATTCACTGCATACAATTGTTACAGCCTATCTATGGCAATGCTTTGATGTTGTACCCTGGATTTAAAACTTTGCATGGTGGAAATACGATATGGACAGGTTTGCGGTAACACCATGCAATGACTATCATCTCTAAATATGGGGTGGTTCTGAAAATAACCGTTGGTTTCAATTGACGTTTCGGTCAGTATAATCTGATCGCCTTTGGAGAAAAACAAAATTCTTTTATGATGCACAAACACTTGACGTTTAAATTTTAATTTTAATGATTTTAATTATTTAAATAAATAAAAATAAATAAAAAATTGCTGCTTAAAATAAATTTGAATGCGTATGTCAATTATTGTCTGAATTCTTTTCATATTGATTTAAAGAGCAGTCATAATGTGAAATGTAGAAACTCAAACATTAAACAAATATTGAATTAAAACATAAAGAATACTCCGTCCCGTGTCTTATTTAGAGTTCAATTTCATTAGATTATCATATATTTATTACATAATAACAAATGGTTTTGTTGGTCTCATTGTTACGCCCCCTGTTTGAATATGCCCCCCCCCCCCATTCGCCCGATTTGCCCGGCTTCTAGAGACTTTTTCAATCGCTAATATTTTCTCAGTTAGATAGACCCGTTTTAGTCCCGTGCATTTTATTTATCTCAAACACCGTCGAATTTGTGCATGCATCAACTCTGTTGTACCCAGTCCCAGTCTTTACATTACCTGGTGTACTATGGCATCGGGAAATCCTTGTAAAACACGCGAGTGGAAGGCACTCGCTATATACGTTTTGATTTAAAGTTGTCCATTCTAAGGTTTTTAATTAAACTCGAACCCATTGTTCATAAGAAGAGCGGTGGCCCAGTGGTAGAGCTCCGGATTCTGAGCGCAAAGGTACTGAGTTCGAGCCACGGCGTGTGTCTTTTTCTACGCGTAAGAATATTGGTTTAAGCGGAACCCTATGGCATAGGGAAATCCTTGCTTTATACCTAATAAATAACATGCGAGTGGAAGGAACCCGCTATTACGTTTTTATTTAAAGTTGAATTCATTCTAAGGTTTATATTTAAATTCGAACCTTTTGTTATGAAGAAGGACAGTGGCACAGTGGTAGGGCTCTGGACTCTGAAGCCAAAGGTGCTGAGTTCGAACCCCGGTGTGTGTTCTTTTTCTGCGTTGAAGAACATTGGTTTACGCGGTACCCTACGGCATAGAGAAATCCTTGCTTAACCCCTAATCAATAATTAATGCGAGTGGAAGGCATAAGTTACAATATGTTTTGATATAAAGTTGTTCACTCTAGGGTATAAAATTAAACTTGAACGCAAATGAAGTAAGAGTAGTAGTGGCGCAATGGAAGGGCTCCGGGCTCTACACCCAATGGTACATGGTTCGAACCCCGGTCTGTGTTCTTTTACTACGTTTTGATTTAAAGATGTTCATTCTAAGGTATAACATTAAACTCGAACGCAAATGAAGTAAGAGTAGTAGTGGCCTAGTGGAAGGGCTCCGGGCTCTACACCCAATGGTACGGGGTTCGATTCCCGATCTGTGTTCTTTTAGTATGCTTGAGAACATTGGTTTGCGCGGTACCCCATGGCATAGGGAAATCCTTGCTTTACACTTAATAAATAATTTGCGAGTGGAAGGCATAAGCTATAATACGTTTTGATTTAAAATTGTTCATTCTAGGGTATAACATTAAACTCGAACGCAAATGAAGAAAGAGTAGTAGTGGCCTAATGGAAGGGCTTCGGGCTCTCCACCCAATGGTACGGGGTTCGATTCCCGATCTGTGTTCTTTTAGTATGCTTGAGAACATTGGTTTGCGCGGTACCCTATGGCATAGGGAAATCCTTGCTTTACACTTAATAAATAATTTGCGAGTGGAAGGCATAAGCTATAATACGTTTTGATTTAAAATTGTTCATTCTAGGGTATAACATTAAACTCGAACGCAAATGAAGAAAGAGTAGTAGTGGCCTAATGGAAGGGCTCCGGACTATACACCCGAGGGTACGGGGTTCGATTCCCGATCTGTGTTCTTTTAGTATGCTTGAGAACATTGGTTTGCGCGGTACCCTATGGCATAGGGAAATCCTTGCTTTACACTTGTAAATAATTTGCGAGTGGAAGGCATAAGCTATAATACGTTTTGATTTAAAATTGTTCATTCTAGGGTATAACATTAAACTCGAACGCAAATAAAGTAAGAGTAGTAATGGCCCAATGGAAGGGCTTCCAACTCTGCACCCAATGGTACGGGGTTCGATTCCCGGGTGTTCTTTTACTACGTTTTGATTTAAAGTTGTTCATTCTAAGGTATAACATTAAACTCGAACGCCAATTAAGTAAGAGTAATAGTGGCCCAATGGAAGGGCTCCCGACTCTACACCCAATGGTACGGAGTTCGATTCCCGGGTGTTCTTTTACTACGTTTTAATTAAAAGTTTGTCATACGAAGGTTTAAAATAAAACTCGAACGCATATTAGTAAGAAGGAGCAGTGGCCCAGTGGAAGGGCTCTGGCCTCTGGACCGGAGGGTCCCGGGATCGAATCCAGCTTCAGAAAAGTTGGAGACGTTTTAAAAATGTTTTTTTTAATTTATTTTTTTAAACTTATATAAAAAAGAGCATAGGTTCGTTTTAAGTTTTAAGTTTCTTTTCTAAGCGAGTGCTAGCGGTGAGTGCCACTGCGCGGTGTGTGCCACTGTCTGGTGAGTCGAGACTTCTCGGACGGCAACCGCGCTGCCACCACCGGGGTTCGAACCGGGGACATTTTGCTTGGGAGGCCGACACCTACCCACGACACCCACTTGGGTCCCCCCCAGGATAATTCGCATTTTAGACCTGATAAACCTTCGGTTCATACTTTACACAGAAAGCTATGGCATGGGATTTCAGTGCTTTATACTTAGTATATAATTGAATACTCATTATAGGATGCTATGGTATGGGAATGTCAATGCTTTATACTTAGTGTATAATTTGCGAGTTGAATACTTTTCATAGGATACTATGGTATGGGAATATCAATGCTTCATACTTAGTATATTATTATACTTTATACTTTATACTTGGTATATAATTTGCGAGGGGAACACTTTCCACATGATGCTATGGCATAGTAAAATCAGTGCTTTATACTTTGTAATTTCGAGTGAAATGCACAAGTTGTGGGCTGGTTACATAGGCATGGGAAACTCATTGGTTCGGACTTAAAACATATTTGAGTTAAAATCTACACACTGTATAGTTTAAAATGGGAAAAGGGGTACGCATGGTACTATGGCATAGGGAAATCCTTGCTTTGCACTTGGTAAATAATTTGCGAGTGGAAGATATAATACGCTTTTACTGACGGGTATTGGTAGTAGATAGGGGACTCTTGTGTTCGGACTTAAAAAGTATTCGACGAGTTGAAGGCACACGCTGTAGGCATAAAGATAGACAATTAGTTTAATTAATGGGGAAATGGCACGCATGGTACAATGGCATAGGGAAATCCTTGCTTTGGACTTGGTAAATAATTTGAGAGTGGAAGGCATACGCTTTACTGACGGATAGACAGAGGACTCTTTGGTTGTGATTTAAAAAATTGGTGAGTGGATGGAAGGCGCACGCTGTAAGTATGGCGCTTGGTTTACAAGGAAACAAAGGCATAATAGGGGACTTAGAAAATAATTATTTGAGTCGAAGGCACACGATGTAGGTATAGAAAATTAGTTCGCAGGGGAAGTTGGTCTGGCATTTCGATGGGAATTGGGGATTGTCGGTCGCTGTGGAAAGGGTAGCGGGGTACACTGGGGTTGGGTGGCCGAGTCTTTAGTAGGCTAGCTGGGATCAACATGACGGCGGGAATATAACTTCTTTGAATTTCCACCAGTGTTCTTGGTGGGTACTCGCCGTGATGGTACACTTGGTTTTATTGAGTTTGATACAATAATTATTTGAGACATTGTTATATCGAAAATCAGGCAATAAAACCAATTACATCAAACAGTTACTAAGGTAGACGACTAAACCCAAGTTTTCAGGCGATTTTGAAAAACACAATTTTTTTTGGCAGATTTTTGAGAAAACGGCATGGGGTATAACTTGACGTTTTTTTCACCCTCAAAAAAATTTCTCTCAGATTTGCCTCAAAATTTAACCAAAGAAAGTTCTTTATGTGCAAAAGACGCTCTACGGATTACAGATTGCTGGAACAATTGGAAGGGCCTCAAATTAGTATTAATTTTAATCTTGATTTGGGGGCATCGAAAACTAGACAATAATATCTCAAAAAGTTGCCTACGACTCAGACCAAGGTTTTTCTGTGCACCTCGTCCTTCATTACACATCTGGATGAAATTTCAGACGATTAAAAAAATAAAAATAAAAAAATCGCCACTTTAAACATTTACATTATCATTTGGCAGTATAGGTGGCAAACCAGTTTTAGATTTACAACTTGATATGAGAAAGGCAATCTGCAAAGGCTTAAACATGATGTATCAATTATTTTGGATGGTATGCCTACGACTCCGAATGTCAGAGCACCGGTCATTTTGGTTGGTAAACAGTTTACGACAGCTCAGTGTTACATAACATGTAAACAAAAACTGACATAGAAACACGTAGGAGTGGCCGACACGAGTTGAAGTAGATAATCTATAAAAACTACAAAGAAAAGTCGATTGTTTCATCTGATCATGGAGGAATTCTTCATCCAGTATCTGATTGACGGCAAATTGGCAATGACAATGCAATGACCTATGCTCTAACGTTACAGCTACTTCCGGATTGCCGTTGTTCATGTTGAGCATGAAGGTGGAATAAAATTGCGACAAGAATTGCCCGTTTTATGACAAACTAGGTGGTTACACGCCTTCCACGAGGCCTTCATCCTATTCTACATTATTAACTTAATTAAGCTGCATGATAAAGCTTACCCAAAGAGACATTAAATCACATCAAATCATCCTAAGTATATCCATGGTGTTGACAACTTCACAAGCATGGCTGGTGGCCATTTTGAATATCGCGTCACGGCATCAAGCCGTCGAGTACCCAGACCTCTAATACTCTGTTGATGTTTATTTCGCGTAGCATGGAAATCGGGTACCTGTCGGTTGCTTTAGCTGGTTCCAACCACCGGTGCCTGTCCAAGATCAAAGGGGCAAACTGGCTCCCGCAAGATCTCGCGGAATGATTCGAAATGCGAGAATCGAAGGCTTGAATCATATTAAAGGTGATGAATAAACGCTTACACTGTAACTAATTGTTGTAATTAAACCAAGTAGCCTTACGTTTGTTTAACTTGAAATGATTTAGCGCAAAGTTGAAAGAACTAAAGGTAATATATGAGGTCTATTTTTTGTTCGTTTCTCAGCTTATTATTAATGTAGGAATAAAAAAATAATCTAACTTATTAAGCCTTCGGTACACTTCAACCACCCCCCCCCCCCCAAAAAAAAAAAAAATCAAAAATAATAATAATAATAATAATAATAATAATAATAATAATAATAATAATAACAATAATAATAATAATAATAATAATAATAATAATAATAATAATAATAATAATAATAATAACAAAATATGGCCATCTTATGCATGTTGTTGTGTTAGAAAATTGCAAAGATTTAACTAAAACGCAAGGCTTACCATTTGAATTTTTTTAACAAAAAATGCAAGGCTTTGAACATCCATTTTTTGTAGGGTAAACCGTTTTTGTTTACTGAAAAAGTTTAAAGAGATGAGCCTTGTGCCTCAAAATAAATACATCAATAAAAAATAAATAAAAAAAATACAAGCAAAACATGGGGTAGATGTCCTACAGTTTATCAAATTTTGGGCCATAAATTTAAGAAAACACAAAGAGTTGTTTTTATTCTCTAAAATAATGCGATAGGTACCTCTGACTCTGATGTGTTTTTAACTTGAGGAATAACTTTTATAAATAATAATTTCAACTTGAGGAATGGTTTTAGATATAGATTGGTCAACATCAAATCTCAATCTTAGAAAAAAATGAAAGGTACATGATGCCATCACTGAAGAAACCAGCTTCATTTTAATGCATACAAATCGAACTTCAAAAATGTGGTCAAATAATACAAATAAATAAAATCACAAGGCATAAGTCAAGCATTTGTTATCAATGTTTTGTAATTTTGTTTATTGGAATAGTACAATATAACACATTTGGCTTGATCAGAAATGTATAAGGTTAAATCACAATAGTTAAAGGCAGTGGACACTATTGGTAATTACTCAAAATAATTATTAGCATAAAACCTTTCTTGGTGACGAGTAATAGGGAGAAGTTGATAGTATAAAACATTGTGAGAAACGACTCCCTCTGAAGTGCCATAGTTTTCGAGAAAGAAGTAATTTTCCACAAATTTGATTTCGAGACCTCAGATTTAGAACTTGAGGTCTCGAAATCAACCATCTGAACGCACACAACTTCGTGTGACAAGGGTGTTTTTTTTTCTTCATTATTATCTCGCAACTTCGATGACCGTTTGAGCTCAAATTTTCACAGGTTTGTTATTTTATGCATATGTTGAGATACACAAACTGCAGTGCTTCTCACCAAGTAAGTTTAAAACTGGAAAGGCTTCAGCTATGCAAACTAGCAAAACTAAAAGAGCAATGAAGATAAGGCTAAAAAAATTCACTAAATAATTAAAATATTAAAACCAAGAAAGAAAAAAGTAAACAAGTACCATAATCAACATACCAGATTAAATCTCCAATATATAATGGGTATTAATTAATACATGCAGTTAGTATAGAGCCATTCCATACTTGATTAACTGTATTACACAACAGTATTGCCTGCAACATAATGACAAGTGAAAATTCAGGTCTCTTTTAATACTTAAAAGTATTGTTTCCTTTTTTAAATTTTGAAAAACTTGGGTCATTATTCCTTACCATTTTCATTTTTAAGTGTTCAGTGTGTTTTCTCAACAGAAACAAGATGGACACAAATAAAAGTAAATATATGGCAACTGGTTTTTGGGGCATTGAAACCCCACAGAACAATCTGCTTACACTTTTTTTTCTGTGCTTACAAAACAATTGTCAAGTCTCATGTGGAGGAAAAGGTATTTGTTTTTCTTGCAGTAAGCAGCACTGAAGGGTGACTCAGTATGCAATTCAGTAAGCAACAAACTATTGCTTACATGTGTGATGGAAATAGGGATTTTCTATTCACTTGAATTTTAAGGATTAATTTGTTTATACTTTGAAAACAATGACAATATTACAAGTGATTACACGAACTTCAAATTCCATGTGTAGGCAGTACTGTTGGGTAAAATATACAAACTAAAAAACTAAAAAACCCTGAATACTCTAAAATTTTGTAGAATCAGGTAACGTCATGCTTTTAAATACACTTGTTAGTTGGCGATTTGGGAAAAAACAGTAAAATTAGTAATGTGAATCACATAAATATTACCTCATGTCAAATAGCTATGAAGCAAAAGTTTGCACACTAGGTGGTGGACTAAAAAAAAAGAAATATTCAAATAGTAAAAACATTTGAAAAGCAACTTTTTCAAATGATAGAATTTGTCCGCAGCAATAGTGATGAAAACGTTCAAGAATTCTGGACAGGCTATATAGCTGAATCCATGAATTTGGACTGCCTTTCAGAAATCAAGAGAAATCTTTTCAAGTTTGCTGCCACCCAGTGTCTCAATGAGACCAGAATCGTCTTATAAACCTGCTCAGTGGACAAAATTACGGAACAGATAGGTTAGCCAAGTAAGAGTCATTAGTTAATCAGTGACATGAAATGGTAGACATTTGGGACTCTAGGTGGCAGCAGACAAAACAGGTAAATCCATTGTCTTACAAATTTGTGAACATGCTCAGAACAGTGGAAAATTACCAAGTATGCCTGCTGCCATCTAGCATTCCAAAGATCCCTCATTTGCATCTCATCTACATATTGGCTGGTACCTGATTTCTGGTAAACAATCTCTGTGACATTGCCCCTGGTCTCTCAATGGTAATTTCTTTGGTACCTAAGACTGTCACATCGACACTAGGATTTCAGAACTTGTTCTAAAACCAACCGTCAGGTCTGAAACTGGTGAAATGAGTGAAGGTATAGGTCTCTTTCCTCTGCATCCACGGTTTGAGCCAAGATTAGAGGACTTTAAGGAATTGTTACATTTCTCATAGTCCATTGAGCAGTAAGACTCCGCCCTTTGGATGGACTGACAACAGGCTCGATGTGGTGAGTGTAAGGCATTCTCGGTTAAGTTCAAGACGGGGAGGGGTTCTGGTCTGCTACAAGCGCTGCAAGATGATGGACGATGTTGTGAGTCAGACAGAGGATTGTCTTGAGTGCTGTTGTCTGTAGAAGAGGGTGGGTCTGACCAAGCAGTCAGTAAGGCATGATAGAACATAACGAGAGTTGATTGGACGGATCTCATCTTGGTTGTTGTGTATCGGGACCAGGACATACTACATGAGCAGTATCTCCCAGTACCTTCTGAACTCTGTGGGTAGCTACTCTGATTTAAACCACATCGGCATGACGATGCCTCCTCCTCCTCCTCCACTCCTTGAAGTCTCTCATGAGATGGTTGGAGTAACCGACCCTTCCTAGAGAGGTCTTGTTGTTCCAGTTCATACCAAGGCACCGAGCAGCGAAGAGAGTTATCGGGGGCAACTCTTTGGTCGTGGGTCAGATAGAAATGCAGAACGAGGTCAATCAAGGGATGGTTGAAGCCTTGGCTGGTCTCGGTAGACTTTGCAAAGTGAGAGCCCAGAGGTAGAGGAAGACAACCATTGGTTGGTTGGAGTGGGATGTTAGCGTGGTGGAGGAGTAAGGCAGACCATATAGTAGTGGCAGCACACACACTGTACACAAGCGTGCATATACTGATCACCTATGGGGAGATACAGCACAAAAATCACGTAATGGTTTTGTCAGCGGAGACAGTTCTAATTACTAAAGACAGTTTGTTTCATTTAGAAAAGTTGCCCCTGTGATTGGAAACAGTATAAAGTATATTACAAGCAACTCCATGAATTTGGAAAGTGGGAGTGCAAACTGAAAAAGTGGGAGTGCAACCTAAAATCACTACAAAAAAATAGAAACATTGTGTGCGTAGCACACAACACGAGCGCACAGCGACAAGTCTTCCCCCCCCCTTAAGGGCCCTGGAAGCTCTGGCTACTGTAGGTGCTCTCTGGTGGTTTCTGATGCATTTCTGGTACCTATTTCTCTGTTACAAGTACACTACTTTGATTTAATTTTTGTTTTCAACTCGAAAATGAGAGGCTTTAAAGCACAGATATTGTAAAGGTGATCGACGTCCACTATACATTATTTAACTCTATAAAATGTTTCTGGGTCAATATTAGGCCAGTTCAAAGCAGTTACTTTGACCATTGGACCATGGAGCTTAGACCCATTTAGCCTGAAATCATTTAAAAGCGATACAAATAATGCAGTACAAGTTTGCTGTCAACAAAATATTTTGGGCATGTGTTTCTCTTGATACAAATTTTTGCTTAAAGACTTTGAAGTCTTTAAGCAAAAAAATGAAGAGGTATTGAAGAAATTAAGAGTTATCATTTACTAATGTTAATTTTCTATCCATTCATGTCCATTCGATTTCAGAACTACAGGCCTAGAAGGTCAAGAAGCTGATAATAGTTTTTGTATTTATTTTAAACAAATCAATTAATTAATGTAAAATAATGATTCACACAAGTATTTGCAACCGATCAAAATGTCAAGAGTGATTTACATGTACCATAATTGTTTGCTTAATTTAAACTGACTGATCATGGTAATTAATATTTTCCTCAGTATTTGTTTAGGTTTCATAACGTTTAAGTCTTATAGGTTGTTTAATTGTTGAAACTGAGTCAAAGGCAATTTGTAAACAGTCTGCGGAGAATAAAGAACAAACAGTTACGAAAGACAGTGCCATATAAGTAGTTCCACTGGGCAAAAAAACGTACCATATGATTGAAAAATAAGTTTGGGAGGTCTACAGCAAAACCGACTTGAGATTTGTATAGAAACATGAACCAGTTTTTGAACCTTTCAAGCGGAAAATAAACATCGTTTGTCAACTGCATTAACACCAAAGAGATGCAAACATTGAAATCCAAACAAGTCTTGATGTTTCAAACAAACTCAACAACGAACAAACGATGTGCCCTTGAATTTCTAGAAGGAAAAAAGATCGTCATGTTTGCCGCCGTCGAGTTGGGAAAAACTGCGGAACCAATCTACAAAGCAACTGCAGAATGTATGTGGTAAAAGGTGCATTGGCCGCGTGTCACTTCGTTACCAATACTGACGTCATAGTAGAAAAATCCAGAGGGCGATGGTTTGTAGGATCGTGGAGATGAGATTGGTACCTAAAATAATCTGAACGAAAACGCGTGTGAATTCGCCTCTATCATACCACGCATGCATGGAGTTCATGCTGCCTGCTGATGACGGTCAATGACGACGACTGACTGTTGAAACGAAGTCTGCGTGTCTCGCTTGCGTTGTGTAATTTGCACGTGCGTTGTCTAATGTGTGGTTTGTGCGTTGTGTCTTGTGTGGTGGTAATGTGGTCAGCGTTTTCGAGGCAACTTCGAGTGATTGTTTTATGGTTGCGTTGTTGAAATTTTGACTCAAAAGGAAGAAGGAAACCTGGTCAACATATCTAATTTTACTCATTGCTGTTTTAAACTGTTCAAAAAAAAATAATAATAAAAGCAGTTCAGTAATTTTCACTGAAATTATTGGACAGCACGGCTTCACCCAAGCAGTGCATCAAATTTTTGCCCATGTTTTCAGCCCAACTGGCCGTGCTAACACGGCGTGCACGGCTCGCTAGCTAACACGTTGCAAGCAAGCTATCAGATGAAATATTACCAACTTTGTTTAGAAAAATCATCCCAACTACTACTGAGCCCTTGTACAATCTGATACGCACCACAATGTAGTTTAGGAGTCAATTCTTTTGTGTACATTTTGACTCCCAAAATTGCAGACAAGATAATAGGCGTGTGGAAGAGTGCTGCACATTGTGAAATGTAAATAGATAACAATTCTTACCTTAACCATGTGTTCTATGAGAGTGGAGCAAGCTTCGTACCAGCCAGGATGCTGCATGAGTATACTCAAATCAGTGTACGTATACCAGCCTCTTTTTCCTCCTTCACTCAATGCGATCCTACCACAAGAGATAAAAAGAGTCAGAGTTCAGACCATAGAATGAGAAAATGTAACAATAAAACAGGCCTGTAAGCTTCAAGGGCACCACGGCAATGTCCAAGGGGCGTCAAGTATCAGGCTGCTTTTTATGTATCCGTCTGTTTTTTAAGCTTGGAAATAACCCAGTGTGTGTTCATAGTAAAGTCAAGATGATTTTGTACAACATACCTTGTTTCAATTCCAAGGAGAAAATCGTAGAAATCCAATGGATCCACCAACAGCTTCCAGTCCTAAAATATGTAAATAAGATGTGAATATTCATTATGATGAACCAGCATCTTCCCTCGTTTTCAAGTGGAAATATTAAAATATAAATTGGCAAAGAAAGCTATTCCAGCCTGAACAATGACAATATGTAGTGAATGTATTTACACAATACACAGTCAACCCTCCTACTCTCTGACCATTCAATATCATCCAATTTGGTTTAAAAAGATTAATAAACCAGCTATTATGGTGAATGCATCTACAATACACTAGTATTTCAGTGCACAGTTGTTCGGCCATACATAGCCGAGGAATGTTGAGATGGTTAACTCACTGGAAAATTGTAGTGCCCACAATAGGAGGGCTTAAGACTGACTTAAAGTAAAAAAATATACAAAGAAAAAAATCCATACTTACAATGGCAGCCAGGAACTCCATCTCAAGATCATGAACTCGGTTAACGTCAACTTTAGCTGAGTACGAGAAGACAAAACATTGTTCTTATCAATCCAGATAAAACTACAGGCAGGTGAAATATGACTTGAAGGTTTGCATGGTGGAAAGACAGTAAACACAGACATGTGATTGTATAGTTTCAGCAAATCTATTATAGCAGGGGAGGGGGGGTGTGGTTACAACTTCAGAAATCAACCAAGTTGCATTCATTGAAAATGAAAGGGTAATAATTCCTGAGGGTGTACATTGACCGTTCTGTTGGACCGCCGTTCCATTGGAACATTAATAATAAAAACATGCATATCACCTAGGATTGCTCCAAAAGTTTGGCAGAATATTGCGGCCAAGCGACACATTCTGGTGGTCAATTGGATTACAGGTATATATGCCTACAGGGACGTGCTTTCAAGCTTAGAATGTGCCCAACATTTGAGACTCTCCCTAAACTAAATCCGTACCTGCGGCTGCCCACTCATCATTGTATAGTTCCTCTTCTTCTCCTTCATCATAAAGAAACTTGGTTGCAATCATCTGAGAATAACAATCAAAATCTTTACATAAGCATTTACATTATATTATTGCAGTACCTTGCTGCTGAAATATAGGGTTCGAACTTCCTCTACCTACTGGACAATCTCTGTGGTCTAATATAAGCTTGGGAGAAATATTGCTTTTATTTTCCCATGATATATCGTCAAAAAAATATCCCAATATTCGATTATATCACGATTTATATTTTAGACAAAAAATTATAACATCTTGCGATGCCCTATTTCAGTGCTTTAAGAAGTTTAAAATTCTGACATCTTGTGATGCCCAATTTCATTTCTTTTTATAAGATAGTTACAAATCGGGGTATGGCTCTGTGGGGTGTACTGTCTACCCATGGTGTTGCACATGGGACTTTCAGTTACACCATAGAGTTCTATTACACACACATAAAGTCTCTTTTAAAGTGTCTACTGTACATGTGTGCATATTTAGCTAATATATTCTTTAATATCCGAATATCAACGGACGTCAGGCGACAACTGAGAGGAATGTTTTGTCTGAATCCTTATGAAACTTCTATTAAGACAGCATAAAACAGCATAAGTATTTAACTACGCTCACCTCTATGAAGAGTTAAAACAATGACATTTCTGACATAATTTGTTCAAAGATTACGAAAGTTTTCCTTCTTGTAGAGTCAATCACAATGAAAAGAAAAAGCAAATCGCCATCTTTAAATTAGATCTGGTTATTTTTATGAATGAACCGAGTGACACTGTCATAAACTAATATCAATACGCCCATAAGATCTCATTCACAAACGAACAGCGCCCTCTAGCGGCGATAAAACTATTCAAATATCCGGTTAATTTCTAATAGTTGGCCAGCCGTATCCGAATACCAAAATTTTACTATTCGCGCAGCATTAGCGCAGAAGGCTCTCACACGGGGGAGGTAAATGACACATTGTGTTACTTCTGCAGTGTCTGTGGGAGACCGCCTGGGCACTAGAGTCTTTTGATGGGTTTTTTTCAAAGAAACCCTGGTATTTCCGGATCAATTGTGGAATCTTGCGGTTGTTTCTGCGACTTTATATTTTTTTAAACAGCCCTTCGTGGTTGCAAGACGTCTCAATTAGGGAAGACATCAAGATACTTCATCAAAACCACGATTTGCCGATAATTTGATTAACAAGAAATCAAGACGATACGGATATCGTCTAAGAAATGGTATCGCAATTTTCGATTATATCGAGATATCGTCCAAGCTTAGTCTAGTAGTAGTCAGACATCTTCTCTAGAATCGCAAAGATTGTGGGTTCGAGTCCCACTGGAGTGATATGAGTCCCAGAGGACTCAGGAATGTACTAAGTATATATAGAGGTTTACATACATCGGTGTTGGGGTAAAATTAAATGACACTACGAGTTCCAAATCCTCCAAAATACTACCTTGGAAGTCTGACTTTGTAGGATTTCACAAAGAGTTAAGATTGTACTGTGTGCGTTTCAATCTTAATTGCTATCGTAAAGTGTGACATCACAAAACAAATCACTTTGGTAATATTGACAACTTGTAATAAGGTGAAATGAGCCCTGATTTGCTGAACCTACCATCGATACCAGAAACAGTTCAGCAGGTTTGATTCTATTCACATAGTCCGGGTTGCTTTCCTGTAGTCGTTTAGTGTACATCATACTAAGAAAGAGACTGCACTGGGTAACATGAGCCCTCCTGCAAATAAAACAAAAGGAAATTATCATGTTACATGACATACTGAATGACCATGTTCAAATTAATTACTGAATGCTCAAAAAACTTGATGCAAATCTCATAACAAGTTCCTGAGTTTACATTTTGAAAATTAGTCCTTTTTTGTTATTCTATTTGTATCAGGCCTTGAATTTATCCACAGAACCAACGGCAAGTGCAGTAGTGCCCTGTGCGTTTGCTGTGGTGCCCTTAGCAAAGTTTCAACACAAATTTACATTTTCCTCATAGATGTGCCCAGAGGAAAATTGCCGACTCATTCAAGAGGGAGGTACAAGGCCTGTTTCAAATTTTAAATTCTGGCAAACCCATAGTTCTACAGCGTGGGGTCCAGAGCCCGCTAAAGGGTCCTTGAGAATTGTTTTAATCATAGATGCTCTGTGGTGCATTCTAAGGTAAACCCTGGCCACTTTCCTCAAGGTTTTTTTTGGTGGGAGAATAACATGAATAATTAGTTAGGGTGTGAGTGAGTGAGAAAGAACCTTTGTGCAAATGCTGTGTGAAGTCAGTTGACATCACAACCTGAGAGTGAGAGGGTGTGTGAGGTTCTGCTCTAGCCACCAACCAGTGCATGTTCCTGAGGCAGATTTCTGCATCAGTTGGCATACCATTTTTATGCCAAAGCTGAAGCTCAGTTGACTCGGCCACTAAGGCAAATCATTCAAAGTTTAACGCGGTATTGCCACAAGCCAGCCAACACATGTATGAGGGCAAGCAGACTCATCCAGCACAACCCAAGAATACGACGCATTTGAAAACCATGGCCTTGAGTGAGGATTGAAGTTTAACTGAAAGAATTGACGTATTGGTGAGTGACGGTGAAGGAGCTACTGAAGCCAGGGTACAGAGTTCAGAGAGAAGCTCATAGAAGACGGGGAAATCGTCGGAAGGGCCAGAGTGCTTAGAGACTAGAGGGACAGAGTGTCCTTGACCTAGCCAACAGTGACGGCCCAGAACCAGTATCACTATCAGTTTGTTTTATTTTCGTTTGTAAATTGATTTGTTAGTTTTAACTAAGGTTGACGATGCACCGAAACTGATAATACTTAGTAATTAATAGTTGAATGACAACCACTGCATTGAAGTGAAATTGCGAGAAGATAAAAGTGTTTGGTAATGCATGTCCACCTGGACCAAATTGTAAAACAATTTGTGTTATTGAATGTGAAAGAGCCCCCTCTGAAGTTGCGTAGTTTTCGAGAAAGAAGTAATTTTCCACGAATTTGATTTTGAGACCTCAGATTTAGAACTTGAGGTCTCGAAATCAAGCATCAGAAAGGACACAACTTCGTGTGACCAGGGTGCGACAAGGGTGTTTTTTCTTTCATTAATATCTCGCAACTTCGACGACCGATTGAGCTCAAATTTTCACAGGTTTGATATTTTATGCATATGTTGAGACACACCTGCTGTGAAGACTAGTCTTTGACAATTACCAAAAGTGTCCAGTGTATTTAATTTTATTTTGATATAACTGCCTGTGAATAATTTTGAATGTAAAATAAAACGTGTACGCTTTAACTGAATTGGACAACTAAAGGATTCTGGTTTTAAGACTTATTTCTGTTTGTTTTGAACTCTGACACCCTTTTCTGACACCCTTTTTGTTCATAAAAATTAAACATCAAGATAATAAAGAATCTGAAGGCCTCTGAAGAATAGGCTAAAATTTTTAACATGAATATAATTATCTCAAACATCATGTGGTTAAACAACATGTAAATTTATTATTCAGAGAGCAGAAAAAACAAACCCAAGCCAAAACAAACAGATGTTTGAGAAATTTCCAAATGCAGTGAAAAGAGTCTGACTATGAATCACACTGGAGACGGTAAAACAGGCAAAGCATAATTTCTTGACATGTTCAGCTTATACAATGGAATGAAAAATAATATGCAGGGGTTTCCCTCAACTTTTTCTCCAATCACCCGCCGGGCGAGTCAACCAAAAATTTGGATTGCCTATGGCCTTTTTTCACTAGCCTGCAATTTGTATTAACATTTGTATGTGACGTGTGGTTTTGTGCATCGTTTTGTTATGATAATTGTACGTGTATTCTGAAACGACTGATGTACACCTTATTTCTAAAATATTTCTGTTGTAAATTTACAATGCATAGTAAAAAACTGTAAACCTAGAAAGCATAGCGGAGCACCTAGTCTTTTCTATAAGTTGGAGAACACTGGTCTATGCTTAGCAAGTTTCTATCATTACATGTTTTATGAAATGTGGTTCTGGCAGGCTACTCAACAAACTTTAAAACTGTCAAAATTCACAAGGACTGGTCATAAATTTGCAGGAGCGTCTAGAAAGTAGAGAAAGAAAGGGTTGCATACCTTGTGACATTAGCGACATGTCTTTTACTCAATTGCCCCATGCGACCCTGATCAGCATTCTCAAACAGCTCCACAACAATATCTGACAATAGCAACAAATGAAATCCAATCAATTAATTCACTATTGCAATACTAATCCTAACGCATAACAACAATAGTAATAATCAATAATGTTGCACTTATGAAATGTGCAAATCAGGCTGCAGGCATGATATTTGGTCTTTGGAAAAAGGTAGGAATATGTCAAACTAAAAGGGCTGACCTGCATGTAAACATGGTGTGTAGGGTTTTAAATAGCACTTCTGGGTATTTAATAACAATTTTCAAGATTTTCCCAAGGGCAAAGAAACAAATCAGAAATTTTAAATAATCAGGCCTGGCAATTGAAGATCCAATTATTTATCAACATGTGTCACAGTAGTTTGCAGTCCATTTAAAGTTACAAAAAGTAGTAGTCTTTATAAACCCCCCTAAAATATTCTGCCTTTTCATTGGTTTGGGGCGCGTCACATGGTATGTCTTAGTTTACTAGAAACGGTGGCTGTGCATCGTTTGCCGTGTGATAGTCCGACGACTATCACACGACGTGCAGTACCTAGACGTCTTTTTTAACCACCTCTAACCCAATCAAGTGTGCATCTGTGTATCTGAAACGCGCGTACGAACGTTACGTGTACGAGGATGATAAATAGTCTGTTGGGGTGTTGTAAACCAAATATTGACTGCTTTAACTCATGCTATGGTTAAAACTCCGACTCCCTCGGTGATCCCGGGACCGTTACTTTTCCCTCGACTGCGCCTTGGGGAAACAGAATGCTCCGGGGATCACATCGTGAGTCGTAGTTTAAACCATAGCACATGAAGCAGTCAATATTTGTAAAAATCTAGCTCACTCACCAGTCAGAGGAAGTGATATCTCATCACAATCTGCTCTTCCAGCATACAGCGTCTTCTTCATGCGCTTAGAGAGTTCAGCATGGACAGGGGAACACTGCAACAATAACATAAACACAAACTTTTAATTTTATCAACAAATGTTAAGTTGGAAGATCAATTTCATGGCTTGAATTTTCAACAGTTTGAAAGTGATTTAGGCTAGATATAGATGCATTATGACTGTTCTAGGTACGTTTGACGGTTAACAAATGTTCAAATGTTCTTTTAAAGTACATTTATAATTTGTTGTCTGACTCTGAGGGGTCGTGAGTTGTCGTTTTTTTTAAGTAAGTGCCTCCCATGCACACTGACTCAACTGAGGGTTTTGATTATCAGAACTAATTAAAACTCATCTATTTCTACCTCCGTCATGCTCATTCAATACGCATGCCAAAGAAGGTACTATCACAATCAATTTCAATCATGCAATTTCCAATGATTTTACTGTTATTTTTGTTTGTTTTAGGGGCACAAGTCCAGTGTTCTGCAAAGTTGTAAATGTAATGCTGTAGGGCCTATTGCTACGTATATAGACGGCACACACGATAGAAAAGTAAAAAAACTAACTAACCATAATTAATTTAATCTTATCTAAGTATTGTAAAACAATAACCATGTCATGATGATGATATTGATAAATAAAGTAAAATTACTAACCTAAATAAATCACCATCATCATCAATCATCGAACTAGCCCCACTTGTGTGGCCAAGGATAGCTGAATCCTTAGTTAGGATTCAGCTATCCTTGGCCACACAAGTGGGGCTATCGTAACGTATCATCGAACAGTAAGTAAGCAGGTAAGTAAGCAGGTAAGTAAGTAACGGTGGTGGCCGTCTTGTTTCAAATGAATAATTATGACCAATTATATGTTGGAAAACTCAAATGATAAGGCAAATATTGTGAACGAAAGTGAAGTTACTCAACGATGTCGCAATACAAATCATCTCTTGCCATTCATCGTGCGTAACGTAACCAACACACATGAACAAACATAGAGAATGCATACAGCCCGTGTGTTTTGTGACTGAAGAACATTATCGTCAACTTCAATATGCTCCTCGATTATGACAAATTTCTACTACAAATCTATTCCTTAAGGTCGTTTAGGAATCTATACTTACTTCTAAATCGTCTATATCTTCGTATGTTCTATCCAACTCGCTCAACCGCCCCAATAATTCCATTTCGGAAGAAGACTTTCCTCACTTCTTCACTCAATTTTTCTAGAGTAGTGCGCCAACTGCAGAAAGGATGCGGTTAAGGTATAGCTTTCTGCACGCACAGTAAACACGCGCGCTGTCACCCCATCAACGCCCTTTGCTCTAGAACATATGGAGTAAAAGATGGTATGAATATTCATATTAAACCCTTCCATTACCTCAGTAAAGTTCCATTTTGTTAATTTACTATATAAGATGGTATACATTTTGTTTCTTATACTTTTATTTCAAATTCTCTTTGACAAACTTCCTGGGCTCAATTTCATGGCATTGTTTACCAAATATGTCTGCACTTCTGGACACCCTGTAGGGCTATAAACTGTAGACTTGATTCAA
Source organism: Asterias rubens (assembly GCF_902459465.1). Classification (NCBI taxonomy): domain Eukaryota; kingdom Metazoa; phylum Echinodermata; class Asteroidea; order Forcipulatida; family Asteriidae; genus Asterias; species Asterias rubens. The sequence goes on along the minus strand of NC_047067.1, from coordinate 21,544,572 downwards.
GTCTTAGATTGCGGTTATTCTTATGCATCTCTCAGCCACGAAAAGATATGCCCTCACATTACTAGCTATCACGCGCCCTAACTTGATCATAGGCTAAATGCCAAAGGTTGATCACAAGAGGGCGCTGTTTGTAGCAGCTATCAGGACGACTAAAAAGCCACGATCAAAGACATGGAACCATGTCTAGGCTAGTTGAGGCCTACCATGATCTCTGCCCTCCCTCCTGGGTGATGAGAAGCAATTATGGTAGATTATAAACCGTCTTGCCAAAGGGTACAACTATCGTGAGGATTCGAGCCCACACTCTAACGACTTTGTTACCCGAGCTTGCGCCCAAGACTTGACACCTCCCTTCTCAATCTAACTGACAAGACACGATTAATCAAATGCACTGAAACAGTCAAAATGTATTTTTTAAATACTTTATTTGTGTTTATGGTACAATGCTTGTCCACAAAATATACATATATACAATTAATTACGCTTTTAATCTGAAAGTGCGAATGACAGTGCAACATTTTATAATATATCATTACCAAGTTCGACACAGCAGAAAATACTGAGGAAAACAGATCATGCATATTCAAAAATAGGACAAGAATGGCGTTCTAGACACTACAAAAATGGGTGAAAATGTGTTATTTGGTTCAATTCCCCTTGACTCAGAAGTTTGAATGCATTTGTATAACAAGGATTTAGTTACTGCTTCTTCAACTAAGAAAACATTGGTTTAGTTTTTAAAGGTAATTGTTTATACCTACAAAATATTTCACAAATAAACACAAACCACAAAACTGAATTTAAAACTGTAGGGTGACATTTCCATGTAGGTCAATAAATATGTATGTTTTTGGTTGGTTTTTCCTTTGCTCAGTGTTTACTGTAAAGACAGTCGCAATCAAAGATAACGATGTGAAGACAAATTCACCACAAGATAGCACCATTCTCCATATAGTTACAAGGTTCACAAAGTGTCACATAACCATAACAATAATTATTGTCAACTCAAACAAGTTTTAAAATAATAAGCATTACAGTGGCAATGTGAACTCAGATGTCTTAGTTTAGCCTTCATAGTCCAGCACAAACGGAAGAAAATAGTTGACAATTTATCAGATCTGCTGTTTGAACAAAATGGCAAATTTCAAATGCCAAGCATTTTCAGTACCCTGCTCTTTCTGAAGTTACCAGTATATCTAATTAATTAAATATTAACACACTAATTGGGGTTGTCAATCAACCATCAACACAAAGTGCTTTGTATTTGTATCTAACATTAAATACTTTCCTAGTAGAGTGACAAATATTGTAAAATGTTGCCATAAAGTTCTCTTTTCTGTTTGACCTTTCAGTACTATAATTATCACAAAATATACAGTTTAAAATAAGAGCAGACTTCTAAAGATGCATATTCTTTGCTTTTCCCTGCATAATCAGGATACTATGATTTTGATCAATATATTTTATTTAAAATAAAGTCATTTCCTAAATTTATTTTGATTCAAGGGAAATTACAACATTGATTAAAATTTAACTAGCACGGTTTCCAAGAACGAGAAAAGTGAGTTTAACTCACTTAATGTAAACTTGGTTCAAGTTTCAATGTTGAGGTTGGTTCTACTTGTCAAGTTGTTTATCAAAGCAGGTAAAATGAGGAAAATCTCTAACAACAAATGTACCATTCCTTTTTTTTATGCTTGGTAAATCTCTTCACTACTACAGATTTTCGTCAGATCCGAGGCACAAACCGATTCCCACCCATCCTAGAATACTACAAAGAGGTATACTTTTACAAACAAATGCTTCAACTTCCCTTCAACTAGAAAACAAATATCATAAAGATATCATTCTCATCTCCACTCACCCCTCCCCAAACAAAGAATCCAACAATATTATGTCCAGAGGCCCACAAGGTATGCTAGCATTTCTAACTCTGCTCAAAATGCCTTCCGGCCTACTCCAGCAAAGAAAAAAAAGCAAAGATTGAGAGACCATAGTTATTGAACGCTTGCTCGAGCTTTAGGGAGAGAAATCAGACACTCCCTCAACCTCAACAAAACTTCTTTCCTTTTTCTTCAAACAAAGTGGACTCTCCTGGTTGGAATGATGAAAAAACGAGAACCTCTCGATTTACAACCCCAGGCCACTCTGACAAGTCGGTAGATTCCGCAGATAAAGTACACTGACTAGAGAAAACAAATTTGTTCCAACCCACACTATCGCTTCCTTCTTGCTAAGACCTCACTAGCTAGATGCACTCAGTTTCAGCCGGACTTACTGTGGATTTACGCACTGATGTCTGAACGCTTTATAAGTCTATAACCAGTTGGCCATATTTTCCTTGATAATAATACAGTCAGCCCTGACAGGCAAAATGACCACATCAAGTCTCTAAACGAGGACAATGTTAGCTGCTTGAGCTGAAAACACAAACCCCGACACCTGAGCAGTAAAATAAATCGACCTAGTTCTATTTCTTGGGGCTATAGAAATGTGAGCTTGCCAGATATTATTCCACAGCATGCCAACCCGATAATCAGTTAAGTTTGAAATGATTTGTATTGGGATGATGGGTTTTGGTTTGATGTGTTAACCGTCACCGATGGCCAAGTTGAGTGCTGTGATGTTTCTAGGACTATTGGTCATTGACATCGGAGCTGTACTTGTTCTTTTTAACACACAACACTCCTTAGGGGGAATTGATACTGTCACTTCCATGGCTTCCAGAGCTCTTTCATTTACAGAGTGTAAACCTCTTTGCTAAACATTATACGCATCGGGATACCATAGAGTGGGGATCCTCAACTAGTGTACCTGTGCGACACGGGGCAACTAATTTCAACAAGTCTGCCCCTCATTATTTCCTTTACTTGAGACACTAATTTGCTTCACTACAAGCTGGTCTCAAGTACACAATTTGCCTAGCTCAGAGAATCATACATATAAACATAGATGTTACCAGCCAAAATAGAGATGAGCTATGAATTGAAACTGGTTTCAATCCATGTAAATTTTGTGCTAGTCTAGCAAAACCAATTGACAAGCAGAAGTATCTTGCATACCAGCTTCTTTGTTAGGTTGGGCCCTACCTACATTAATTTGACCCTACCCACCATTATTTAGTCACCATTTTCCCCAAAAGCCACATGTTGAAATGAAAAGTTATTGATTGATACAGGAATGGAACCTTCTTATATCTCGAAAATTATATTTTGCATACAATGTGATCTCAAGCCAACTTTTGACATAATGCAGCTCTTTGAGAAAATGCCGATTTGCATGGTTTCAGAACTGCTATTTGCTAAACAACACTTTGAGATGTTTCAGATGTAGTTTTAAGGCACCAGCCTTTATACAAACATTGAGTAACTCAATGTAGAACCTCTGGTTCTCATTCAAATAAAATACAAACAAAGCTTGGCCTTGTATGAAAAATAATTTATGGAATCAACAAAACATATCAAGTAAATTTACTTTTGCAAAAAAAGAAATACAATAATCTTATTTAACATACACCTTTTTGTCTAGCTTTCTGCAAAAATTTAATTTTCATTTAAATAAAAATACATAATTGGTGAATTTTTTCTTCTTTACAGCTAATCAAACTAACATCTTATGTATTTCCTTAGAAAGGAATCAAGTTTCAAAAGCACTTTTCCCGCTGTTGGGTGAAATTTGACTTCAGGTCAAATATTAATATAGAGAGCTACTATTAAGTACACATCTATTCATCGCCATGGTTCCCTCAAAATATTGTTTGATAAGTTACCTAGGTAGCAGAACATTTTCCTCTTGACAGCTTTTTACAAACATTCTCAAGTCCATAACTAGCCAGGCCTAAAATTGTGATTGATTTGTTGCTTAAATTACTAACTGGAAAGTAAGTGATACTTTCTATACAAAAGAGTAATTGTAAAGATTAAAATCCAAGAAAGATTAATTTCAAAAAGAAATAAGTTACACCAATTATGTATCTTTAATTCTATTCTTAATTTATAAAAAACCACAAGTTACAACTCAGCTTTGGTATGATAGAAAGGCAACACAATTAAAGTTACCCAATAAGCGGCAACGAAAGTTGAGGAATTCTCTATGAGATATTTTGTTCTTTTGTTTGAACAATTGAGCATGATTTCTTTTTTTAGGTTTTCAAAACAGAAATAACTTAGTTCTTTTGGGATTAAGAGAAATGTTTAAAAGTCTCCACTTCGTTTTATTTTGTGATGTGCATTAAAGTCAGCTCATATTGGATGAGAATGTAGAGCAAAACTGTTGTAACACAATAAATATGAGCAACCTTGCTTAAGATAAATGCATTTAATGGCCTTAGCCTTTGAGGGTCCAAGGATTCTTCATCACTAGGCAGTTATAATTGTGCAAGAATAAGGGGTTTTTGTTGTATTTTTAACACTTCCAACAACAGTTAGTTCTTTACTTCAAATCTTTGTGCGAATATCAAAAGAAAAAAAGAAAACAAGTAAATGTTTTTAAACAAACAACACTACAAGAGATACAACTGCTCAATCATATCACACAGAAAAACAAAATACCTCAAGTCTAATTTCCTCACAATATTTCTTCTTCCTTTTTTTGGAGTAAAAGCTTACATCAAAAATTTACAACATTCTATTGCACTTTTGATTTGAGTTTTTGATAAAGTTTAGCTACGCAGATAATTAATTACCAAATGGCAGACATATGCTTTTAAATACAAAAATATCATCAAAAGTTTCTTAGGGGAAGAAATATTAAGCGTACTAATGTTATTATGGTACTGCCTGGGTTGTATTCACATCTATGTAAATTTGATGGGTGCTTATAAGTAATGAAGGTGTACTTTATATTTTTCTACCACAAATAGGAAAAATTAGTTCATTGTCATAAACCTACATGTATTTTAAGCGCATAGTCATATTATTTGAGCATCTTTGACAAAATATTTTCACACAGTTTAGCTAAACACCAGCTTAGTAAACTATGTTGCTCAAATCTATAACAATGAATTAGGGGATCTTTAAAAATGTTATTCTACTAAGCAATTTTTTTCCTTTCATTAGAAGTTAACGCTTTCTTCACAAACGGCACTGAATTAAAACATCACAGACACAGTTTAGACAAGATGTGTCACAAATTGGCAAGAACAAATTCCAGTCTTAGTGCAAAACAACTCTTCTGGGTGCAGAGGTGATAATTACAATTGATATTATAATTGTGTTCTTGGGTTCATCACAACATTGAAATGTGTATGTATCACACAGGTTAACAAAGTGCATATCCCATACTTAGTGCTTTTGGGTGGAAGATACAAGTGAAGATACAATTCTACTTAAAAGAGGTAAAATTGAGGTATTTGAAAAAGGTAGTCATTATGGAAGATTAGGAATTAAGCTCTGGGGTTGCAAATTAGTTTTATTGCTAACACTTTTACCAATGCCTACCAAGTCATGGCAGGCATTACACTATTATCAATGCCTACTATGCCATGGCAGGCATAACACAAGTACCAATGCCTACCAAACCCTGGTAGGCATAACACTTTTACCAATGCCTACCAAGAGATGGCAGGCATTACACTATTATCAATGCCTACTATGCCATGGCAGGCATAACACAAGTACCAATGCCTACCAAACCATGGCAGGCATAACACTTTTACCAATGCCTACCAAACCCTGGTAGGCATAACACTTTTACCAATGCCTACCAAGAGATGGCAGGCATTACACTATTATCAATGCCTACTATGCCATGGCAGGCATAACACAAGTACCAATGCCTACCAAACCATGGCAGGCTTTACACTATTATCAATGCCTACCAAACCCTGGTAGGCATAACACAAGTACCAATGCCTACCAAACCATGGCAGGCTTTACACTATTATCAATGCCTACTATGCCATGGCAGGCATAACACAAGTACCAATGCCTACCAAACCCTGGTAGGCATAACACAAGTACCAATGCCTACCAAACCCTGGTAGGCATAACACTACTTTTTGTGCAGTACAGACATTGCGTGCTTCTTCCACAGAAATTACGTAAATGAACTGAGGCTGGAAGAAAAAATTAGCCAGGTTCCTTTCTTCAAATATTTATCAAATCACAGTTGTATGATTAGGAAACCAACTACAAAGATGGCTGCGCTGTACAAAAATGTTGTTTATTTTGAAGGGCCTTATAAAAGATTATAGCTTGCAGACATGAAAGAAATTCTTCTTTGCAAGAAACTTGTAGCCAACAAGAGCAATTCACATTGCACAACAATTTTGCAACAAGCTCAAATCCCACGTAGGATTGGGTGAATTTGTGTCTGCAAATATTTCATCAGACACTTAGCCTTTTATTTTTATGTCACCCAAATTTTTTGGGAAAATACTCATTCTCAAACCTTTGTTTTGTCTACATGAAACATATATTGAATGGAATACCAGATGATATTCGTTTGAAAGAATTCAGATGAGTAATTAATTCTCTGAAACTGATGACACCAAAACTATCAGAAGATGATTGACAGACAAACCTACTGAGACGTTTGCTTAAAATCTAACATTACTATCCTTTGTTTAATTTAGAAACTTTTAAGTCGACACTTGCAAATATTCTCCGGTTTGTGTTTTTAAATTTTTGGTTGTTAGGGCAAGGGATTTCAACTTTTAATTTTATTTTAAACACCCTTTATTTATTTGAGACTGAAGAGGACAATATTGGCTCAACCAATCGTGCATTGTTGGACAATCAACAGTTTGTTAACATTTGATTGCCGACCACTGATATGAGTTTCATTCTTCCCAATCAACTATACTCTGCACATCAGACGGACATCCCCCCCCAAAAAAACCAAAAAACAAACAATGGGTACCAAGCTGAGGGTCTATTTCATATGAACTGCTAATCAAGCACAAAACAATTGCTGAGCAAAAAGAACAGATGTTTAGAAAAAAATGCTCATCAGTTAAAAATGCTATGAAATGCACATAACTTTGACTGGCGGCCGAATAATTTGTGCTAAGCAATTGTTGAGCAACTTTTTGTGGTTTGCATCTCTATGAAAACGGCCTAGTTCTTCAATGCATCGTATCCCAATAAAACTGGAAAGGGAAGATTGCTAACGAAAACAACATTAATCGCAGAAAATATCTCTTGTTTTGTTTACTGAATTCTCTCGATTGATAGATAAACATCCCAGGGCTCGCTTTATCCCTCCCCCCCCCCTGTATGGATCAGTGATGGTTCCTCAACTTCTAGCATCCATGACATTGATCATTCTGTCAGAGTTAGTGACGCTAAACTGACGTATGTCTGATAGTTTCATCATAAGACGAGGGAAGACCAGCCGGTCGTTTGGATGATTGAGAAGAATCTGTGACTGGAGAGCTTGAACAATCTGAAGCTGTAATGTCTCGATTTGATCAGGTATTAGTAGGCCTGGCCGATCTGTCCAAAGAGAGGAATAGAAACAGGAATGAGTGGAATGTTGTCTAGATATCAATGCCGGCTTAGAGAGGGCAAATGAATGACAAAGACCTGCCCTAAAAATAATAATTATTGCCTGTTCAACAGTAAACAAACAATTAGATAATTACACAGAAAAAGATTTAAAAAGTACACTAGTGAAAATAAGCGAAAAAGAAATCAAAGCCTTGACAAAAAAGGTGCATGATCACCATAAAACAGTATAAAAACAACAACAATGAAACTTAGATATAATAAAGCATTTACAAAGTTCACAATAAAATTTAAACCAGAAAAAACCAACAGATACAAAACTCACTGCACATAACAATGATAGGAATTAAAGTGCCGTCTTATCCTCATTGACGAAAATAAGTTTAAAAATCACAATTGATTTATAACAGTAATGCAACAATAATGCCAGGCACATGGAAAACAGTAAACAGGAAAATATGCTAGCAGACATGGTAAGACCAGAACTCCCACACAAAGTGGAAAATAAAAAGATTGAAAGAAAGAAGTAAGAAAGAAAGAACACACACCTGCCGATAATAGGATGACAGCAGTAAATAACGCAACCTCGCAGTTGGTTAGCTCCAGTTGCTTGAATTTCAGTCCGAACTCAATGACATCCTGGATGATTTCGATCAGCGGTGTTATCTTGGTCCCGTCATGGCTAAGTTCCTGCTCAGGAAGGAAAGAAGAAAAATCAAGACGTCAATAATCATCTACTCGGGACGAGATGCGGGGAAAGAACTTAGTAAGGAAGGAAGTGGGGAGGTAGGGGTTGCTTAAAGACGCCTCATCTGCTGCGATCCTCTGTATGTTCTCTTCTTGAATTTAAAGCTCAAACAATTCTACTTCTCCCATGAAAGGTTAATTCATCCTACTTATAAACAAAAGGCTTTCCTTAAGTTGTTTACAGTGGGATTGGATAAACAGGGGAAAAACATCACTTTATTGACCCTTTGTAGAAATAATGTTTTACTTGCTGGACAAATATATTAAATGAACTGACTGTCTCTCAAAATAAACACAAATCTTTTGTCAAAGGAAAGTGAAAGTGACTTGGAGAAGTCAAAACAATAATACAAAGAATACAAGTGAAAGCTAGACATGCATCTTGTCCAGTATCTTGTCAGCAAAGTGTTTTTATGCTCCACTAACAACACAAAACAAATATGTTACACTTAGTAATTGTTCACCTTTTTTTGAAGGTTTTCAATTGTGGTCTGGAGGAAAAACCACTAGAACAAAAATTATGGTCAGGTGATATTTTTTTAAAGAGATTTTCTGAAACAATAAAAATGCAAATTACTTCACTTTAGAAGTAGTTTGTTTCTTTCAATTAAATATGATCTAAAAAAAAAAGTGCATACCTTGTGGTATTCTATTAGTGCGCACATTCCATCCTTAACCGAGATGACCTGAGCTAGACGGACCAATAAAACCTCCAGCGATCCGCCCTTGAGTAGCATGATCTGGTCATCTTTATCCAGGTTCAAGAAGCCTGGAATCATCTTGGCAAAGCCGATGATGCGAGTGATTGACGGAGTGAAGTTGTTGGTCACGAGGTCAGTAATAAGTTTGGTCTGACTCTGGGTGTTTGTTGCAATGCTATTTCTGTTAATCTGGAGGTAACAACATAAAACAAAATGGTAAAGAATTAATCAATTTTAGAATGTTGTTGATAGGTGCTGTTCTTCAAAGAGCAATTGATGAGTCAATTCTGAAGTTAAATTATTATTATTATTTTTTTTACTCTGTATACTATGTATACTAAGAATCAACTGCTCCATCTTCATTTGAGTCTCCTCTGCGGGTTGATGATGTGTACACCTGAGGGCGACTTGGGCGGGGGGACGGCAATCGGCAACTATAGTATATTTGCAGTATAACCATGTGGTTAAATCTCTCTTTTAAATATGTGCAGTTCCGAAAGTTGATATTATATTAACTAGAAATCACCTTCACCCACTTGTGAGAGTGAGATCAGTTGGCCAACAGTAAAGGCTTGTAAAATAGGAATGAACAACAGAGGGCAGCATTCGCCTCTACATAACACACATTGACATCAAGAATTTTATAGACAATTTCTTTTCATAGGTGCAATATAACAATCCAAAAGTATATCTTGACAGATGTCATTCACTCTTTCAGCAAGGGAACAGGGAAAAAAGGTCACTCTTTCATCAAAAAGAAAAAGAAAAGAACAAAAGAGTCCCTTACGATAGATGGAAAGTACTCGCTCCATCCGTTGAATGTAAAGCAATCCCATAGCGTTTTCTTCTGGGCTTCATGTATACTAAGAATCAACTGCTCCATCTTCATTTGAGTCTCCTCTGGGTTGATGATGTATTCACCTGAAGGTGACTTGGGCGGGGACGGGATTGGCATACCCTGAGGTTTGCATTTCTTAGGGCATCGTCCGAGACGTACAGCTGAGGAAAGACAATTCGGAGGAAGAGAAAGGGACAAATAAAATAAAAGAACTCTTTGGTATTTGTACTTTATGCAACATGATTTTGTGTTAGTAAGTAATTAATATTTTTTATCAATTTTTTTTTTATCAATTGTTTTTGTTTATCCATTATTTTTTGTTTCCATTAATTTGTTTTTATCCATTGTTTGTAAATAATCCATACATTTTTGTGAGATGTTAAGCAAGGTTTTGTTAGAGAATTTTGTTTGCTGCTTCCTCTTCAAGTAGGTCATCAATTTGAATAATTGAATAACCCAGCCTCTGTTATCTGTTTTACTATCTGCAAGTGTTTTTCAATCCAGGGTATAGGGTCATGAATCTGCTCTACCCTGACCCCGGCCACAGCTAATCGTACACTATCTACTGGACTGCTTGGACGATCAAGGGCCATTGGGAGAAAGAGAAGAATGCTCTCTTACCATCCTTGGACATGCCAACGTGGAGGCACTTCTTGAGTCGACAGTACTGGCAGCGATTCCTGTTAATCCTCATGATGAGGCATTCGTCTCCCTTGGTACAGACGCGATACTTGACGTTCTGCTGAATGCTGCGACGGAAGAAGCCCTTGGGTTCAAGAGAGACAGAGAAATGGTGATAGCGTCAGACAGGTGGAGTTGTCATCAGAAGAAAGAGGGTCTTAGAGGAGGAGGAGTTTTTTAAGATTCAAGAGAGGAAAAGGATGGGACCGATAATCAAATCTTATGGGACTAAATCCATGAATCGTACTCTTGATCTTTAAGAAGTTGTTAAGGAAATTATAAGCTGGAAACCAAATGAAGACACTATCATGACTAAGGTTTGATTCGATGGGAGATAATGATGAGACAGACAAATCTAGTTCTAGTTGACTGATGCAGGGGACGGAAATCACTGGAGAAAATGGCAATGAGTTAAGTTTTATTTCATTGGCGTCAGAAATCTTGAACTAAGCGGAAGTTTAATCCGAGTATTGGATAAAGAAAACCAATAGAGAGCAGAAGACACATAATTTGTAGCTTTTTCTTGTTTTTAAAGTAAAATTAACTGTATAAACAATCTTAACAGTTTCAAAGAAGAAAAAAAATAGAAAAAAAAATAAAAGAAAATATCAATACAAAAAAAAATCTTTAAAAAACAACAACGTTTAAACAAAGAAATGCAGTCATAGTTTTGTTTGTATATTTGCTAACTAACACACCATAAGATTAACACTTATTTGCCGATAAAGGAGCTGGATTATTGATTTATGTTACTAGAGAACATAAATTTTACAAAAAAGAGTATAATAATAATATAATTCACAATCCGTTTTCTTCTTCACCTTTTTCTGTACCTTTTCAGCAAACACTATATCAATGATTCATTAAAAAAAAAGGTGAACAAAATAATGGTGTAAAAAATATTTCAAAGTCGTGCTTGTTTACGTGAACCTCAGGTTTGACAAGAAATAAATAATAATTAATAAGTTTATCATTACAGCGCTACCAGTCGTTCTGGCTACACAACTCAAACATCAATCATGTGATATTTTGATTACACAGTGCCCCCCTTTACATAAATAAAATGTCAGGTTAAACAGAGTTCATGCTCTACTTGCATATCAAAACCAGTGGACGTGCACGCACGACAATATTAAAGGTAGCATGCGCACACAATTTAGAAGTGACTCTTAACACGTACATTTAATACAAAAGCTAAACTTGGAAAATGTAAATTGTTACAGAATTTCTCTTTTTAAGATAGGTTGTTCATAAAATACAAAAATTGAGTTTAATCCTTACTTTTTGTAAGTAAATTTAGTCCCCAAATCCAATCAACTGTTTTGGTTCACACTAGACATGATAAATGGCCCACAAACTATATTTGCAAATTCAAAAAAAAGGACAACCATCCTTAGGATATTGGGAGATCCAAAAACTTTCACTTAAGCCTATCAGAATTCCCTTGACAATTTGTACTAAAACCACGTCTACATGTACATCAATTCCAAATTAGTGGAGCAATTGGAACTGCATTAAAATTTGATTTTGTGAAGTCAACATTGAAATGAACATGTCTCCCATCAGAATGTCCCTGTCAGTTTCTGACATTCAAGACATGCTTTGTACATCTGTATTTTCTTCTCTCTTCTGTACTGTGCAGCTGTGAAGTAATGAAGCACTTTGTTCCTAATTGTTATTAGAAGACATTATGGATGATCAAGTCATCCATTCTCTGACGAATTGCTACAGGAAATCCTCGGATAATCGTTGTTTTGTTTGGGGACGGGGTTACCGAGCAACAGGCTTATTACTGACTAGACATCAATGATGTGAAATTAGAAAAAACTTATATTGTCCTACATTAGTGACGTCCTTTCCGAGAACTGTGCCCTTTTACGGACGCCCTTTTGCCATTGTGTTAAGTGGCCGTGGCGCCCGCCGTAATCATGCTAATTTATCAAATGCTTGGGAGCGTATTCTGCATTAGACCATCAGCAATGTGGTTAGGGGCCTAGCTGAAACTTCTTCTAACTTTGTCACATGAGCCACTTATCAAGAGATTGGTTTCAATATTCAGTGTCTCCGGAGGAAGGGCCCAAACTAAGGATCGATTTTAGGGAGTGACATTTAAACGCAATCCTGAATAATAAATGGCGTTCAACCATAATCTTAAAAACTACTTGAATGACAAAGTGACCTTTGTTCAACAGTGTAAACTCAAGATTAAAGTGTAACAATGACCCACAACAGAAACAGCTTGTCTTTCTAGAACTCTTTACACAATATCTTGTTTTGTAAATCAGCTAAATTGTGTATTGGCTGACTGGATGCAAATCATTGTCCTGAAAAACGTTGAATTCAATAATTTGATTCGTTGAATGCAACAGTTACTTTTGCTGACAATTGTTGCATTAAATTTGACCTTCCCCCCCCCCACTATCCCCAGCCCCACCCCCAGTCCTGACAACCCTTCTGCAATAAAGCACTTTCCTATAATTTCTGTCACTTCTGACCTCTTCCATTGCACTTTTCAGGAGCGTGTACCATTGTCATCCTGCTCAAGTCTTAGACACACAGTAAGGTTGTAATGATTAACACTAAGACAACATATCCTGTGAATACTAAAGCTAATAAAGTGACACAGATTCATTGATGTCTCTGTCGCTCGCTCAAAAAAAAAAAACCCAGTAGAATACGGGTCGATATAATTGCATTAAGATAACCATTAGAAGAAGTGGAATTCAACTTGAAGCCTTGCATTTCTCTTCTTCTTAAATAATTGATGTTGCCATTGAAAGTGCAAGCCTCAAACGAGTTCAAAACTTTGGACACAATGAGGGCATGATTTAATTTTCTTCACAAGTCAATAATCTCATATCTAGAACCCAAGAGAATCCAAACAGTTCAAAACCATATAAGACTTGCTCAGGCTATAGGCTTCGCAGTTGGAAACAAATTTTACAAAACAACAAAAGAAGTGTGAGATTTATACTGGTTAAACACTGCCTAATTATAAAGATGTTGTATGAGCAGCAAGGACCACTTAACCATTAGTGGGAAGACCCAGTTTTACAATCAACTACAAACCTGGGATGACAGGGAGGCACCATGGCCTCTGTTGCCCTTAGTTTTGGCCTTGGTGCCTTCACAAGTTACCCATAGACTTTAAACACTTTAACAAAGGAAGTGTCCTTTGCAGAATGAAAATGGCCTCTCAACGCTGAATTCCTGGCCTGTAGCTATGCAGAACCGAATCTATCAGAATCAAGCAAGACTGTTGGATTTGGATTGTCTAAGGTCAGAATATCTAAAAGACAAATGATTTTTTGTTTTAAATCCACTCCTTACCTTGCAACCCTCGCAGGCGTGAACGCCGTAGTGAAACCCTGATGCTTTGTCTCCACATACTCGGCACAAGACGGCATAGCCGTAGCCCCCAGTCATTACACTCATTTTGCCCTGCAAATTAGCCAGAAAGATAAATAAAATATAGGTCAATCAATCAATCAAACAAGTTAAGCAGTTTAAATAACACACAATTTGTCTCAGTAGATATCCAAATGTTATGGACAAATTAACATACAGGGAGTGGCTGGAAGATTAGAGGATTCAACCAATCGGATCAACTCCTCCTCTACAACCCCTAAAATGTTTATCACAAATCTTACAAGATTATCCCAGTCTCCTATAAGATTATCTCACTCTCCAACATGTTTACACTTGATCTGCAAGACAAACTGCACTAATCTTCAAGACTCATGTATTCTATCTATGCATTTGTTTTTTTCAGACATAACCTGGTTTTCAAAACTTACACTGACAGTGCACACCAATCTGGACACCAAGACGCCAAATTGTTGGTTTCACATCTAAGAGTTTAAACTGATTGACTTTGACTGTGGTGGGGAGCCGATCTAGAACATTTCGGCAGAAAATGAGAAAGGGAAAAAAAGCTCCCACAAATTCCAGGGTAACTCTAGGTTAACAGGACACAAAAACAGCATCAGATTCTGACTTCCGCGAAACAATTGAGTTAAGAGCGTTTATACGGTCCGGATATACACATTTTTCTATCGAAAGCTCCACGAGCCTTCCCCATACAAGCGGTGTCATGTTAGGACGCTGCCTTCTTGACCTCCATGTGAAAGGGGGGGGGGGGGTTATATCGCTTTCTCTTTCACAACAAATGGATTTGGTCTCTTTTGATTTATAACACGCACTTTGTGAACCACGGTGCCACTTTGGAGGGACTGCAAATACTGCATAGGATTATTTTCATTCAAACAACGTAAATTACAGTTGAAATTTTACTTTATCCTCCTATATATTTTCTTTAGATTAACAACAAGATTCTTACTGAAATATTTCCATCTCCAGGGGGGGGGGGATTAAAATTGAATCTGCCAAATTTCTTAAAGGGCCAGGGCCTTTTACTTGGCTTTGTATTTATTTGGAAGACTTTTTTGTGTGACTTTTGGTAACCCATCCTACAGACTCTCATGTTTATTTTTCATTGAGTATAAATATCATTTTCATTTTTAATGCAAAATAAAATAACAATTTATATTCTTCAAGTCAACTTTATTAGCAAGAATTTAATGAACATGTTACTAGCAAATTTTGAAACAGATGGAACACATACTGTAAAGACTGGTAAAATGTTCTCCTCATAACCTTCTAGTTTAGATGATTGGATTATCAAAACAGTGTCGTCATCAGAAGCAATTCAAGCAAGTTGTGTGACACAGAGGTTGATCATCATGCCATGGTCATCCCAGGGACAGCAGTGGTCATCAAAGGACCGCAAAACCTTGGATATTATAATTCTACCCATGTCACTCTAGTGTCACTTTGCCTCAACGTGTGGGCCATCCAGAGCCAGTGACCTGACCCACAATTGATCCACCTGGTTCCGATACACACAACGGAGATTACACCTCAAGGGTCCATGCCCTATATACCAATGTAGGTCAGGTTTTTATAAGGTACACACTTCTCTAGATGCCAGGGAAAGAAATTATGATCAACCTACGCTGTGCTCTGAACGTGGGTTTTTAACGGGGAGTCTGTTGTTGGCTTGAGGCTTTCGGATGATACGGGTTAGTCCATATGTAAACTTGTATGTCAGCTGCTGCAGGAAATACTAGGTATTATTCAAGTCCGTTGTACGAAACCAAACTGAGTTCACAAATGAAACTGACGACTCTTTACTTTGCCCAGTTAAAGATGCTGTCTGAATTAGAAACAGAAATGTTATTGTCTGCATCATAAACATACAGAAATATAGGCACATATGAATTGAAAATTAATTTACAATTTAAAGGCAATAGTTTATCAACAATTCTTTCTCCAAATTGAACCAAAGCAAACGAGACTTGACAAAAAAGAAACAGGACCACAAATCAACTAATTGATCTGCTTAGCAGAAACCTTTTCTCACCTGGAACATACTCGTGGGAAAAAGTCATGAAAAATCAATTGTTGGTAAGCAAAATTTTGTTGTACTTAATTACGCTTAGGCAGCTCTATAAAATTGGGCCCAGATGACTCTTTAGAAAATGTGCAATGTCCAACCTTACCTTTATAAAACTGGCCTCCAATGTTTTCATCTTAGTTTCTGTTTTGACAAGTTCGTAATATTGTTGTGTCTGAGAAAACAGTTTACAAAAATTGTTGCCATTTTAGGGGCATCTTATGGAATAAATGGGTCACATATGAATAGATTAAATGTACCGTAAGCTTATATTAAATATGAAATAAAGCAATTCAGCAATTTGCACGAGCTCCAATGTTATTCCATCCCTATCAGCAGTATCCAAACATGACCTAAATTAGTAATCTAAACAAAATACATTAAGTCCATGTCTGAAGCTTTGGTTTTGTTTGAATGTATTTAAAATCCCCTGGAAGCCCTATAAGACAAAGCAAAGTAAAATGAAATCCACACATCCGCCATCTCTCAAAGTTCAAGCTTAAACGAGTGCACACATCAAGGCAGGGTAAATAGTGTAATAAATAATAATAAAATTTCCCTGACACACAGTGCTATAAATAAATTAAACTCAAGCCCCTGTGCCAGCCCTGAAACATGGCCCACTTCACAGAAACCGAGATCCTGTGATCACTGACGACGTTTGGCCTACTTATTTTTTTTCCCCTTCTTTTTTCTTTTCTCTTCTCCCGATGTGGGCAGAGTTCTCGGCTGAAATTAGCACAGCATGTGCTTACGTAGGAGGGAGGCTCGGGCAGTCTGGATACAAGGCTAAGCATATTTCTAGGAATAGCTTCAATCTGGGTCACAGACAAAGGGCTATGGAGGAGGATCATTATTGATTTGGAATTACATTTGTTTTTTTTTCAAGGGTGGTGGAAAAGATGAAAGGATTGTGGATTGTGGTATAAGATATGGCAAAAGGGTTGGAAGGTTAGGGCTGTATTTGTTTTTGTAATGGATATGCAAGAATGGAGTGTCAGTCATTTGAATCAGGTGTTTCTGTGGCGCTAAAAAAAGACAAACCAATGCAACGATTCTTCTTCACAACTAACAAAATGCCAAGATCAGGGAGTTTTCAACCTTCAATTAAGGGTTGCCATCAGTTTTATGTTTCCCTGCAAATGATAATTAGTTACTTTTCGGCCATAAATTTATCCTTTTTTTTTCTTTTTTTCTTCTTCATTTTCTGGAGGTTTCCAGAATGCAGGAATTCTGTAAAGTTCAGAGCCATTAAAAAAAAGTATGAACTTTTCTTTGATTTTGATCCAGTAGGAAACAATACTTTTTAGAAAATTTTTTAATAGATAAGTCCAGATTTTGATTGAAACCATTAACTATACCCGTAACTATTTGTATAGTACACTGTAAATACAGCAAATCATTGAAAGTTGATAAGTGAGACAGTCATCTTACTCTTTGTTTGAAACTTCTCCCCAATTCCCTTACGCTTTTCTGTTTGAACATGGGGATTTTATGGTCAGCCACCCCAAGGGTTTAGGCTTACCTTTCAGGCGGCCCAGTTCCAATGATCAGGCTGCTCAGACAAGAAATTCAACGTGACGTGACGGAGGGATGAAATGGAAATAGGGAACATTTGGGTTCTGACTACCATGAGAGCATAATCCATTTTCCAAGGCTTTGGTTTGAAATAATGGAAGGTGGGGGGGGGGGGGAATGAGGGCAAAGACGTGACATGAATTACCAATGAAAGATTTATAGCCAGGTCGTTGACAGGCAGGCATGTGGGATTATGATTCTTGTAGGGTTGGGTTACAGCGAGAAGGTTGTTGGTGTTGGCTGTTGGTAAGGAGTGTGACATCATTCCTATGGTTGTACATGTAGGACGAGGACGAGGTGAGCCGGGTAGACCCCAGTGACTAGCTGGTAGATCCTGGTAGACCCTGGTCGCTTTTATTGATAAACTGTTTGACCTGATTTGGTTAATGGTCTTGGATCAGCGCTAATCCAAAGCTCTGATCCCTTGGGATACGAGCAGGACTGACTGATGGTACCAAGCTCTGTATGCGGACACATTATTGCGATACAATTCATTGGGCTTGTGGTACTTGGGATGTGAACATCTAGTCTTTTACAGACTGGAGAAAATGCGGGGAAAAGGAAGCTGAAGGTAACTAGATAGAGCTAGTCTAAGGGGGAATTAAACACTGCTTAAGGGTGTAAAATTACACATCCTAACAACTGTTATAACGAAAAAGTTATCAGAATGAGTTGAAACAACTGTATCAATATTATGGTGGTGTTACTCACACTAAGCAATAATCATCCTTTGAAAATAATGGCAACTTTGAAAATCTCTTAACTACAGCCATGAAATCCCAACTCTAAGCGATCAACTTACCCCTTACTCTCCACAGACCACAGCGAAGAAGCAACAACACAAAAGACGCAACTCACAACTTCCCTGACAAAGCAGCCAATGACAATCAAATTGCACGCACGGAGAGACCTCAGTATGGTGAGGGGGAGGGGGAAACTTAAATGCCAGACCAACCACTGATGTTCGACCGTGTACCAACAGATGGGTCTACATAGAAATCACAGGTCCAAGTTCCCGCTGGTGCTTACTTATTACAGCGCTGCACAGGATGAAGCAATTGACAAGCTTTATGAACTGCCGCACGTATACACACCGCCTGTGACTTTGAAAATCATGGCACCACGCTGTTGCACTTAGAACTAGGTGACTGTTGGCTAACCTGAATACGAGTTGACCTCTATCGTATGTAAGGCAGTCCTGAAACGTAGTTGACCTTTGAGCCAGCAATAGTGGACTGCGTCTAAAACTGAAACTCGGAATGAGTCCTGGCATTACACCAAATGTATTTCACCTCCGGGTGACCTCCTGAGTTTGGCACACTAACCTTAATTTCAACCCCCTATATAGATATTGACTGCTGTCCTTCAGAACCATGTCTGTGAACCTTATCGCATAAGTCTGCTTTTTGGGGTTCAATTATTGTAGACATTCAGTAATCACTTGAGAATGAAATTTAAACATTGCGTCACGTCAAACAAGTAAACAAGTTTGGGTACCTGGTACTACTGGTAAGGTGGGCCAAAGGGGGTAGAAGCTGGGAATCTGTAGGCTAACAAAACTCAGACGAGAGGGGCTTGTCGAAACTGTTGTTGTAGTTGTGACCACACTTCAAGATTATTTTACATATCAAGTTATAAACCACAAGGGAAACTGTCTCGGGCAGATTATTTTACCAGCAAACAAACATGAATTGGTCAGATTGGCTACAATGACATGCACAAATATTTTCTATAATATAAACCAGTTGTTTTTGTTTGTAATTACCCCCATCCCCCCCCCCCCACAAACAATGGCAAAAATACTTATTTAAAAGAAAAAGTCACGTTCCTAAAACACTGAACTCCTCAGTTTATTTCAACCTCACTAAAAAAAAAACTGTATGGACTTTTGTAGCAATAATTTACTTATCAGATGCATATTAATAAAACCAATAATTAACCAGTGATGAATATTTATAGGTCACTCCAAACATTAACAATGGGGGGGGGGTGTCAGGACAAACAAGAAACAAAGAGACGGTGGAGTGTGCTCATCTTGTTTAGTCTTCAAATGAGAAATGTTCTGCCCGAATAGACCACATCAAGCATGTCAAATGAGTCATGCCAGAACACTGACTTATTTGAGCTACTGTTAAATAGTTAAAAGACTCTCAGACCAAATTAGAGCTAAATGGGGTTTCATCATTGGAGGATTGTATAAGATTATTGGGCCATCTCAATCCATGCTCAATCAATCAAAAGGTTGTGGTTTACTGTACTTTAATCGTGTACTTAAGCTGTAATGGTTTCCAATTTGAATTACATTACAAGTCCCACTTATTCGACTGAGTCTTTTTTTTATTTACTTTAATTCACTGAGTCATATCTAGTTCAAGAAAAGACAATAAAAATGTGTTCAAGAAAAGACAATAAAAATGTTTTATATTGATGTTTATTTTCAATGAGTATCACCCTTTGAAAACCCAAGTGTTTTTGTCTTCAAATTGACCGTACTTTTTACAACGCTTTCAAAGGATAATTTCCTTGCCTGATAATTACAATTTTTATCTTTTTTTGTCCGTGTGTTAAATATCGTGAAACAATGTCCAAATAAATCATAAATAAAAAGAAAAAACAGGTTGGTTTGCTTGTTTTGCTTGTTTTGCTACACACAAATTTGGTTCAACTTCACGCATTTTCACAACCTGGTCTAAAAAAAGTAACTCCATCAAAAAGGGTGGGTGGGTAGGTTGACCTTCCTTGGCATTATTGATGAGCCATGTGACATTCAAACTGGATTCTGCAAGCCTATTTATCAAATATTGCTCATAAAGTATTTACAGTACTTCCCTCTTCTTTTTAAAAATTTTCTCAACCAAACCATTTTTTCTCGTAAAATGTTTCTCCACCAAAACACAACCAGCAATTTCTTCTTTTCAAAGAAAAGAAAGAAACATTTTCTAGTTATTAGGCAATCTACATTGTCAAATATACTAAATGCAGAAGATTTATAACTCTGCCGTAGAATATTTTTGTATTCTTCACCCTTGAAACCCAGATACAACTGAAATGGCAGAACATCTAACTAATCAGCCCTTGTCAGAATTTATCCATCCAAAATCCACCACCAAATAAAATCAACTGCAATATTTATCAAATTCTATTCAGAATAGCCAAAGAACGTGATTTCCCCCAAACATTCCAATTGTCAGCTCTAATTTCCCCAGGCCTTCTGGTCACACCAACAATCCTGGAGCTGTCCCACGGTGGGGGAAAAACCAATAATATTGGTAAGTAATCGCATCAAAGTGTTGACAACATACCCGGTTCGGTTTAAGAAGACATAAAAAAACATCCAAGAAAGGGCGCTGCTTTAACAGAGGTCTATAAATAGCCATAACAACGAGGGCCTTGCCATAGTTTAAGAAGACCGGAGAAAGAAAAAAATGAGGGCATAACAACTCCTTGAGTTTATCTTGGCCTAGATTGCCTCTGACCCAGTTTTCTATCCATCCACCTCGCTGTGACCTACATAAGTTGCCACAAGAGTAGCTGACAGCTCTTGCGGATGCTAGTTTATCGTACCCCCATGACGCCCAGGGTAACGTTAGCAGAGAGAGGGAGGGAGAGACTCTCTTCAATGGGTGATCTCCAGCAGCTTAGATCTAAATTCTGATCATGTAGGCTGGCCCCCAACAAATATGCATCATTCCCTGGATTTACTCATGTGGATGAGAGATTGTGGCTGGCCTATTATTTAATAAAGTGCACGTTGCTCATGTGTGTGTGTACATGCTAGTGTTCGTTATTCGGTCAGGGCTAGGGTCTTTTCCCCTTTTTTTTTTCATTAACCGCTTTTTTTTCCTTTTGGGTGGAGGGAGTAGACAAGCAGGCGGGGGTGATTATTAACGTGACCTGATTTAACGACCTGATTCTCGGCCTACATCTTCACGGTTGGAATTCATAATGATGCAGCAAAACCCCACGGCTATTTCCCGATTTATATTGTTTTAAGCGCTGACAGGGATCAATCGAACAGTACTGCCCAAATACAATGTAACAAGAAAAATGTGTTTAAGTTGACGTTGGAAACTGAAAAACAATGATTTGGGGGATTTTTAGGCTTGTCCAACACACATTCTCCCTGACAATTTCTTAAATGAACGCAATGGAACTCTCGGGAGAAACTTATTAGAAGTTTAACTGAAGCTGCCCCCTCCCCTGTACTTTTGTTGATGGCTATTTTATACTATTTGTAAAACAAAAACTGCTTTAATTAGCCTTGTTTCAGTTTTGGATATGAGAGTCAATCTTTGTTATTGTTTCAATAATTCACATATTTTCCTTCCTCTTTCAATTCCAAGGAAACATCATGTAAACCTCTCAATCAAAACTTTACTTGACACACCTACAAAAATGTATAAAACAACTAATAAATTAAGAGACTTGCACAAGTCTGTTTTTCCTCCTGCTACTTAATATTCAAGGAAACTGTCAATATCCCAATATGAAATGGCAATTTCCTTTTAACATTTGATTAAAGAGTAGTCAAGAACACACGCCCCGCACCCTTGGCCCGCTATACAATCAAGATCAAACCCGTGTTTATAATTAACCTCTTTTCTCGCTCTCCGTTCGTTCCTAAAAACAACACCTAAATTGTTGCTAACTTAGCGTGGTATTTCGGAGACAAGCTGACTGCACGTTTGTTTAGACAGTTCATAGAATGAGGTCATAATAGGGATTGTTAAAGCCTACGGTGTAATGACACGTGTGTGTTGTGGAGACATGCCACACAGTATTGCAGAGCATTACCAGGAGAGACTTGAGTGTGCTTTTCTTGTTTGTGTTTAACCATGGAGGAAGGGTTTAACACATGACACTGGTTGTGTGGCGGGTTGAATGTTTGAAGATCTATGATATCAATTTTGCACATTGGGTTATAGTCCAGTTTAAGCGCCCCCATTCCTCAGGCAAAAAGCTCTTAAAGGTTAAACCAAAGGACTTCGATTAGTATTTTTTGCTGTAAACTTCATATCAAAAGAACATTTGAGTCTTCTACACAGACCCATATAAGAGGGAAAAAACATCCCAGCAAAGTAGCATTTATAGTCTTTGAATATATTGTTTTTACACCTGTCATTGAAACCAATCAATTATGTGTCTGTAAACAACAACAAAGAGGTCGTATATTGCCCTACATGCACTGTACTTATTAAGCCATCACAAACCCACTCCCTTAGAGACTGGGCCGAGAGATGGTGCACGAATAATGCGTGGTAAAGACCATAATTTATGATGTGCGCAAACCCAGCTGTTTCTATGCGTGTTGATTTCATGGCCGAATAATTATGTAGAGGTCGAGGACACATATAAAGGTCAAGGTGTAACCCTCACGACTCTATCATATTTACCTTTTAAATTGAACTGTTCTTATTTGAGGATACTTAAAGTTTTTGTATTATGTGTTTTAGGGTATTTGACACAAAACAGAATTGAAAGATATTTGGTAACAATGCAAGTCCACATTTTAACATAAATTTTGATAAAATCTTAAAGATATTACATCTTGAAGAATTAATATTCATTTTAAAAATACAAATGACCATCTGACTTGACCCGTCATAAGTTTACTGGTCAGATGCGGATAAAAGCCCTATATCTTTCTCAGAATATCTTAGTTAAAGAAATTATATCGGCAGCTTTAAAATACACTTAAAAATTATCAATTTTGAGGTCTGTAGTGTTAATAACTAAAGTCTGTTACTGTTTCAAGAAACACAGAGCCATATGTTCGGATGTAAGAAGGTCCATGCACCCCCCCCCCCCCCCCCCATATCCTCCCCACACCCCCTCCATATATATCTCATTAAATAGAAGTTAACCTATATTCGCTGAAAGCCAAGGTCGAAACTAAGCCGGCCTGGCGCCAGCAAGACCGTCATGATGAAGCCAGCAGGAATCCAAACCCTGTCACTGTTAACTCGGTCAAATATTTTGACCGAGTTTAAATGCTATGCTGGTCCCCTTAGGTGGAAAATCGATTTTTAATGAAGGGGAAAAAAGAGAAACAAAACAGAAACCTTGGTGTACACTGTAATTACTTATAAATTAAACCATAATTTTCATAAAAATCAATCGTTTGATTTCTAGAAGTGAATAAAATGTAGGCCTACATGACTGCAAGATTAACATAATGTAAAACTACTATCACAAAGAGCTAAGATGTATTTTGAATCTGAATTGCTAAGTATGATGTCACAATCAAACCACTATTTGGCAGTAATGACAACTCATCTTTGCAGATGAAACAAAGTCAGTTATTTTGAAACCAAGGCAAGAATATTTAAAACCCTATATACTTGTTTTTCTGCATCCATAATTAGGTTTAAATTGCAAGAAAAGAAGGTCAAACACACAGATACTTATTATGTTTAACTGCATAAAAAGATTACACAAAAGTAAACAACTGCAGAAATTCTTGCGTTTACGGTCAGAGCGTAAAGCACAGAACAATTATACAAAATGGAATTCCTCAAGGTTGTTCTTTATTTAAGTGAGAAATATTTGCAGACAGACCGAGCTTAATATCATAAAAAGATTATTTTTACACACATGTGTGTAAAAATAACCCCATTTAGACTCGCAATAATATCTGCTCCTAAACTGACTACGATTGTGTCAATTCCTGGGCTGATTTAACTGCCTTAAATTTGATCTCAACCTAAACTAGGGCTTCATCATCGGAATTATTTTCCCATTATCCTTTTATTTATTTAATTCAGCTGCGCATGGAACCATTTGTTTCAAACACAATACACAAAAACTTGGCGCTTCTCTGGAATTGGGGCAATCCTAGGGCTGTGATCCAATCTAGGGCTCCTAGAAACACTTCAAAGAGAAGGCAATGAATTTTGAACTTTTGTCTGCCTCGCTAGTCAAAAAGGGAACTGGGGCTTTCCAGAAATTCTTCGTAATTTAATATCACACTCAGAGCAGGGACGAAACTTCAATGTATTTCAAGTGACTTGGTTTTTGGCGAGGCAGGCTTTTCTGAAAGGAGGCATTAATTTCGTTGGATGCTTTTACTTTCTGGATCACTGACGCGTTTTCTAAAGATAAAACAAATATCAAAGAATAAAGTTTGCTCTTGTAAGTGGGGGAAAGGGAGAGAATTTAGGTTTGAGAAATAACCCAACAATTGATCTAGAATTGAGGCAGCACTTCCTAAAACAAACATTCATGCTTTTTATAAAAGAAGTATACAAAGATACTGTGGATTGTCATTTCCGTGACTATTTTCATTATTTTCATGCGTTTGCCAAAACAGGAAACAAAAACGATCATGTGGTTTTATTCGTTCTTCTTAGAATTCTATCGCGTGACTGGAGGGTTTTTACAACACTTTGTATATATTTTATGTAGGTCAATCGATCGACTTAATCTGATTTTTATTTCTGGGTCCTTTGCGACAAAGGGTTCCAGTTGTTCAACAGCAATTATTAAAAGAAATAATTTCCAGATGGAAGAATCCGTGGTATCAAAATCAATTTGTTGGAATCATTAGTTCAATTCATTTGGATTCTAATATTTTCCAAATCCACATTTGTGAGAAAGAGAAGAAAAAAAAAACAAGAAAAAAAACATTGAACCTCCTAAATATGTAATCCAAATCATACGAAGAAAAAAGAAAATAGCAGAAAGCTGTTTCTCATGATTTAACCTAAGTAATTTTGAGTTTCTACATTTAAAAAATTCTCTGAAACATGATCACAATGAGCTAAACATTTGTTTCTCTTTCTATACAAATCTTGTTTTCTTCAATAGAAATTGTTTAAACTCATTCCGATTTTAAAAACTGGCATTTCTTCATCACCTTCTTTACACCAGTATCTCCAGACCTACAGGTCACATTGCTAGCAGTTTTAAGGGTACATTAATGCCATTACCAGAAAGATATAATAATTTTTTAATAAAAATAAATAGTACTAGTTTGTTGACATGCAAGCCGGTCTTGGCTGACAATCATGACATGCGAACTCTATCGAATTGCAGGAGGCCTTATAGTTACGTGTACATGTACATGTACACCACCGTGTACTTATGTACATGTACACCACCAACAGCTCATGAAACTAGAACAACTTTGCAATTGGATACTAAGGAATCCAGGTTAATTTATGTCTAGTTACTGGTTCCTGGTTCATATCAAGAAACATGGGTTAGTTTGTATATCAGTCTGTGTTAAACCTCAAACACCAAACAAGAACGTGACACGATGGGTTTCCTCAGGAAACGCGTAAACAGAAAGTTTACAGAAAGGGAAAGAAAATCATTTCGAGTTTTGAGTGTGTTTGTTTTGTTTTAATTATTCGTTTTTTAAATTCATTTAATTTTTTGGGGTGGAGTAGTTTCGCCTTCACTCTTTGAGTCTTCAATAAAAAAAAAACCATAAAATCATGCAACTTTTACAAACTTAATAATAATAGATAATACCAGTATTTTGCTTACCGCAATCAAAATAAATAAATAAACAGATAATGGGGGAGTGGTCTTCAAATGCTATCCTTTGGCAGAATTGAGATCACATTCTACCCAAAGGATTGTTACTCGTTCAAATGGCATAATCAGTCATCTTTTCCAGTTGATTCTCAAACTTCTTCTCTGATTTTTCCGATCTTGTATATTGTCTTTTATGATTAGAAGAGCAAACTGATTAGAAGTTGAACTTTGGAGAACCAAGAAATTGCAAAAAATCCAATGCTAATCATTTGACAAACTAATAAAGTTACAATAATAATTACTTGGACACTTTCATTTCTACTCTTTACATGGATGTTGACTTATCAATTCATCGTTTCTGCACTTCAAAGCAGTTTCTGGTCCCAATTACAAATTGGAACCTCATCGATTAATCATTCAGGCTCAGATTTTGTCTTAAGTTTTGGAAATAAACTTAAAATGTTTAACATTAAGCTACTGGTTTTGTTAGTTGGTGATCAATGATAAGGCATGACATGTATACATTTTTGGCTTTTGAGGAACTGTTAAATAAAAAACATCGCCTTTATAAAGTGTAAATCCAAAATATCAAAATATTTCCAACAGTTCTTGTAAACTTTTCTGAGAAGTTGCACAAGGGAAAGAGAGCAGATACCAAGCACAGATGGGGAACATTAACAAAAGGCAACAGTATCTTCTATGTTATTTGTTCAATCAAAACAAACTTTCATTAATTACAAATGTTTCCGTTCTTGAGATGAAATATGAATCAAATGTCTAACGACAGGGTCCTGTGAAGCCAAATAAAGCAAGCTAGAACAAACATGAGAATACACAACGACTATTTACGATCAAATTCCACTGCACACACCTCAATTAAAACATTCCTTCACAAAAACTATAAAACTACAAATATTAAAATAAACACTTCAAAAGACACTCAACTCAAAGTGGGGAGAAAGTTACAACAGCCTAACATTATTAGCGATTTTAAAACACTCCTTAAAATAAATTCTTAAACAGTTTCACTTCGAAGCATTTTACGCAAATTTTCACCAAAAACTTAGCTAGTTTGAACAAAACCCATATAAAAAAGGAACTTCTTTTACATTTTGTCCGAGAAACAAGTACAATTTGCAAGACGTCAAACTTCAGAACAAACTTTTGAATTGTGGTCAAATCGTTAACTTTGGTAACCTGTCAGTCAACTTTTTAAAAACAAATATAAGCTTTAGACTACAGTTATTCAAACAAAAGACTCAATCCTAAAAAAAACTTTCAAAAAAGGAACTTTTTAACTTAAAAAAATAACAGTTGAGCTACTCACCAGTACGTATGTAAACAAAAAGTACTGTTTGAAACGGAATCAAAGCGTCTTGCAAGGCGGATCAATGGGACGAGAGATTTGAACTATCAACTATCACTGAAGCTTCCCCGTCCGTCACTGAACATCCATCCCCCTGAGCCGACAGAGCTTGACAACTCATGAAAACTAGGCAAATCTAGACCAAGAAGTCGCCAGAGAGAGAATTTCAGCGTACGCAGGTCGTCATCAGGAATCCACCAAGGCAACACACACAAAAAGGGGAAGGAAAAAAAAAAAGCCTAAGCAATAAAAACCGAGCCGGCAAGGGAATGAGTGAGACAGGTCTTGCGTTAATGGTGTCAAGCGCGCTGGGGATTGGCCTACATTTCCCCCCACGGCTCTTCCAGCACTGACCCAGTTTCGGGAGAGAAAACATTTCCAGTCTGTCTGCGCGTCAATCCGGCTGGAAACATGAGACGCTGTATATGTGTCACAGACGGAAAGAAGCCTGGCCTCCCAGACAACCCAATCCCTCCCTCGTGCATGTACAATGCCTGAATAACTTCCACTGCCAATTCAAAAACTCTGCCTGCCAGGCTATCAATGGGAGGGCTGGAAACAGCAGGGATAAATTTAGCTTTTATCGGCAACTGTGCCATATCACGTTTTGGTCCTGCCTACCCGATAATTTTTTTCTTCTTTCTCCCGATCCCGTTGGAGGTGTGAAAAGAACCTAGTTTTTGACAGATATGTAGGTTATACACAAACTATTTAATTCCCAAGCTCCAAGGACAATTTATGACAACGTTTTTCTAAACAAACTGTCCTGTTTATTTATGGCCCAATCCTAATGTGTTTTAAAGTGTTGTATAGTGATATGTTAGCCTATTAGAATACAAGAGAGGGCTCACTGATTACATTGCTCTAGATTCTCCTGCAGGTGACCATGCAGTCAGGGTCTCCTAATTTTTTGTTATGTATTTTTTTTTCCAGGTCAAATAAGCCTTGAAATCAATCCAGAAACATGACCACCAAACTGGAAAAAAAATATTTGATGAACTGGTAGTTGCCTGACCAGCAGGAACATGATAAGCTTACAAAAAATCATCACTCGTCAATTTAGAAAAAGAAGAGAAAAAAACTTGCATGAGTACAGTACTGATCACAATAGTATGGAATGAGGGTAATTGACATACAGAAAATTGGGACATCACGTTCTACACATGTGTCTCTTTAAAATATTTTCAGTGCAGCAAACTAAACATGTTTTTTTGATATTTTGAGGCAGACAGGGCAAGCAGGAGCTTGGATGGGCTTGAAATCTATTTCATTTACCGGTAAAGGGGCCTAAATATGTAGGTTGGGTTTAAAGAAAATGTTTAAGAGTAATGTTGTTGCCTATGTTTGTCTGTCTGCCTGTTCATAAGCAGGGTATCTGAACAATTTGTAAAGAATTGATTTCAATAAAACTTAATGGATAGCTTAAATGGTCCAACAATCAATAATGATAAGATATTGATGTTGATCAGAATCTCTTTGTGGACACAGGACTATTTTAAAAGTTTCTTTTCTTCAAGAGACGAGGGACAAGGCCAAGTATGAGAGCGCCACCTTGTGGGGCATTTCGAGCATTCAGCACAAGTCCCTTACTGCTCAGGGTGACGGACCCAGATTTTATGAGTGTTTTCAATTTTGCAAATTTAAACCATTCTGCTGCATGAACCCCAGTCTGGCAAAGTCATTTGGTATGAAGGTAGAGTGAGGCTCTGTAGTAGGCGGGAGCTGAAGGAGGGGGGGGGGGTAGTCAAGGAAAATACAGGGGTGTAGGGAGCTGTTGAGAAGCCTGGGCTCTAAGGGCAAATCCAGTTTTGTAATACATAAGCTTGGGTGATATCGATTTGTTTTATTCACGATATATCGCCGACAATATATCGCGATATTCGATATAATCGCGATTAATTAAATTTGACATCATCAGTCTTCAAACTCCAAGTGAAAGTTGTAGAAGAGACAGTCACAGCATAAGAGAGGTGTTCTAATGACCTATTCTTCTGGTTTTACTCCAAACCTATGGGGTGCAAGATGTCTCAGCTAGAAAATACATCGCGATATTGCGATATCACGATATATCGCGATATATCGCGATATATCGATATCTCGAATAAAACCAAATCAATCCGATATCGAAATCGTTTCCAAATTAGTATCAAGATATTCGATAATATCGTGGTATCGCCCAAGCTTTAGTAATACACTCATTTTCCTTATTATAGATTGTGAGGAAAAGTTTCTGTATCCTGCCACCACTTGTTCATCTTATTTGCTCAAATGAGACTTCTCCTTTTTGTAAAAATACCGACAGTTTTTCAATTGGGAAAATAAAACCAGTATTTCAAGTCTCTTGTCTCATGCTGAAATGGTGTTAAAGGTCATTCTGGGTTTTTAAAACACTTTCAGAGTGGAAGTTGAAACATGTGGTCAGTGGTTTTCCACAATAAATTGCCTGTTACATTCCACACCCCAGTCAACTTCAATGCCGCTTTGGTTTATTATTGATTTAAAATCTAGGAATTATGAACAACAAATTCCCTGAACAAAATATAAAAATCCATATATTTGAAATGTGTTATTTGATTATTTTGAATTAATACAAGTTTGTTTGGGAAAACACACTAGAAGAACGCAGGACTACACAGTACTTCAACTGTCCTTTTTATGACAAAGTAACTAGACTTTGAAAATGGCAAAGGCGCCCAACTGCTCAGCCTTGGGTGACTGTCTATGTTCACATAATTGAAAAAACAAAACTTATAATAAAAAAATGCACCTTTGATTCATTTCTATACTGAAAGTTCAGCAGTTGTAAGATACAGCACGGATCAACAAGCTTTTCCTACAAAAGAGAAACAGTCCAGACTTAAGTAAAAACTTCAACAAAAGCTCAACAGTAGGCCAATAACAAAAGTCAAACACAACTTCTGGCAACAACAAATAAAACACAATGGAAACATGATTCCTGTTGAGAAATAAGCACGCACATGTGTGATACAAAAATGCTTCCCTTTAAAAAAAAAAATGTGTTTTTGTTCAAATACACAGTCAAAACCTTCGCTGACAGGAAACCAACTTAGTCATCTGTGAACATGACAATCACTGATATTTCAACAAAAAAATTGTTCTTATGATTTAAAAAAAGAAAGCTAGTAATGTTTAAAGTTCCCTGAAATTGTGGTTTTGTCCTAACTGTTTTGAGAAAGCACTCGTCCAAAAAGACACAATTTAGTATAAGGGAATGCACTTTGCGCACATTGAGAGAAGAAAAGTACATAAAGGTGACTGTTCTAAACCAGTTTGTTGCTCAATGACCAATTTCAGACCAATTTGCTTCCGACTGAAAGCCTCAACATGGCTGACTTAGCTTTCACTGAAGCCAGAGAGGGTACTACTAAAGGCGCAATTCAAATGAGTATTTCTGTCCATACCTAGAGCAAAATATCAATCTATCGGACTACAAGAATGCAGGATTACAGGGTATAAAAGGCTTGGCGCGGCTTGCCTTTTGAAAACAAGGAAGCAACTTCAAGACCATCGGTAAATGAAGGTAATCAATATACAATTGCTCCGGGAATGGCTCAGGGTTTTCATGCTCAATGATGCACAGTTTAATCATGACAAATATGTGATGAAATCAACCACTCATTGTAGGACAAATGATTTCTATTGTTTTCCCTTTACCGACATATGTTTATCACAAAGATGGAGCTACTGAGTGTTGTTGGGGAAATCTGTGAGCAACTCAATATGGGCCTCGTTCCACCTGTTCCATCCAAGTTCTTATTTCATGTTTTGTAAACTACAATGTCTGAACTATTCTATTTCATGAGGAGCAGCCAAATGAAATAGAGAAGCAAAATTTCACCTCGTGGTTATTTCTCATGACAATGCACAAAATGAAATGGCTCACATGTGTACATCATTTTCATTTGAAAAATTGCCACAGTAAACACAAAATAGACACAGAAACTCGAACACCCCACACTCTGAAAATTCCAGGAAAAAACTTTTAACAATGAACAAATATGGACACCAACCTTCACACCACATTACCTCATTTCGACAAACAGGTGGGGACACCTATTTTTAAAACAACCCACAAATTCCTTTATCCTCAATACTGAATTTAATCCAATCAATCAATTTTAAAACAGTAGTTAGGACCTTCTACATTTAAAAGAAACATACAAATAAAAACCCTCAAAACATAGCCTCACACATACTTTGTTTGTTCCAAGGCAATGCACTTTGTGAGTAACAAACTGTCATCAAAGTTTTGAAGCAAAATGCCGAGACTCAAAACGCTGTGACCTCAACCCTTCTACATCAAAAGAGCCCACCTGCGTTTAACAACCATCTGGAGCAACTTGGCCGTATACGCAAAGAAGCAGTGTGCCGTTAAAAACGTTAATTTTGCACGAAAAGGTTGCTGGAAGTGTACACACAGAAAATGTACTCTAAAATAAAAAACATGATGCAAATATTTTCCATCTTTCAACTTTTTTTGGCAATCAATAGTTTTTCTAGTTTTTTAAGACAATTTTAAATCCACCTGTTCATTCTGAACAGAATATTAGCACATTGTTGGTTATAAGAATGTGCCAAGACAAAAAGCCTACTAACAAATTCCTATATCAATTGACCTCTAATTGTTTTAATCCAATTTCACAGGATAGAAAATGTACATCATAAAGTATGGTACCTTTTTCACAACAGTTTAACTGTGTAGGGGAACTGCACTTAAACTGCTTTTAATTTAAAGGAAACAACCATAAAAAACTCAGGTATAAGACCAGCTTACCTTCCAATAGATTGAACCTCCACAGCAGAAAAAAACGGCAAAGATCAAGCTGGATTGTTTCACACTTTGAAGTCACTAATCAATCTGACCCAATTAGAACCAGCTACATGTAGTCTCTCACACAACCACAGCGAGGTTCTCCCAAAATGGCAAGTGGGTTCAAGCACTTCCACCAACCAAACTGAGAGAGTTGACAGGGTTCCCTTCACTGATAAGAGTTGTAATTTTTGGGGGTTCTGTTGTTAAACCAGTGTCATGGACCTCCGATCTACAATGAACAAGTGCAAGTTGGTCTTTTCTTACAAGGTCATCGGCCTGCCTGATTGACCTATATAAACTGTGTGTTGAGCTTTTCCTGTTCTCGATCAATGCTTGTGCTAGTTTAAATAGGCCAGATTTGGGCCATCTATATTCAGGTTTATGTTTCTCCTCTAGGGGAAAATGCAGTTTACAAAACGGGTATTTATATTTGATGCAATTGTGTGCATATTGTGTTGTCGATTTAGCCTTTGAGAAAGACTCCACTAGGGTCGAATTGTGAGGCCTTTATACAAAATGTTAATGCATTTGTAGATCCTTTTGATTTGGTTGATGACCACTTTACATAGCTAATGTAATATTCTTTTTCCAAAAAGATTTCTGAACCCCAAAATCCTAGTGTTATGTACTTTACTTTTTAAGGGTGGCAACCATAAGCGTTTCAACTAAAATTTATTAAAGTAACAAAACTTGGACTTGTTTTATGTGAATAGGGAACCCGAGCTAGTTTTCACAAGAATAATTTAA
Organism: Asterias rubens; assembly: GCF_902459465.1. Taxonomy (NCBI): domain Eukaryota; kingdom Metazoa; phylum Echinodermata; class Asteroidea; order Forcipulatida; family Asteriidae; genus Asterias; species Asterias rubens. Next base: position 21,511,696 of record NC_047067.1, on the reverse strand, counting down.
AGATTGAGTGAAATCGACCCTAATCGATAATCACCAATCAGCTTGATGCTTCACCTTTAATTGCGTTTTCTCCTAACCATTGGGACATTTGGAGGGGCACCAAGGCAGTGACCAGGGGCAGGTATTTAGGCCTGTTCACCATTTGGGCAAATTATCATGCTTAACTGGACCGCACACACAAAATCTGAAAAGGACAAGCCTATGAACTTAGAAAGGAATTACAAGGAAAAGACAGCTATGTTGCTTCCTGATCTAGTTTACTCCCAGCACAGATTCTGACAGTTTCCTTGTTCTTAACAATCATCAGAGCCCTAACTGATTTTAAGAGCTCCTTGTTTTGACATCTTGATGTACGCACACCCATAAAAATGACCTGCAAACAGATTTAAGACATTCAAAATCAAAGAAACCCTTTTACGCTTTTCAGAACACCGCCACCTCGCATTTGAGGCTAAAACATTTCACAGCTGTCTTCACAATTACTGGAGAGACTGTCATTAATGACACTTGTCGATTCACCAATCCATTGGCCTAGATCTCAAACCCTGGTCTACAAGATTAATCCAATTGACTGGCTTCTATCTTCAAGATGCTTCTAATACAAAAACTGGTGAAGGAAACGTCAGAAGAATTAGAAGAAAGTATATATAGAAATATTTAGAAAATATAAAGTCCATTCTTTTAACTTCACACTAAAACAGCATGGTTCATTATCGAACAAATAAACTGTCAAGATCTGGCAACAGGTTTCAAGCATTTGCACTATCAGAGAGGACACAAACTTTGGACCATCTTTTTACTTTGATTGCATTCGACACGTTGCAGCATTCCTCTGTATATGTTCAATCAACATTAATTTTGTATCCTTCGAGAAAGACTCTGCTAGGGTCGAAACATCAGGCCATTGCATTAATAGTCATTTTGGTAAGTAGGACTAGGCAGTTTGAAACAGCTAATTCTATTTTCCCACAATTATATATAAGATGTTGTGATTATTTTGTTGACCTCATCAGCAACAAAAACAGACAACTTTTCTTTTAGAAAAGAATTTTTGTTGCATAGCACCAATTAACAGTTAGCACAGTTCTTTCTTTGTGTGCTGAGGTTGTTGAATTTTGATGGCCTCAGCAAGAAATAAAAAAACGGTTTGTTTTTAGCTAGTTAACCTATTTGCATTGTTGTGTCATTCAGTATTGTAATGCGCTCTTTCTATGTATGGTCATAAACATGGTTTCCTTTCAGTTGTTTGATGTTACTGGACATTGTTGACCTAGGCAATGACCTCAGAAAAGAACAAAAGAACCTTTGTTATGATTATTGCAAGCATGCATTCTGAAGTGACGTGGACGTAAGTGACGTGGATGTAGAAAATGAGTGACGTGGACGTAGAAAGTTGCCCTTGCTCTTTGATCTTGTTGTAATAAGTAACAGCAACATAAGAGTTTTACCAGTTGGCATCGCTTGCTGCCATCCAAAGTACCAACAACTAGCAGAGTTATTGTTTGTCCTGTGTGTGATGTTGTTTTCACCCATAAGAAAACACTCAAAGCCATTCTTGAAGAGCAAAACTTTTTGAAATACATTTTCTCCCCAAGACCAAGTCTTCTAATCCAAAGTATTTAGCATAATCCATAACAAACAACTGAATTTGTGACCAACCACACTTGATAAAAAAGTTAGCCAAGTCTGTGTATTTTATGTAAGACAGAGAACAATCTTGCTTTAAAGGCACTAGACATGTTTGGTAATTGTCAAAGACCAGTATTCTCACTTGGTGTATCCCACCATAAATGCATAAAATAGAAAGGTTTCCGGACTGAGGTCTTTCTCATATTCAACTAGTTTAGTGAGAAAATTACCTCTTTCTCAAAAACTTTAGTTACTTCAGAGAGAGTCGTTTCTCACAATATGTTATACTATCAAGTCCTCATTGCTCCTTACCAAGTAAGTTTTGATGCTAACATATATTTTGAGTAATAATTAACTGTGTCCACTGCCTTTAAAATATTCCAGGTCTCTTTGGTCCGAAGAGCAGTTGAACACAAAGAGTAACAAACGTCCCATCTCAGTAAGGAAAGACAGATTATAGCAGTACGGGCGTCAATTAAGTCTCCCCATGCTGTCTTGGATGTAACCCCGACATAGATTTCTCAGAACATTCTCTCAACCCCAGCAAACACGTACACACTCACTTGAACAGGGGAACATTATGGTAGGGGTCACGACCCCGGATCATGAGCTAGATTCACCAAGACTTAGTTTTGTCAAGTGATAGGGTTCGTTGACCCCTTGTAATGAGTTCGCACCGGATCGTGTGACAAAATAAAACAACAGTCTTTCATCGCAGTTCGGGTGTGCGCCTTTACCAGGACGTAAATTTTCCCCCTGGACACCTCGAGGGGATTGGGCTATTGAAGAGAGTGCGGGAAGGAGAGAATGGAACGATCAACTGACAAATGAAGACAAAAATCATGTGAATAAAAGCTCTTCAGACTTGGGAATACTAGAGTTCAAGATACATGTATAAAAGCGATGATTGTGACACTCTTGTGATCCGCTCAGACCTGTTGGAAAGAGTGGAAGGGAAGGTGCATTCATAGCCTGGAGTCCCCCACAACATATTCCACTCATTTCCCCGGCTTAGTCTTGAGTATAAATAATTGCTCTCCACTCATTTCCCAAGCTATGTCTTGAGTATCAATAATTGCTCTCAGGAATTGGTTCTTCTCATAGCTTCCTCTAAACCAGTGATCCCTTAGATGTCAAATGATGGACTATATGGTGGTTTACTTTGAACCTACACCCAAACTGCTCTTCTTCCTACCCAATTGATACAGATCTCAAGTCTTATAGGAGTCTTGGTTATCGAGCCCTGTGGTCTTAGTCCTACTCATCTGTTAATGTTGATGATCTTGGACCAAAGACCTACAACTTTTCTTCTTTTAGAACTACAGTACATTATTTTTTTTCAGAACTTTGCTACTCATACTCGAAGTTACAACATTTGAAATCATTTGAAACTGATGGGAAAACAGACAAAGTGACTTTCTCTCTCCAAAAAAGAGAAAGTATCAGTCAAAATAAGTGAAGCAGGGAGCTTTTGTATCAGATAGGAGTGTTCTGTGTTCTAATTTTTGTTCCCTTGTACCTGCAGTATTTATCGTCTTTTTCAATACTTTTTCAGTTTTTTAAACATTTGGATTTCATCTTCTTCTTACTTTTTAACTTGCCTTTTAGTTAAATTTTAGTGTGTTACATGTGTTTATTATAAGTACTTGGATAGTCGTCCTCAGTACACTTTTACTGACTTTTCAAAAAAAAATCAAGTATTTTTACTGCCTAGATTTGGTAGTTGTTATTGTGAGGCACTTCTTTTACAAGGGTTATATTAATGCAATATTGTAGCTAACACATGACAGAAATGGGACATGAAAAAAGTCCGGAAAAATATTGCTTTTAACTCAATCATTCATGAGACCCAAGCTACGGCCTGATTCTTCAAGCTGCAGATTTATTTGGAACTTTTCTCACTTTCCTGGGTTTTTTTCTCTAATAGAGTCAGCTCCATTACTTTTAAGGGGGTCAGGAGCTGCCATGACATCATACTGTAAATTTAACCTACTTCCTCATGATTTAGCTGGAGCGAGGGCGTCGGGTCTCATTCATGACAATTTTATGGGATGCGCTTGGCCTAGAAACCGGTTGTATCAAACTTCTTGACATTTGGCCAAAGGGCGTCAGACAACATGCGATACACTAACTGTAAATCAGACGCTATTTCAGCAACGGCAACGTGGAAAGTTATCTTTCAGCTCGTAGTTAAGATCAAGACAAATGCAGAAGAGGGTCAGAATGCAAGTATTTCAATTGATCTTAATGGATTGATGCCAATTGGGCTCGACATCTGCCAAGTTGCTATCAAATTGTCACATATGAAAAAAAGAAATCAAAGGAGTTTCCTGCATGAAAAAATACAAGAACTAATGTTGAACAAAAGTATGTTAGAATTTCTTTGTTTTCTCATGACCTCTTAAAATTAACAGTTTCCAATGTACACAGTTTTGTGCACTGCACTTTAAAAAAGTTCAACCCTAAGTAATTTTTGTTTAATTTCAAAGACGAGTAACAAGGCCATAAAACCAGGGGTACCAGTGAGATTAGAAATTGGGCCAAGTTGTCTTTTGTCAGCCAGCAGGGCTTACGTGTGTCAAGCACCTTCAAGTCTGGTCCTCTACCCCTCTGTCCTTGGACGAAGTGTCTCTAGAACCCCAGCAGCAACGGACAACCACAAGAAATCCAACTCCCTCAAAACAAACAGCCTATAAAACCAATGCCCTTGTATACCAGAGGGGGAGGAAAAATTATACATACACACACACAACATCTGGGGCATTCAATAGAAGAGGGAAAAAAATAATAAAACTGGGTCAGTGACGTCAGAGGGCCGGTTTGTGATTGGCCAGTAGGGAGCTCCGGCAAGGTCAATCGAGGTGGGCCATGGCGTGAAATGGCAGCCCTGGGCCCCCGCAGGCCTATATGGATTTCACCATTCAGACCCCGACTTCTCACTGTCATTTGGGTGTGTTATTCGCATCATTGGCATTAAAACACGTGTTGAATGTACTGCATTTGTTTCCCCATCTCTCTCTCTCTCTCTCTCAACATTGTTTTCTTAATGTCCGATTCTCTGGCTCACTCCATGGTCCTTTAGTTGGCATTCATCTGTCTTTTTTTTCTATTTTTAGGTTGTTTGTCTACCGGATTATTCCAGTTTCACTCTTAGTGAACCAGGAACCAGACTGGTTGAATGTGGTGAGACAGTGTCAACCCCGTATGGTTCATTGACCTAGCCTTGTACTCTCCCCAATCAAACAGGGGAAAAAAGGAATAAAGGGGAAAAAAAAGAAGAGCAAGCAGTGTCAGCTAGAATCAGGTCAATTTTAGGAGGGGCGGACATCGGGAATAAATGAGGCTCAGATCGAGGGGGGGGGGGGAGGGGAAATCTCCATGTATCACAGGTCAATCAGGAAAGTGGATAGGTGCACATTCTCCTAAAGTAGGTCAACTGGTTTGCAATCATAGCTTCATAGATTAGGTTTTCAATCAGCAGCAAAATTGCATTATTAGCTATTTTAGAGTGTCTCGTTGCTCACACTATAAAATACTCTATACAGCCTCTCAGACACGTTTAATGTTGCATTAAACGATAGCGATACGTGTAGTAAATAAACAGCACAATATGCAATAGAGCCCTATTTAGAAGCTAATCTCACAGCAACCAGATTACTTTACCAGAAGGCTATCAGCCTTAATACCATTGTATCATTTGAGACTGTTTTCCTGCTTAGACTGTTTTCCTGTTTTTGATTAGCAGAAATTACAGCTGAGAATAAGATCTCAGCTGTACGACATTGGGCCAAGGTTTTTAAAAAATAATCCAAATTGCCTTAAAAATAGGAAAATGGGGGTAAAAACTCTCCCTTTCCTGTAAATATAATAAATAGAGTTGTGAATTCTTATACTCACAACAACCTAGAACACCCACTATGCATGATACTGCACTGGCCATAATTGAACAGGGGGACAATCAAAGAGCTGCTGGAACATACTAATACTTGCTAAGTACAGCACACTTCTGCCTACCAGAAAAACAGTTTACCAGCCAAAATACCACACCAAATAACATATAGGCCTACCTAGTTTCCTTCTTTGATTTTGTTAAGCAAACTTTTCTTGAAATCAGGTCCTATTAAACAAGCTGACAAAGCTTTATTCTGAAAGTTCATATAAGCTGTCAAGTTGATGAAACTACTAACATAAAAACACACAAGCAGACCACCGGGGAGGTATTTCCCTCTGAAGCATAGAGCAAGGAACAGCAAGAACCCTCCCCCCATTTTGTTTGTTTTTTACCTAAAAAAGAAATCAAGCAAACAAATAAACAAACAAAACACACTGCCTGTGATATTTTTTCACCTCGGGAAAGTACTGAGTATACAGTGCTAACACACATCGGTGTATGGGTAAAAACCAAAATGAATATACTTTATCCCCGATGCAAATTTAACATCTATTATATCGTTGCTGTACCCGCTGCCAAAACATAGGATTCGAACTGCCTCTAGCTGCCGGGCAACCTCGGTAGTCTAGTTGGTAAGACACTGCTCTATAATTGCAAGGGTCGTGGGTTCGAATCCCACCCGAGTAACATGCCTGTGATATTTTTTCACAGGACTCGGGAAAGTACTGAGTATACAGTGCTAACACACATCGGTGTATGGGTAAAAACCAAAATGAATAAAACACACTGTACCAAAACTGACTGGGACAATCAGTCAGAAATGTAATCTTTTGACAAATTCACAATTTTGTTACAAGAAACAAGATGTAAGTTTGAAGGTTTACAAATTGTCGGCTTTAAAGACAATGTATCCATGTCCAATGCGGAAATAAATGTTCCACTAAATTGAATTGAATTGAATAAACAAAATAATGTTTGGTGTACAATTGCAATTTCATCATGTAAATCTGTGTTAAACAGAAAACAAATATGGCTGAAATCCGCCCGCTAAACTGGTTTTCAGAAATGTTTTGAGGGGAAAAAAGAAGGAAAAAACACTTCTGGAGAATTGCTCATTCCAATACAGAAACAGCTGAGCTGGCAGCTGCTAAAACAGCTCTGTTCATCAATGTGTGTACTTAACTGCTTCCCCTAAAAACGCAATACCTGGCTGAATAAAGTTTGATTTAAAAGGAAATCCTATAAAGTATAAACACTTTGGAAGAGGGGAGACTGAAGATTTTTTGTAACCCTCCCACTCCAAAATCATTAGCAGATACTTTCTGCTTTGACCTTTTTCTGCGTTTACCTTTTGTGTTGTTTGATGCCCGTGTCATGTTCAAAGGGGTAAGAGCAGAAATCCATGTATCTGTCATGCATTGTTGGTAATGTGTATAGTGCGCAATGAGTAAAAAGGAAAGTACACACCAAGCCACACACATAATTTCATGTCTCCATATTGATAATTTTTGATATAAAATTGCGTTAAAGACATTAAAGCACTGAGCAGATGAAATTGAGCTTCAATGGTATAGTAAAATTGAAAAAAACAAAAACATTGCAACTGTTGTTGTGAGGAAGGGAGACCAGTCAATAACAATTTCAAACACACTAATGACTACACTTTTGGTGGTCGTCTGTTTCTAATTTATAGGCCTACCCGCTACTAGGGAGCATTAGTGATTGCAGTTGGTGGTCGTCTGTTTCTAATTTATAGGCCTACCAGCTACTAGGGAGCATCAGTGATTGCAGCAAAGTAATGTACTGCACACTTTATTTTTCACACAATCTGTTACGTATTCCTACAAATTTACAAAAACCTTTTTAATTTTCTTGCCACAGGTTTTTCTAACATTCAATCCTTCTGAAACATGTGCACATCCATAACACCAGTTTGCTGGCACTGGCGGCCACCATGAATGCTAGCCTTCCAAAAAATGCTTGTGGCTCATTTCTTATTGAAGTCCACCCCCCCCCCCACCCCACCCCCCTCCCTTCCATCATTTGGCACCCGGATGGCATATCTAGGCCACAGCACGTCTGGCAAACTAGGCCAAGCGACCAATTGGCCCATCGTCATCTTGAAACAATCCCGGCAGGCTGATTATATGATTTGTGCATGATCCAGCCATGTGTTAGAAATGCACTGAGTGACGAAGCAGCGGGCCAGGCTTTCCGTAACTTTCCCTTCGGCTTGACCTAATTCAAGCAACGACAAAAAGGGAAAAAAATACGGGGGTTTGCGAGGGACGTGAGACATGCAGACTACATTGCCATCCTCATAGTAGCAGCACCAAGGCCAGTGGATCGCAGGATCGGAATCGTAACTGGGCCGGAAGAGCACCCTTGTAGCACTGCTCGGTGTATACCGTGACTAATGACATTGCATTGATGATGGATGAATGCACCCACTGAATTGATGTTAACAATATAATTTCTGCTCGTTGGTACTGGCTTGTTATTGGTGGCGGGGTGGCGGGCTGCCGGCAGAGAGGGAGACAGTAGGCCCGAGACAAAAAAATCCAGGGCTGGGCTCATTATTGCTGACATTTCTGTGCCATCCGTGAACATGAAAGTCAAGAGTTGATTGAGAGGGGGGTGGAATGTGATTGGGAAATCCAGCTGCACTGCGCACGCTGTTCCTCAATAGGCGTGCGTTGGATGTTCTAGCTCATTTTGGGAGAGCCTTCATTTGTTGACAAGTTTTAAAATTAATATACAGAAGATATTAGCTAGGATCTGGATATAAGACATCTCTAAGTTTGCTGAAACTCCTAAAGACGTTGGCCATTTTCTTCAGTCAAAATTACAGATAAGGCGCAGGAAAAGTCAAAAAATTTACTTTTTGTTTAATTTGTAAGAATGGTGCAAAATAACTCCTGCGGCTAAGACTACATTAAAATCTAATGTCAACCTCATGAGTTGTCCATTTCCACCTGAAAACATGTTAAACAAAGCACCAATTGTTATCCATCTGATGGATTACACACTGCTTTAAACTTACAAATTGACTGAACTGGCCCATACACAATCTCACAAATCTCTTGAGAATGGCGCAGTTACTTACAGTGTGCTTAAAAATAAAACCGTTTTTTAAACCAAAGTTGAAAAAGGTTTTTAAAAGGACAGCCTTTTTTGTTAAAATTGTGAAAATGTTTGTTTTTTTTCTATTTGAAAAAAAGTAGGATTCTAACAAAGTTATTTTTACAAAGTAAAAGCCGCTTACGTATTAATTTGTTTATCTCTCTGAATTGTGTAATCCCCGATGTTTTTACGTTTGTAGGTCAACAATCTAAAGTGGTTCTGAAGTAAACAAATAGAACCGTTATGCCGAAATTTCAAGCAAAAACTAACCAGATGTTATTTAATGAATCACATTCAGACAGTTTTCTGCATGGTTTCCCAGCTGGTACACATCATTAAATTAGAACATTTAGAGCAAATATGCAAAAAGGGAAGAGAACTAGGACAGGGTGTGATTAAGAGATTTAAGTGAAACATCAAGAAAGTAGGCCGAGCACATACATAGATGAACAAGTACATCTAGGTCAGGGCTGCTTAGACTGTGCATCTCTCACAATACGCCTACCGCCAACTGCCAACTACAGTACACTCCTCTATACACTGTAAGCATAGACTGGGTTTATTTTGTCAATATACGCTTGCTTTTCTGACTTTCATTCGGTTAGAATATCAGTAATACGGGATGTTTACAATGTCTTTTAGTAGTAAGCTCCTTGTTCAGTAAGCCTAACGAATGTAGTAAATATGGCATCACATTAAATTCCTTTAAAATGACTTTAAGTTCCATTTAATAGATAGGTTGTCATCTCAAATGAGGCTCCATTTTGCATGTCATCCTGGGTAGTCCTCTGACTATACAACTAGAGCTAATTAAACCATGGAGAATAATCAACCAGCTCATATCAGATCCATCATCTACACTTCAAAGGTTTCTTTTTAAATTAAAAGACATTGGATACTATTAGTAATTGTCAAAGACCACTTCTCACTTGGCGTATCTCAATATATGCATAACCTGTGAAAATTTGAGCTCAATCGGTCATCGGAGTTGCGAGATACTAAGAAAGAAAAACACCCTTGTCACATGAAGTTGTGTGCTTTCGGATGCTCGATTTCGAGACTCAAATTCTAAATCTGAGGTCTCAAAATCAAATTCGTGGAAAACTACTTCTTTCTCGAAAACTATGTTACTTCAGAGGGAGCCGTTTCTCACAATGCTTAAGAATTAAACAAAAATATAGTTAGAACCAACACACTATCAAAAGAGCTCGTCAGAAAAACACCCACCCATCAAACAGCTTTTGTTCTGCTTTTCAAAATGAAAGCGCATTTTTTTTTTTGACACAGAAAAGGAACTTGAACATCCTAGTTTCGGAGACGGGTCCAGGAAATCCTGTTGAACCTTGGCAGGTCATAAACATATTCTGTTTTTTTGTTCAGGTGAGTAAAAGAAATTTGGAATTATGCAAATAAGGTTTTCCAGCTCTACAAGGTACAAACGTCTCCTTAATGTCTTGATCATGAGTCCTGGGTGCCACTGAAAGAGGTGCGGTTTGTTTATTTGACCAAAAAGTACACAATTCTGTCTTGAGGGCAGGAGTCTACCCTTTAAGTTGAATCACAATCTCCAAACACAGTTGTACATGTATGAGACATTTTCAAAGGATACAGAGACTATCCTGCACTACATCTCCACAAATTTTGGTGTGGGTTTGTTTATAATTGAAGGGTTTTCCTTGTACAGTAGAGCGAAATGCAACACAAAAAGTCAGTTACTACCCAAAATTATCATTTGCATAAAATCTGCACAAAACATTTTATATTATGCTCATAGTGTGAACATTCTAAGACAAATGGAAAGTTCATGAGTCCGGTTGGCTATGTACTTAAAAACAAAAGGGCAGGCCCTTTAAAACTCATTTTCTACCAGTGACCATTTCATGCTATGTATTTCTATAAATCGTTTGGGGTTGAACAAAGAAGCATTGACAAGGGCTGGACTTGGACCCGCTACCTCCAGATTAATGCGCTGGTGCTCCACCACCCGAGCTATCCAGCCCTATGTTGGTGGTCTCCAAAAAAACACATCATGAAAATATTTAACAAAATCTTGCAGGGCTAGGCTAAAATAAAAGTGCACGTCCAATATCTTCAACAACCACAGCCCAACAGAGGGCAGTATACAGTTTAAAATGCAGCCTATCAACAACGGCACCAAAATTATTGTGAGTGAAGAACTGTGTTTGTACATGTATGGTTGCTATTATTTTTATAAACACAAAATGCAAATTATTTCTCCAAACTGTAAAATTCATTTATCATGTAAGTACTGCCTTCCAAATTGAAGATGACATTGCCACTTGTTCAAGTTCAGAACACTCTACAATTTTAATTTCCAGCTTCTTTCAATAAAGAAATAATCACTTATTAATCAGTCCTGAAATTCTCAGCGCTGTTTCACTATTAGTTTTCTTTCAATCTAGTTGAAGAAATGCCGCACACAATATCTGTCTACAAAAAAACCTCAAGGAGTTGATCTTGAGGATGAAGTGCTACAATAAAGTACGCTGCACATGTCCCAAAACGTGTCATATAGCGTGGGTTCAAAGGATTAGTACCGTATGGATTGATCAGAAGATAATCAAGGACCTATTTGTACACAGGTGATTTTAAAATGAATTACAGCAAGGGTCTATTAGAGCATCAACAGCTGTATGAAGACTTAGATATGTCTTGCGATGGTTATCCCGCTGAGGGAGGTTGAAGCCGGACGTGAGACAATCAAGTCTGCACGTGACCATACATGTGACCAATGGACTTGTTTTCCAGTGAACCTTAGCGAGGCTGCAATTACTACCCAGAAACAATCTATCACAAATGCATATCAGATGCAAATCTCAAACAGTATCCTTTCCTTTTTGTTGTCCCCAGAGAAAATCAAAACTGTCAACAATAATGAAATCAAGAGTATATCTTTCAAGGCATATTATCATCACTACATTCACAAAGATTTCCAATAAAACAAATGGAACTATTCATAAAATAGGCTGTTGAAATGCTTTCAACTCGGTATTAAAACCCCAAATAAATACAGTTTTTTTTTAAATGCCTCATTTGAAGATTAGATTTCTTAATATTCTACTTTCATATATCTTCTCTACGACAATTAAATTTGTGTTGCACTGTAAGCACTGACCATCAATGTTACCATTTTTATTTGCAAGCCTAACACATTCTGAAATGTTAGGACCAAAGAAATTTGTGATTTTGTGTCTTTCACCAATTTACAAGACTCAGATAAATGTATGAATTATGTGAGGTGATTTGTTTTGATTTTGGACAACTAGAACATAGGTGTTTTACAGACTTGCAATTATAGCAAAACAGACTTGTTTCTTTTTCTTTTTTTGCAAAACTGATCGTTTCCAGATAATAATTTAAAGAGCCTTTGAAATAATTATCGGTTACAATCAAGCTCAACCTCAATAGTTCACAGATGAACCTCTAACTAGACGTAAAGTTGCCATAATTATATTAAACCTTGAGAGGATAACAGTTTGGAGGTCCTTATAGAACTCCTTACAAATGATTGCAGGTAAACAAAAACAAATCAGAACAAACACAACAATGACTTCTTATAAGTTTTCCCCAAGACTTAATTAATAAGGCTGAGCAAGTACATCCAATTCTCGGATGCTATCATTGAAACGTGACAGTGTCACGTTTCTTGTACACGTGAATCATCTTACTAACGAGCTCATTACAGACATGCTACATTTTACAGACAAACTTTCGACCCCAAAGTTGACAGCCGGTGAGCCATGAGTGAAGCAATTAATTATAAACTTAACATTCAAAAACAATTAACTAGTGTATTTTATACATAGTGACTTAATGTTTTTGCCTCAATCAAAGCTGCAAAAACAGAAAGACCATCCTGGTTTGGTATCCATGGTGATAAAGCAATAATTTTTTGTATAAAACAACCTATAGGCTATAATGTACTCTTTTTTTTTATTACTATTCTACATACAGTGCTTCAAAATATTTTTTTGCAGGGGGGGGGAGAATTGGATTATTTCGCCAGCCATGTGTGCATGGGATCAAGCTCTTTTTAAAGCTTAGCCTGAGCTTTGGATCATCACAATTAGTCCTTCTTTGGTGAAAGTAATTCATCATATAGTTTTATTGTTTTTTTAAATTGAGAAAAAGCTATATATCTTGAGGATTTTATTCTAGAAAATTCCTCATGAATTTGAAACCTCAATCTTTTTAAAGCTTCCCCAAGCAAGACTTGAAACTTCAATAACACATGTACAACCCTTGGGTGTATCTGATTTGAACGCAAGCTCTGAACACTAAAGAAAAATGCTACTCTACAACACTGAAAATAAGTGTAGACGGGTGAAAGTCCACAAAGTGTTTCAAGTCCCTACACTATGTGCACTTCTTTTGTTCTCAGGTCCACACTTCGTATGGAGGATAAAAACACCTGCAACTTGGTTAAAAAATACTTCCCAAACATTTCCTGCAGTTAAGTGTGAAAAATCCAACAAAATAGTGTGGAATTTCCTGACGATGTGGGGTAAGAACGTGGCTTAAGACTAACCTTAGTCATTCTTCAGTCCGGTTCAGCACTTTATCCGATGTTCAGAAAGTTGAAGCTGGTGATTGGGTGTCTCTTGTGCAGTGCACCAATAGTGGTAGGGTTGTATTGAATGCCAGGAGGCTCTGGGTCATTCTCTGATGGCCAAGAACAAAGTTTCTTCCCAATCTGTGAAAAACAAACAACCATCAAACAACCAGGTTGATTAATATAGTAAGCAATATTATAAGTTGGTTTGGTGAAAGATTTTCATGAATCCTTATTCTTGGGGTTACCTCAATTGATGCACATGAAGTATAACTTATAAGGCTGGCACGTCTAAATTAACAACCGATTTAGTGACTCCTTTATTGCATGGAATTGGCATTTCTGAGTTGACTTGACTGGGTTTCATGAATGAAGCTTTCTTTTCACGCTTTTAACCAAGCCACAACTTCAAAATTAGCGCCTTCATAATGAGACCCAGTAACTGGGGCACTGTACAACTTTTTTTTTTTTTTTTTTTTTGACATTTTCGTATACATTACAACCAATGAATAATGAAATAAAAGGAGTACAACGCCCCAGTTACTGGGTCTACTTACTTTTCAATAGTTTATATCAACATTATTATTATATCAACAGTTTGAGTTTACCCATGAAATCACAGCTATTTACTGGGCACGGTAAGTAAGTGCAGAATTCTGTGGTATCCAGTGCTACGAAGTTTGGTCCAAACCTGAGGGCTAATTAACCATAGTTATTTAGAAAAAAAGACATTTTCAATCTAGCTACACAAACAATGTGCTAGGCCTAGGCTAGAGACTTCAGACAAGAATAGACCCCCAAAGAAAAAGACCACAACTTTCCACTCATTTTTATTGCCAAAAATAGTTTTATATTTACCAAACGTGGTCGACTTTCGACATGTGCAATGAAGGCAGCATCTTTCTCTTAAACTATCTCTGGTTCTTGAGGGTTCAGGGAGGAGAGTCTGACATATTGTTACTATTTATCTTTTTGGAATATTTTTTACGTGATTTGGGGTGTTCGGACGCCATTTTCTCTATAGAGTAAAATACTTCTCTGGGAAGGACTGGTATATAAACGAGACAAGTCTAGTGCGGTATGAAATTAATTTAAAATGGAAGTGAACATTTTTTCATTCATAGTTTTCGATAAGAATTATTATACAATCCTGTGTTATTTTTATTTCTTGTCAATATGAAGAAAAAAAAATATACATTTATGGTCAAGAAGGAAAATGAAGCAGAAACTTACACAGTGACCAGCAGGCTCGATCTTTGAATTCTTTTGCCAGTGCAATTTTTGTTCAAAAGTCACTGAAGAGAAATTGTAGCACTAGTAGACCCGATCAACTTTGACAGAAAGTTCTCTGTAAATATTGTGACTGATTGGAACTCACAAGACTCCTGTCAGCTTGTTGTCTCTAGTGAAGCAATGGTGGGTGGTGTAAGCCGATTGTTGAAAATGAAACGTCAGGAACGATTTCGGTAGCTCCCTTCTTGATCTTGGTGGGTCGATGGCTTGGCAAAGAAATGAATGTTTTGACACAAAATGCACGAGAACAAGTAGCTGACTTGAAAACCTGATAGTGACTATACCACACGCCCACTGCTGACCCCACAAAATATAATTGGTAATCGAATGAAGGGATTTCAGTGGTTTTTCTACTGCAAACCATGCAACTTAATTCAGTCCACGCGCCTAGAAACGTGAGTTTGCTACGTGCCAGCCAAAACCATCCAAACACACTGCATATAGTGACATGTGCCTCCTATACTAATGACAGGGGTGTCAACAAATTCAGCTCAGAGGGGCAGTTTAAAAAATCACCCATCTACTACTTAAATATAACTCATTTTAGGACTTTTTAAAATAAAATATTGGCACAATACTTCAAATTTGTTTTAAGATTGTGTGAAATTAGAGTAAAATTAACTTGTTGGTGTAACAATAATGCTTCGATTGTACTAAACACCCCTACTTTGGAAATGGTCCATTCTTTCTTGTTGACGTCCTAAACGTCAACAAGAAGAGATTTGGTGTGAGCACGTGGCAGAGACGGAAAGTTGCACAACCATAAATTGTATAAGTTTTTTCCTCATAATTATATCGAACCCCTATTTTACAGTAACTGACCCCCCCCCCCTCCCAACCATGTTGAATGGTCTGTGATGTAATTCATTTGTTACGCCCCTGTCAGATGCAATTGTGTCCGCCATGCAATACTGTCCGCTCCGGACACTTTTGCATGTGCAACTTTTGCATATGCAATCGTGTCCGGGGCTATGCAAAAAACATGCACTGAACCTACGTATGTGCACTGCAGCATGAATATTCACGTATTTTATGATTGCAGCGAATACCCAACGGCCGAACATTTCCCATGACATGCACTTAGCTTGAAAAAAAGTGGCGAACGTTCTGTCGCTCGACCAAGGGCGTCAGTATACTGCAAGGACGGTTTTGCACGGGGGCGGCTCAACTGCATATGCAAATGTGTCCGGGCGGACACAGTTGCATTATGCAGCAGCGTCCAGGCGAACACGATTGCATATGCAAAACCGTCCGGCGGACATTTTTTGCATATGCAATAATGTCCGCCGGATAGTATTGCATAGAGGACATAATTGCATGCAACACCCCCCCCCCCCCCCCCCCCAACATACCCGCTGTATTCGACTGGTGCCAATTTTTTCACAGAGTTATTAGGTAATATAGGCTTTCACATAAAAAGGTAAAAGAAGAAGCAATATCTGGATATCAAATTTTACAATAGTAAGTAAGCTTAATCGAAACGTTCTGTTTATTATAATTTTAATTATTATTCAAATAACTCTGTTGTCTGTTGACATCCTTGACTCATAATAAATGCATGGCACTGTCAAGGCGCTTCAACATTTTCTACAGTGTCTTGTGTTGTTGAATGGTCTCCCTCTTTTAGTTTTATTATTGTTGGTTTGAATATCCCCTCCCCCAATTATGTCTTTGTCCCCGCCCCTACCACCCAAGCCAAGATTGTAAAAATAAATTAACAGCGCCCTCTGTTTTGTCATCCTGCCATGTTTTCCGCGCCAATTTTATATCATGTACACACACCACCAGCGGAATGTACATTGCATTATATAGTGTCACACACTGTGGCATATATATAACTAGAACTTTGTACAAAACCGATCATAACAAACAATTGAAAGTCATGGCGCTCAACGATCATTCAGAAACAACAACAAAATCTACATATTCTCAGGATGAGCTGCCGGAATTATTGCCTTTGTACTACAGACGTCTATTTCCTTATAATCAGTACTACCGTTGGCTCAACTACGGCGGACGTAAGCGAACAATGTCAACTAATATTGGATTGATTGGCCATTATTGCATTGATTGATTGGCATTGGGAAGATGAAATTATTAATAAATAAAAACTTCATTATTTTGTAAACATTGTGATCAACCTTGTCCTATCATTAATTTAGCTAGTTTTTGTCGGTGCTTGTACTGACTTTTATATTACTATTAGCTTCAGTTCTTGTTCTTAGCTTGATAGTTAATTTAAGTTACTTGTGTTGTGTGTAATTTAAAATAAAACCAGAAATTGTCATGACTGTGTAGTCACTAGTGTATAAAACAATTCACATGGTTCATGTTTCTTTTGTCAATAAGTTAAACAACAGTACATACCAAACAGACACAGGTACATCCGAGAGTACCAAATGTTCAATGACATAATTGTCCATGAATGATTCTTAACTGCAGATGATTTATTTCATTTTTTAGTGCCTAAGACGTACTTCCAGAATCGTGAGTTCTCATTCACGCTAAAAGATGATATCTACATTCGCTACCAGTCGTTTGCCGATCAGAGTGAGATGGAGAAAGAAATACAGAAAAGATGTCCTTACAAGATTGATATCGGCGCAGTCTTCACTCACCGGGTAAGTAAGCAACACCAATGACATTTAGGAATTTAATCGACCTTAAAATGCAAACTGTCGTAGATGCCCCTCACTTTCAACCCCATCAATGATAGCTAGATTGCCTTCAAAACAAATTAAGACTTTCCACAAAGAAAGATTTATTTTCATTAGGGGGGAATTGCAGAAATGTTCTTTGATTATTTATATTTTGTTTATATTTCAGCCGAAGGATCACAGGACAGTGAAAGCAGCATCTTTTCAAGCTCAAGAGAAGGAACTTGTATTTGATATCGATATGACAGACTACGATGATGTCAGGGTGTGCTGTCAGTAAGTTATAGAGGAAGCATTTCAACCCAGAAATTATTATACCATGTAGTAGTGTTATGGGGCAATGGGCATGGTTACTACTTACAGAGGCCTGATACTTCGATCTCGTAAAGTCAAGGCAGTATTTCCTGAGTAAACGGCTAAATTTTCATCCAAAGAATGGAGTAATTACATTTGAAAATAAAAATTCTATATGTTTTTCTCTTCCATCTTTTAGGGGAGCTGATATTTGTGAAAAGTGCTGGCCGCTTATGAGAATTGCAGTCCGCATCGTTGATCGAGCACTTCATGGTATTCACAACTTTCATTTATTCTTCTCTAAACTTCACAACCAGAAAGGGGGAAGGATTGTAAATAGCTTCCTGTGTCCCTTTGTACTGTCAATGGTGAATACCAATTACCAAACTTGTGAATCCTATCAGCTGATTGCCAAGTTTTTCAGAAAAAGAAGGGAAACCCTTGTGAAAGTTTTGTGTGACCGATGTTTTCTGCTGACGGTGCAAAAATATAGAATAACAAAGATGCATAGGAATTCCTCCAAGTCTTATACGATTATTGTTATCAATTTATTTTTATACAGGAAAGCAAGACACAGACACATACACTATCCATATGCAATGTTTTAGCTGATTCATTCACTGTCTCGCTGTGCCTGGCAATTTAAGACAAGCTGCAGTTGCTTGCCTGATATTTACTTAAATCAGTCGAAATTATAATTTAAATTCTATGTCTCTTTTGTATTTAAGATGATTTTGGGTTCGATCATCGCATGTGGGTTTATTCTGGCCGGAGAGGAGTTCATTGTTGGGTCGCTGATGAGGCCGCCAGGAAACTATCCCAGAATGCACGCTCAGCAATTGCAGAATACTTGAGTGTTGTGAAGGTAAGACTTGTGTATTGACAGGAGGGGGTGGGGATTGAATATGACAGTGCATTTTTAAACCTTCAAATGTGTGTCTCGAACCAAACATTTCAGGCTTTATCTCAAATATTTTTTTACTAAACAGGGGGGTGAGAACCAAGTCAAGAAAGTGAGTCTTCCAGAGCATCTACATCCTTCCATCGAGTAAGTAGTGATAATAAAACAGTCCCCATACAATAAGATTGCCAAGAAATCCATTTTGCAGCCAAGCCATTCATAGTTATTTGTTTGACAGGCACATGCTGGAGTTACACATAGGCGATGGACTGGTCTTTGCCTTGGTGCCTCTTCAAAAGTTTCCAATGGCCTTGCCCTTTCAAAGATGAAATTCCAGGCCTGCTAAGGCGCATCAGTGATATAAAATATGGTCCACACGTTTAGTATGTGTTGCTATTGGTTGAAGTGCTCAGATAAATTAAGCATTGAGCAGGCTTCACACACTTCAGTTTAATACATTAATCCAATTATGTCGTTTCTTCTTTTTACCTTCTTCAGGCAAGCCAAACGAATCATCAATCACTATTTTGAGGGATATGCTCTGCGGAACCAGGGTCTGATGGAAGACAAAGCATCGTGGGAGAAAGTCTTGACCCTTGTCAATGATTCTAATATCCTTTAAACACAAAGCTCTTGAGAAGAAAAAAAAAAGTATCTTTAAGATTCATTGTTTTCATAAGTCTTTCAGAAAATCTGGTTCACCACATGGTTTCCAATGCCCTGGTCTTGGCCTTGGTGCCCTTTCTAAAGTTTCTCATAGATTTTCCTTTGGAAGTGCCTTTTGTAAAATAAAAATATCGCTGTCCTCTCAAAGATGAAATTCCAGACATGTTCTTTCAAGAAAGAATCCAAATAAACAAAGAAGTGTTCTATTAATTGCAAAGCTCTTCCTTGACTATATAGTGCCCTCACATCTTAGGAAACTACTTGCAGAGCAGATGGAGCGCGCCAAAACATCAGCCGAGAGATGGGATCGTTTAGAGAGATGCATTATGGGGGAAGTCAGCAAAGTAAGCCATCTCAAAGCCAGAATAAGCAATTTCAAACTACCAATTATTTGTCATATCTCTTGAACCTCGGAAAACAGCCATGATAACTTTTTCCATATTTCCTTGTCTTAGGGAAATGTCAAGAAGTGCCAGCACCTTGTAACAGAGATCAAGTTCCAGTATTGTTACCCTCGTTTGGACGTCAACGTCAGTAAAGGAATCAACCATTTACTCAAGAGTCCATTCTGTGTCCATCCGAAAACGGGCAGAGTCTGTGTTGCATTCGACGCCAAAGATGTGGACAATTTTGATCCATTCACTGTCCCTGATATTAGGTGAAGATATTTCTTTCCTCTCTGCCCTCTACTTCCAATGTAGTAGACCCAGACCTGATGTGCAAAGGTGTAATGTAGCCTAGGATTTTTGCCAGTGTGTTTAAGAATTAAAACTCAAACCTACTTTGTGTTAGTGTGTAAGCTTTTCGAGCATGGTCGAAACTTTACAAATCACAACTCTACTTCCAATGATTCTTAAAGGGTGTACTCAATATTCACAAGATACAAAAGTTGTTACAGTTTAAACATAACTAACATGGTACGAAGAGGGTTGTGGTGGAAAAGTTTCCTTGAAATATTTTGGCCTGAAATACTATAGTTTATGATCAACTTTTTTTTGATCTTGTAAGTCCCAAATTTGAAGATTGTATTTTCTTGTGACTCTGATTTTCGTTTTATGTTATGTTGGTGATGTTAAGTGGTTTTTGACAATCGCCAAAGTTGGCCGCCTGTTTTAATTTAGGAAAAACTTTCTTTTATTTTCAATGATTCAGCCAGCTGTGCAGGGAAATTGATGAGTTTGACAGAAAACAAAAAGCTACAAATGATGAAAATGAGCCTCCATCAAAGAAGAGGATTAAGGGTAGGTACATGAAGGTTTCCCTGGTAAGACTTGAAGAAGAAAAACCTCTAAGTTGTGTTTTACCTTTTTTATTCAAGAAGTAAAATGAGACTGGAAGGCAAGAGAGTTACAAGTCTGAAGGTAAATGTTGAGGCTTGAATAATACGCTAGATTCATCTGAATTAACTGAAACCAGAAGCTTTTGATCCATTGTCAAGTTTACAGAGAGATGCGAGTATCATTGAGATGGGAGTATCATTGCCTTGTTGCCCTTAAAATGCCCCAGTAGAAGTTGACAACTTCCTTATAGGTTGCCCCTTTATAAGGAGAAAATGCCTTGGGTTCCTTGCCCTTTCAAAAACGAAGCTTACAGGCCTGGAGTATGCAAGTAATTATTGTCCAACATGACCCACTTTGGTGACCTCTTTCATGAATATTCAAATAATCAAAATCTGGTTGGAAGAGGATATAGTCTGGTACTGTTTTATACCGTGAGAAACAATACTCCTAACTTCTTTTGCACACACCAACTAAGACCAACATTATGACATTGGACTACAATCCACAAAGTGATAAGTTTATGTTTTCTTGTTTTCACTAATCAGATTATAAGAAGACGAGTTTATTGAAGAGCATCCAAGTATTTGAGCAATTTGTCACCGGCTTGGAAGGCACACGGAAGGGCAAATTAATTGAGCAAAGTGGTGAGTATTTTATCTCGTGTGTATGACGAGTGACTCCAGATTCTACTCCGCAAATAACTATTTGAGTTATTGTGACTCACAAGAACAAACCCAGATTAATCGACTGACTCATTGTCATTGAATGGCTCCCTGAGTAGTAAATAATGAGTCCAAATGCTCACCATCTCGGAAGAGCAGAAAGAAGGGTACAATAATGATAGTAGGTTGACTCAAGATGTGATTCATAAATGGCAATTCATTCTCATGCCACTTAACAAAGTTCTGAAATGATCAGCTACAGTAGCAAGAAATAGTCATCCGCAAAGCTGATGTACACAACTGCATATTGAGCTAATAGTGAAGGGACTTGTATTTGCAGTTGTCA
Source organism: Asterias rubens (assembly GCF_902459465.1). Classification (NCBI taxonomy): domain Eukaryota; kingdom Metazoa; phylum Echinodermata; class Asteroidea; order Forcipulatida; family Asteriidae; genus Asterias; species Asterias rubens. Next base: position 21,490,380 of record NC_047067.1, on the reverse strand, counting down.
ATAAATCAAGCATGTTTTCTTTCCTCCACAGATATCAAAAAAGAATTCTGAGCATTTCAACAAGTCAAGCAAGAAGACTTTCGCCATGGTAACATAATCAAGGTTTACAAGGAGATATGGTGCAGTCTGCAGCCAACCATGCCATAGACACCTGGCAAACCCCTCCACTTAGCAATAAGTGTGCCGTTTGGTTCTAAGTGTGCTACACAACACACAAGACCTGCTGCTTTATGTCCCATATGAAGAACAATACAGTTACAATGTATATACAAACTCCAGGATATAAGTGCCACTTCGGACCCAAACCCACACAACACTGAAACTGTCTGGTGCACAAGTCCACTCGGCCATGCCATTCCATAATTGAATAACAACAGTAAAAATAAGCTGTTAAGAAATCATCCAGACTCCCTCCTTGTTGACACCATGTCACCTACGGAAATCCAGAGAAAGATGGTTAGTATGGAAGTTGGCAAAGTGTTTATAAACGGGAGTTAATTTAACCAAACCCCAATGTTACACTGTATTTAATGAAAGTTGTCTCAGAATCAAACCTTAAAATGGATCAAATTCATCAGTGTTGTATTTTACATTTTTAATATCTTATGTGTACACTTTCTATATAAAGCAAATATATTGAGGTTGGTGAATATTCCTGAATTCGTCTGACCCTAGAGTAGACCCTTGCTTCATCATGAAACCCCAAACAACAAATTTAATCACAAGTTATTTATCAAGTAAATTGGTTTCTGTTTCCGTCAAATTCAATCTGAGGATGAAGTGAGATTCCGTTGTTTCTTAATTTACATTACATATTTTCATGATTAAAAACACAAACTTTTCAATAAAAACTGTTGAATAATAGGAGTAATTACAGACTTGTAGTGCAGCTAACTGTTTTCCCAACTACCGGTACTGGTCTTAACCAAGCCATATAAATAAAATGCTTAAGCATCTATGCTTTGTAGCTTTTAGATTTGACCAAAGTCAACTATATTAACGCTATCATTTCTTAGCCTTTGCACTCATTTTGAAAACCTATACTTTCTTACCAGTGACTTCAAAAAGGTGAATGGTGCCAGATCTAAAGCCTGTAAGCACAGACAACTTTTGCTTATCAGAAATAGCTTACCAACCAGAATACTAACAATTGCCATTGCTGCAACTGGTACCCTAGTCATTTCTTGCTTAGCCAAGATATTTGCTTAGCAGAGTCATTTGCTTAACAGCTTTATGAAATTTAGCCCAGGTTTGGAAAATAGCCTATGTTCAACTAAATGGTGGCAACCTTAGCACACTTCAAAGCTTCAAGTTGTATGACTTGGGACAGACAATTATAATGATTATAATTATATACATGTACATGTACACAATAATACATAGAGACACGCATTGTCCTACTGATTAAGTTCATGTCTAGTATATTGTCATAATAATTTCTTATGTGTTCTGTACAAAATAAAGACATGTTTAGGATTTAATTTCTTCTTGTAACTAGCACCACGACGTTTAATGGGTAAATACAATCTTCAATAATCCAGTTGAAGCTAGGCACTCTCTAGGATTCCTAATTGGCAAAGGAAATTCACCATTGATAACTTAATACAGTGTAAATTTGGGTTCGGGCGTTGTAGTTTTCAGAGTATATATTGTGAGTGCAAATTGTAGCCAGCACGTCTATAAATTGAAATCTAAAAACTTGTACAAACTCGTTAGTGAATATAGTCATATCTAGGCACCATTTTCTACCATCTGCAACAATGTGATATCCTGCATGGAATGGCTGGCTTATGGCTCAAGCCATTGTATTCACAGTGGACTGCTTTAAGTTCCATGAACAAATATAACAAGAAGATGCCAGCTAAGCATTGCTATAAAGCTTACAAAATATGGTTCACAATTATGAGCATATGTTTATAAGCATGTCTGGAGTTGATATCAACGATTCTTTAAAAAAGGGATTCATGTGGTTTGGCAAACCGAGAATAATCAGAAGTAAATTATGTGCACAAAACCAACAAGGGTGCCTTTGGATATAAAGTACACAATTGGAAAATGACATTAAACTGGTTGCGTACATGGCAAAAATGGGTACATTGTAACTGGTCCCCATAATGTTCCCCTTGTCATTTAAAAAATCTTAATGACCAGGCTTCATTGTCATGGTTCTGGTTACTGCAGAGATCTATCTGCGCTTATGGCTCATTGAGTCGTGATTCTGCAGTAGATTCTGCAGTATTCTGTAATATTCTACAGTGTTGCGCAGTAAACAAAGCTATGACACTGGTACCCGATGTCAAGCCTAGATGTATACACAATTTCTTGGCTCATTGTACATAACTACAATATTATATAGTACTAACAAATAAAAACAGTCGATTGCAAGAATGTACATTTGTTTATCTTCATTAAATTTCCTAAATTGTGTGCAAAAAACAAAAACACCTACAAAAAAACAAAAGTGCCGGTGTGGCGGTTTCAGTCTTCCGCCTTGTTCATTTTTCCGTGACTCAGTACGGCACTAACAATTGACTACTTTCGCTTGCCGTGCGCAGGCGTCGCATGACGTAATGTTACCGTATTTGGTCATTCGGAAAACTGAACACGGCGGAAAGTTGAAACCGCCACACCGGGTTAGGGAATGCAAAATACAACTTCATTATACATGTACTGTTTCTGCCACAACTAACAAACATTTCATTTTTTAAGAAAAGTAATGGTAACTAAAAGAATGTGTGTACCCCCAAATCTATCCACACAACTTGGAGCCAACTTTTAAGGACACAAATACATGTACTGGAAATTATTCTCACTTTGACCTTAACAATTTTTTTTCTTCACTTTTCTGCAGATTTCACTACTGCTACCCTCCTATTTTAACTTAACTTGTAGGCCTTTATTTATTGAGAAATTAATTTACCTTACTCACTAGTAGAAAACAAAGTGATTTTGTTTTAAAAAAACAAAGTCAAACTGGCCACTGTGGAGATTCTGTTTACAGATTACATCCAAAGGAGGAGTGTTGAAATTGCAGACTGTATGTATTTCTTACCCATGTTATGCCCCAAAATGAGTACAGTTAAGCCTGCTCTAAGTTGCACTTAAAAGGCCTGTCCCAACTATAGATGGGTCCCAACTATAGTTGGGACATTCATCAATGAACCATTCTGCATTCATGATTGGTTAGCTGTTTGTAAACTGGCACATTACACTTGGGATTAGGAAAGTCTTAATCAATTACTTTTAAAATGGTGATTATTTGAATTCACATATTTACATCACAACAATTTGGAAGATTCCAATACAGAGCATCATGAAGAGTTTTCCCACCGAGATCCTTTTTCAAATAAAGGCAGGCAAACCGTGCACTTATAATCTGTGGATTTCTCAAATATATGTTGAACCTTTGCTTCCAAACCTTTGATATTGTACACTAAAAAAAAAGTCATTTGGAGGACTAACATAAAACAAATTTACTCGATGACATACCCAATTTATAAGATCAGCTTCATTTCACAAAGGAGACCTTGATTTTGCAAATTCAGTCAACAGACGTGAATTGCTAACCGATATGTACACATAGCTAAGGCTCTAATAGACCTTAATTAAAAGTATTATAATCAGGCCAGGTTTGCCGTAGCACAATGTGTAAATCTCTTTGGGGTAGTGTTGGTTCTGAAAAGAACCTGTGGTTGGAAACTCAACGTTTTGATCAGTATGCTCACATCATCGTCAGGAGAAAGTAAATATACTCTAAAAAAAAATTAAGTTTCACATTCTACTTGAAGAATTGTGATTTTTTTCCCAAGGAAAACAAAATCAGGAAACAGACTTCGGTAGGAAGAATATCTTGCCTGGTCAACAAGAATGTTTGTGTTTGACAAGCTGAGACAATCTAGTGAGTGACTCTTCATGGTGCGCGGTGTTGTGCATCGTCTACATTGGTTTAAAAAGTCAACCGAGAAAATTACACTAGTTTTCAAAATATATAACATTAATACTGTGATTGAGTTGTGTGTACAATGGTTTAAAACAAAAGGCACCCATCCTCAACATCTCATCCTATTTACATACCAAAGTGAAGCGGTTTGTGCAGCACTGTTCTCTAGGGCAAATGCTCTAAAAAAATCTCTAAAAATTTACATCTCAAAGAACTCATCTGGTGAAAAAAACCTAAAGTAGTTTGAAATGAGCGTATAGAAGCAACAGTTATGATATATTTCATACATATTATCAAACCAAGCGACTTGCGCTATCTACCAACTATTCATCAAGCCAAAGGCACTCTTTATATTATTTCAACTCCTGAGGAGTATGCAGCACCATTAGCCAAGTTGGCACACCCGTAGGTAATCAATCTCAACCCTCATGGGTAACCGTTTACTCTCCTAGGTAACGACTCCTGAGGAGTATGCAGCACCATTAGCCAAGTTGGCACACCCGTAGGTAATCATTCTCAACCCTCATGGGTAACCGTTTACTCTCCTGGGTAACGAACAGATATTAAGATGAAGGGTCCTGCTCAAGGAAACGAGTGAATTCAAAACATTTACGCTGATGATATAGCCATCACGCTAAGCACAAGTTATGAAGTAACCTACCAAGACAGATTTGTCTCAGTGCTTAACAGGCTGAAGACAAACAACAGTGACGATTGGCCAAGGAAGTTATTTTCATTTTAAAATAATGACTTCTTGATTTTATATTTGAGTATATTTGTACAACTGGTGATTATTACTAAAAACGCTAGTTAATCATTCTTGGTACAGACCCATCACAAGCAGAAAAGACTGGCCAGGGTAAAGTTAGTCTCGACACTAAGCAAACACCAAACACCATAATACACTCGGTGTTATTTCAGTGTTTGAAGCAGATCTCAGAAATATAAACAACACAACATTTAGAATAAAAAACATTTCTAATTAAATAATCAAACACGACTTCATAATGCTCTCAGACTAAACTATCAACAATAAACTTTTACGGGGGAAAAAAAAAAAGTGAATTTACACACAAATAAAATAATGTACAAAATTAACACTACTGCTTTAAAACAAATTATATTGTATTATCTTAAGCTTTTAGATGCTGTTAAGCCTTGGGTCTTCAAGAAATACAGCAAGTTATGAAAGCACACTTCCATAAAACTGCTTTTTTACTTTCAAAGATCGCACACATTTGGTATCAGAATTTTGTTTCCTTTTGTTGATTTGTTTTGTCACTCATTATTTATCTGATATTGTTTATCTTTTGTTGAGAAGAAGATTAGGGTAACAACCAGTACCTCCCAGATTTTGGAAGTAGTGTTTCACTTTTTACCTTGGAAGTTTCACAATAAAAATCTTTGAGAGGAAATAAAAATTGATTTAAAAAAGAAATCATTGACAATACAAAGTTCAAGAAGAGGTTGAGGCCAACGGAGGCAAACTTTCCGACATGGGTGCAGACTGAGGTTGATTAATGATCTGCAGCGTCGCTTGGATACTACTGAGATTAGGAGTGTTACCCTGTGGGTTTGGGTGAGTATTAGCGTGCTTCTTTAGGTGGTCCTTTCGCCAAAAACGCTTGGGGCAATCTGGACATTGATGGCGCTTCTCACCTCGTTCCCCTTGCGTCTGTACGCGGGTCTTCTTGTTGTCGTGCGTCCGGACGTGTTTTGAGAGATGATCGCTGCGCATGAAGCTCATCGGGCACTCTGGACATGAGAAGCGTTTCTCCCCTGAATAAGGATTCAACAATCAAATAAAACCAACCTTAGATAACTTCATTTCTCATCTTTTAGTGAAAACAACAAAGAGTGTTTAGTAAAAGATTTTGTTAGATAATGTCAGGTTTTACTTAATTGCAGGGGGGGGGGGGAATGTTTTTTAAGGGGGAGGGGGGTCAAAATCTTCATCTGCTTTGTGGTTAACTTTGACAGTATTTTAGGAAGAACTATTTATTATCAGGTTTCAGATTCAAACTGACCCAATTTTAGTAGTGGATAATAACCAAACGATGTATTTATTAATTGCTGATTTGGTTTTATTGTTTACCTGTATGAGTCCTGGAGTGTCTCTGTAGTTCATCTGACCTTGTGAAGCATTTTTGACATCCCATCCATGAGCAGATGTAAGGTTTCTCCCCGGTATGACCCCTGATATGAGCCTTAAGGTGGGACGTCTTAGCGAAGGCCTTACCACAGCCTTCAATGTGGCATAAATGCTTCTTAGGACCAAAGGGACTTGGTTCACCCGGTTGCCTGTAAAGGGGAAATCAGGCAAATGTTACTTCACACAAACTCCATTAACTCAGAGTCTACAAAAAGTATCTCTGAATAAAGGGCACTAACTCAAACAATGCTGTAACTTTATTCTCATTTATTGGAATGAAAACAAATTCAGAAAGAGATAATGTTTGGATGAAACTAATGTTGGAAGTTAACATAATTTCAATCTGTCAACACAAAAGATGCAAATATTAAGTGCAACAACTCCACAAAGTAAAAACAGAATTTTGATGATTAGTAGGAAATTGATGAGGTTGTAGATGATTTTATTAGGAATAAATTATTATAATAAGTGTATGTCCCAATAACACATTTCTAAAGCAACGCAAGTACCAGAGATGCTTTTTTTACACAAATAATGATAAGCAAAGATACCATTAGTCGTGGCCCCAAAAAATTGTTGTCATTCGTGTCTGAAATTGTACACACAAAATCTTTAGCAACATTTTATAATGATACCAACAACTGTAAAATAAAAATTTAAATAATTGAGTAGAATTGAATGACATAAAATATCTTTCACCAACTGTATGTTGGGTATACCATCTTACCTGTTGGTGTCCATCACGCAGTTGGGGCAGCTACAGGGCTGTCTTTGTATTCTCTTCTGGGCAGCTGCTTGTTTTTTAGACTCTTCTTCCGATCCTTCAATGGGAGCTTGATTATAACCAACTGATAAACAACAACAACAAATAACAACAACAAGTCTCATCAAATTGAATTGGCAACATAATATAATAAAATATAAATACTTCAGTAGGTTATAAAAAAACATATCAGTAGAATGTGATATATAAAAACAGCCGTTTATTATTATACAAATGTTGGATGTATAATAGTACATTTCCGCAGAATATAATCACACAGTGAAATCTGGACTTTTACACTTCCTGAGGTAAATCAGTCAATAAGCAAGATATATAACCAAAAATTATATCATCAATGTAAATGCATCTACACAAAATATCTACACATTTTAAGCGTATCAACAAGAAATCAACACATACCAACAAGATATCATTTTGTCAACAAGCATCAACAAGATATCAACAAGAAATAAACAAGATATTATGAAAGTAAGAACACAATACGATGTCATCAAGAAATCAACCACTTATCAATAAAATACCAACAAGATATCACAAAGAAATAAACAATTTCAACAAGATCATTATAACAATTTCAACAAGATATTAATTATGTCAACAAATATCAACCAATTATCAATAAGATATCAATAGTGTACCAACAGGCATCAACAAGATATGTACATCTCAATGGGATAATACAAAGTTTATATCCACAAGTATATATAAAATCTTGATAAGACATAAACATCAATTTCAAAATCAAATGTATTTCACAATTAAAACGCTTCTCTTCCTTTCCTTACCAGTATTGGATGTTCCTCCCCCAGCTATGGGCACCACGTTGTCCACAATCATGTTCTGATCTGCACTCGCTGGACCAGTCTGCTTCCGTCGACCTCTAGTCTTCTTGTTATCGTGCGTCTTGACGTGTTTGGACAGATGGTCGCTACGCAGGAACCGCTTCAGACATTGTGTACACTGGTACTTCCTCTCTCCTGGTTCCCAGTAGACAAGAAAAAAAAGAAACTTTTCAACAAAAATATATTCTCATCTTAAATTGTGCCAGTTTCTTTCTATAGGATCATGAAGTTAAGAAGCTGTGAAGAAAGGAAAAAAGTTACAAATGTTCTCAATTCACTAAACATTTTTTAATTTTACCAAAGATGATCTCTAAATGAATGGGCTGACAAACTCCACTATTTCAACATGCACAGGTCAAAAAGGTATGGAATTAGTGACACCTTAACTTTGTCAAGCCCCAAATAACTTGATCATGAGAGTAGGGAGGTTTATCTAATGATAATTTGTTTGTGATATTTGTACCTGTGTGCGTCCGGTAGTGTCGTTGGAGTTTGTCAGCCCGCTTGAAGCCCCGCCCACACAATGGCCAGTCGCAGATGTGCGGCAATTCCCCAACCACTTTACTGGGCGTGGTTTTAGCTTTGCGGCGTCTGGCTGTGAATTTCAAACCCCAAACAGAAAGAATTATTTGGGCTCAAGTAATAAAAAAGTTCTTTCCAAAAAGGTAATAATTGACAGTGATTGTACTAGCAAGATTATTTTCTGTAAAAACTTCTGGGGGAAAAAGGGTTATTAATCAGAATTGATAAAGTGGTAGCAGCAACAACAAATGTAACACGTGTATCATTTACAGGCATTTTAAACTTTTTTTTCAACAAAACCAAAACTTCAAATTAAAATCATTTCCGGAACACCTTACCTGTATGAGTCCTGTAGTGTCGCAGGAGTTCATCAGATCGCCAGAAACTGCTTCCACACTCCGGCCAGTCGCAGACATTTTGCTGTTGACCGGTGTGAATCCTTGAGTGAGCCTTGAGCTCTGTTGACTTCGCAAACACGCGACTGCAGGCTTGGATGTGGCAAATGTGACCTCTGACCCCTAGGGTGATGCCACTCCTAAAGAGTCAATCAATCAGTATGGTGTATGTTATTTAGGAACAAGACTGCAAGTGTTTTTTTAAAAGAGCTGTTTCTTCAAAGTTGTATTCGTAGAACAAAAATCTTGAAAATGTTGAGTGGTCTACCCAGTGAGCCTGGTTTTCATTATGGCAGACAGCTTTTCTTAGCTGGTCGGCAAGTTGAAGCTTTCCAACTGCCCAATCAGAAAATGTTACATATATGTAACCCTTTGCCGGGTTGCCAACAACTAACACAAATGGAAATTTGCACAGCTTTTAAAACTGCTTGAAGGCGTGTCTGGACAAAATTTACATGCCTACTATGTTTGCTAAATAGAATGCCAAAAATACCCAAAACCAAATACTTAAACAAAATAAGAAAGAAAAAATCAAACTTGAAAAAAAAAAACACAAACTTGAAAAAAGAAGAAGAGTTTTTACTTTTTTCTGTCTTCTTCACAGTAAGGGCAGCAACATCGTTCCCGTCTAGGTCTCATGGACATCCCTTCGTTGTTAACCTCCGCCATTGTTGTCCGAGTAGACGCTCCTCCTTGGCAATCAGCGGTCCCTTGGGCGACACCGGTCATCATCCCCTGGCTGTGGAGCTGCTGCTGCTGCTGCTGAGGTTGAGGGTTCTGCAGGTCGGCGAGCTCGTCAGCAAGGCTGGGTATGTCAACTGCAAGGTCGGGAATTTCAGGGGATTTAGGGTTTTCGTTTGGCATCTCAGAGACTGGTATAATGAAGGGACCAGTAGGCCAATGGTGCTCATTTGCAGCTGAAAGGAAAATTAAGCGATGTGGAGTCAGGGCACAATACCGACAGGGTGTAAATGTGCGCTAAGAGTTTGAGAGAAACCACAGCGGCTTATTTTGTAGAGCTGCTTACAGCACACAGGAGAAAATGTGTGCTATACAGAAACAGGTCACTATCAGAGCAATGCTATGTGAAGATGTGCACAAGACTGTTCCCTTGTTAGTGATTGCTTAGCAATAATGTGCACAGTAACACAATCTACTTAGCAGCTCTGCCAAACTAGGCCCCTGTGCAGCGAGTGTTAACAAGCCTCTCATGAAAGAAAAAGCAGAAAGTATAGAAAGAAATAGTAGAGCATTGGTGGCCGAGTGGTCCGGGGTTCTATTCAAGACGTGTTGTTAACCATACACAAACTTTCTCAAAGTAAGTTAACCTTTAGTTTTTTTTTGGTCAACCCCACACAAGGGGGAATGATTGTCAAGGTAATAAATGATTAAAGAATGAGGTTGTCCAGTTGTTCGTCATCTTCTCTGGAATGGCAAAGGTTTTGGGTTTGAATCCCACACGAGTAGCCTGCCTGGTTGTTTCACACCCTGTTTGTTGTTACCTTTGTTTGCAGGGTCACCTGCAATCCTAGATGTGCAGGCGTGGCAGTGCCATGCTCCGTCTTTTTTGGCATCCTGTTGGGCCACACCCACACAGACTGGATGAAACCATCCTTGGCAGCTGTCACACCCTAAGTAGAACCTGAAAGAGTGTCACATAATACGGCCATTATGTACAATGCTCAATTGTGATAACTTATCAATCATTCCGACAGTGAATGTTATTATCATATTCCACATGACTAATAAAAAAATATTGGTCTAACTATTTTGCATTTCTATATGTGCAAACATAATGGAACTTTTACATGGCATCTCACATTGTGTCTATCTATTAGATCAAGTGATCAACAAAAATATTCTCTAAAGGTTAAATGTCCTAAACAGTCAAGGAAATCTATCCTAAAAGGAGGAAAGGTATTTACTCAAGACACATGCGATATCTACAATAAATTATTTGTAGCGCCTGTGGTTGCAAAATAATAAATAATTAAAATAGATTCCATGACAGAGTTTGCCCTTAACTATTTCAGTGTTTACCCTTTGCGGAAACAGTAAGCTTGTCATTTTACTTGTCTACCATCTTCTTTACTAGTCCTAATCCATTCTAAATATTGATGCCTTTCTACAATCACTTTACATTCAAGCCAGCCAGACCACTTAGAGATAATTTTGACTGGTCCTCAGGTGTTTTAACTAGCATTTGAACAGAGGAAAACTGTTCAGGTAGAACGCTCCATGAGAATAACACATAAAGTACATCAGAAGAAATTGCATATACTGCCTTGTACAATTCTACAGAGGCCCTTCTAATCTAAGAAAATAAATTCCTACCCTCCGTCATCTGGTGTCTTGCAGATGCAGAAGAGTTTTGGCTTCTCATCAGGTTTGACATCAATCAAAGCTTGCATGATGTATGAAAAACTCAATCTGAGAATAAAGGAGTGAGTCATTTTTCAGGCCTTGGATTTTAAATAACCCTGACGTCAACAAACTTACAAACAAGTGTAGTGTTTCCTTTAATCAAATAAAACTTTTTAATAAAGTAGAAATCATTTCTGGAACAAGATTGTAAATTAAATTGTTATTCTTTATAATTTAGTTTTTGTTAATAAAATTTTAAAGACATTCAATTCAATTCAATTCATGAATGATTCAGCAGACAGCTGACAAGGCTGGAACCCCCCCCCCCCCCAACATTTTGTAATATTAATTATTGTAAGATAGACCATCTACAAAGAGGAAGAAATCACAGGAGGTCAATGCTACTACTGGTAGTCGAACGCATCCGTACATTTAGTGGGACTAATTTATAAATAAGGAAAAGTTTCCGTATGGCGCCACCACTTTTTCACTCAAAATGAAATAATATAGTAGGAAAAGTTTCCGTACGGCGCCACCACTTTTTCATTCGATATGAAATAATATAGTATCTAATTTACCTCAGAGTCAGAGTCAATGAGATATCCCTTTTTGTAAAAAAGTGGTGGCGCCATACGGAAAGTTATCCATATACTATAGTATCTAATTTACCTCAATGAGATATACCTTTTTGTAAAAATGAGTGAAAAAGTGGTGGCGCCATATCCCCCAGTTGCCCATGCCATCCATGCTATACATTACTCAAAATGACAGGCGTCCGGAAACTGGGCACTATTTTCACAAGAGTACCAAATTAATGGCAGACAATGTACCACCACAGAATCCTTTATTGCAGTCATTGTTTCAATTCAACACGCAACCAAATACATACGGAAGAAAGCTAAAAGCATTCAAAATCATTAAAACGATAAAAGTAAGCTAAAAGTACTCACCATTGAGAAGAAATAAGGAGACACAACCCCGTTTGGCGATCAAATATGCCAGCAAAGGCGCATTCACGAAAGGTTTAAACAACAACCACTTGGTGGCGCCCTTCGCGAGTTATGAAGGGCGGCGTCGAGGTCAGTGAACTCTGAAAGCTTGGGGCAGGTGGGGGGGGGGGGGGGGGGGGGTGGGTGTTACGGGGTTGGACGGGCCCCCTTTTTAGGGCACTGCTCATGCGTGAGTGCCTGAATTTGTTTTTACCAAATGATGCTTTGGTGAAATATATTTTCAAACTGATAATTTTTTAGAATCTATCTGCAATTTTGGAACTAATTATATTAGACAAAATTGTCCCTTTCTTTAGAACAAAACATTTTAACCCCAACAAAGTTTTCACCAAGGATTGTCACAAACCCACTCCCTGTGGTTCCTCGTTTTCTTTTCTTTCAAATTCTTGCAGTTTCAGAGATTCAACATACAATACATAAACACAAATTGACAAAATAAATAACGAACGACACAAAGTTTCTTTGGTACATGTATATCTTTTGTTCATGTGTTATTTCCAATAACAGACGAGTTCAATAGAATTAATAAGTACATGTACAATTTATTTTAAGTTATTCTAGGTTTTGTCTCTCAGTAAAGTACTATGATTCCATGTATTTGTAAAATCACTGATGTATACAAGGTGCTTTCCAAGTTGACCAGTAAACATAAAACAATTTCACTTTGCCCACCACAACGGAAAACCGCATGTAAACAGAGATCATAATACATACCGAAAAGCAAAACCTACAATTAATTGTTCAATTTGAACAATCACTATTTTATCCCTAGTGCAAGAATAATATCATTAACATATTATATACACGACAAACATAAATCCTTCAAAGCAAAATAAATAAAAAATGTATAAACTTCAACTACAAGGCTTGCTCTGAATCAAGCCAAAGGAAACACTTTACAGGTAAACCATGTCTACCTTCTATTTGCGTCTGAAACAAAAGAAGACCATGAAAGCTATTCCATCAGATGAACTTCAGAACCTCTTTTATAAAAGTTAGTTGAAAATAAAGTGGCAATCTATATTAATTTCATTTTCCCCCTTTTACCAAAATCTGAATTTGAGTAATTTAAGATCATTTTTCTCAAGGTATATTGCCGGGCTATCACAAAATGAGCAGTTTCAATAATAGAATGCCATGAAACAATAATGAAAATGTTTCTGGAATACATTGTTGTAATTTTGTGCATATTAGCTCTTGACAGAATGGAAACTGACATAATCAAATTTCAAATGCACACGTTAATTAAATTGAGGTTTTTAAAAACAACTTTCATAATTTTATAAAAGCAATACCCTGTAGATGTCAGAAGGAAAAAACGAGAAGAAAAAAAGACACCATCCCTATTTGTAACATCTGCCAAAACAAATTGGTTCAAAAAATTTAATTTCTTCATATGTACAACCAACATTTTGTATACAATAAAAGGCAAGCTTGTTCTGAACAGAAACCCATAAATCTTGCTCAACTTGTATTAAACAAGGGTCACATGTACAGTATTTACAATATTTCAGCTTTATGGATAAAAATTGGCACTGTGAGAATGTCTTATAATTTGGGAAAATATACTGAGTATGTTGAAAACAGGATAAAAATGGCAGATGAGATTTTCTTTAAGAAAGCTGCCACTGCCCCATGAGTGTATGACTGATAAAGGCTGCATCCAATTAAAATTGACTTCCCTTGGACCACAGCTACGGCCATTAACATCTGCAGTTAACTTTAAACTGGCTATGAACCAAAGTCGTCAATTTGGATACGCCCTAATACTGCTGACTTGAAGACATTTTTTTGATGTTGTCTACATCAGGGGACCATTCTATTAACCTTTTTGAGAAATGGTGGCCACTATAGGTAGGAGTGGACTGTTTGGTTTGGGTATGTATGTACTTTCAGACCATTTTAACCAAATCTAATAGATAGTGTCATAGTGCATTGTCCACCATATCTCAAAATGGCTATAGAGCTGCAATAAGACTGATTTTTCTCAAAACAAAATCGATGAAAATGTTTCTCCATATCACTGTTGTCTTGGTCTTGGTGTCCCTCAAATTGTTTTGAGAGTACATACATCAAGCATTGCTATTGTGAATGTTTTACTTTTTAAGTGCCAAGTTAAAATAATATAAAATAATAAATATCACTACCTAAATGCACATAGAAAAATCCATGTGGATTTAAAAAAACAAATCTAAGGCAGTTCATACTGTTGGTAAATTGTGTGTCTTACATTTAAAGACAGTCTTAACAAAATTAAGTACATTATTATCTTTTGGTTGTTGAAGCTCATTTCAACTGAAACAAAAATCTGCTTTCTCTCTTAATTAAGATTGTTTGTGCTATTGTGAATTTATATCTTATTATAGCTGACTTTACTGTTTGGAGAGAAACAAACATTGATAATTGAAATGCTTTCACAATGATTTCAGGATGTCAAACCAAAAATAAGTTAACATTATTTTACAGTAAATGTTCAATTCATGAGTTCAGTGCATTAAATAATACTCCATGGAGGCAATTGCCTCCTTGTTCCAATAGAAATTTACAATTTTGACATAGAGTTGTCCTTGACCAAGAAGAAAATGCCGTGTTGCCCTTGACCATCAACAAATGAAGAATCAGGCCTGAAACCAGTTGTACTGTATGTTTCACTTAATACCGTTATTTGTCATGATTTGTTAATGTTTATACACTGGATAATAATGTGGTGTTATAAAAAGTTAGGGCCTTGTCACACAAGGAACTTTTTGCCGGCAACCAACTGCAAGGCATAATACATGATCACTTCTGTAACACATGAGTCTTTTTTTCAAGCAATGTGGATCTTCTGATCCCTAAGAAACATATGGGAACATTCAAATGTGAATGCCTTTTCTTCTTGGAGATTGCCTGGAACTGGTTGCCTGTAAAACGCCCCCTGTGACACGGCCCGAATATTCAAAACTAAGACCAACTCCACAAAGAGTGAATTGAAAAAAGGGTCACCGATTAAAATGCCTGCTAGCTGGCTTCCATTCTGTCCAGAGCCTGTGTACCCATCCGTATGACCACAGCATTGGTCAAGGCCTCTTGGTCTGGAGTGGCCATCACTTCACTTCCATCCATTTCCAGTGTCACTGTACCGTCACTAAACTCATCATCCCTTGGGTTGGCTTTCTTATTGGAGTGAGTCTTGATGTGTTTGGAGAGGTGGTCACTTCTCATGAAGCGCTTTGAGCAAGCCGGACAGGAAAACCTCTTCTCTCCTGGGAAATTCAATATAATTGTTGAGAATGTATTAGTTATCCTGAAGATGACTACAGGCCTGATACTTCACAGAGGCAACGAAGGCGATTGCCTCTGTGCCCCCTGGCCATTGCCTTGGTGCCCTTGGAATGCTCCAGTAGAAATTTCCATATTAACGAAGCATGCATGCCTGTGACTAGTTTACACCAGTCAAAATCCTACATTGCTAATTGTTAAATGCTTGAACTTTTATATTTACATCAATTTTACACGTTTACAACTTTGTAAAGCTGGGGTGGATTTTGCGCAGTTGATATAACTAGTATATGATCAGTGCTTTTTGTAAAATTCTTCTTCATCAGCTCAAACATGGGGCTTACTGTGTTTTCAAATGTGGGCTTGGAATCACAGAAATTCTTTCAGAGAATTTTAGGGAAGGGGGGGGGGGTACTTCCGTACAAGAGGCAAACAGTGTGTTAAAATATTGGAACATTGAGGGAAGGGGGTTCCCACATACCCATATTGGTCATAATATACAGTGTCGTACATTGTGATACCTTTAATAATAATAATAATAATAATAATAAGACTTATAATGCGCACATATCCACTCTGCTGGGTGTTCAAGGCGCAGATTTTTGGAATATTGGATTATTTGGATTATTTACATCAAAAATTAAGAAATGTCACTAATACCCTACCTGTATGAGTCCGCCGATGTCGCTGTAGCTCATCTGACCTTGTAAATCTCTTACCACAGAACAACCAGTTACAGACAAATGGCCGCTCCCCTGTGTGCCATCGTAAATGAGCTCGAAGGTGGGATGTTTTGCCGTACACTTTGCCACAATCTGGCATGTGGCAAATGTGTTGTTTTTTGCGACCCTCTGCATTCAGATTCCTATTTTGGTGAGCAAAAAAAGTCTTTCAGAAACGAAAATTGCATGCAGGTCTGGATCCTAATTCATGGCTTTAATTACTGCGGAGTTCTGTACCTTCGGTGGGCTGTTAAGCATGTAGATTTTTGAGCCATTAGCACAGAATTCTGAAAGAAGAAGAACCATGAAATTTGGTCCAGATCTAAAGCATCATTTTCACTAAAACTTATGAAGGATGAAGTAAGTGGCTGAATAAAGATTTATTGTCAAACCTAAAGTTGTATATTCAAAGTTCAAGCTGTATTTATACTAAAGGAAGACAAGAAGGTTGTTGGTCTGGAATTTACACAAAGGCTACTGCGGTCATGACCTCTGTTGTCCTGGTGTTGGCCTTGGTGCCACTTTAAAAGTTTTTCAATTGCGAAATCAAAAGTCTAGTGTATGTGAAATTGTTTTGGCACCAAGGCAACGTCCAGGGGCAACAGGGGCCATACATGGCCTTCATGTTATTCCAAGCCTGTAGTACCGACAGGCTCTTTTTATATTCTACATGCACCTACCTTCCTTCACTGTCCTTGCAGTTGGGACATGTACATGCCACTCTCCTGAGCCGCTTAGGCACCTGGTTCTGTTGTCCCTGGTTCTCTTCCTCATCTGACCCTACAAACTGATTGTCCAGACTAATGGATGTATTAGTCTGCACCGGATTAATAACCTGTGTTTGCCCTTGCCACTTCTTATCCTGAAGAGTACCAGGCTGCTGCTGTGCAACTAAAAGAGACACGAGACACAAAGAATAGTAACAAATGAGTATTCTGTTAGAAAACATATTTCCTCTGAAAAATTGTGTTCTCCTCAACAACTTATTTTTTTGTTAAATGTCATGAATTTTAAGGTATGTCTGGAAGTGAAATGACAATCTTGTTTTTTACATTTTATTTTACAAGATTGGAGAATTTAAATAATTCCAAATGCTATACTCTTATTGTCTTCCATTTCTCTTGATGTTGCTGTCCACATGTAAGAGTATTATAAAGTAATGCCTCGGTACAATGTCGATAATGCATATGAGGTTAAGTAACACACACCTTTAGGGAGTACAAAGGTCAACAGTCTGAGGCAAAGCCTAAAGGAATGTCTTATTGGTATGAAAGGATGATTGATGGCCACCAAATCTAACTTCTTGACCTGAAATACCCTTTATCTTGATTTTGTTTGGTTTGGGGGAGACCTTATCAAAGTAGATACCAGACAACTTAAAAAGAGAGTTTATACAAGAGCCTGAGTGAAATTATAATTGAGTGCTCACCCAAAAATATATTCTGCATCAAAATAAGTTTGTTCTGTATTTTCGTTACTCGCTGCATGTTATATCTAAATAAAGATGATGCAAAGCCTTTTCTTAGGAATGTGGAAATCTTGGGAAGACTATTCCAATTTTTGTTTTATTTTAACACAATAAGTGAGCCTTCATTAAATTGTATTGGCCAAATTTTAACAAAATAAGTTGGACAGGAGAAAAGTGGAGACAAGCAAATTAGTCAGAGGGAGTGAATGGAGGTGAGCGACTCAATAAGGGTTGATTGAATGCCCATTTGACAGCTGGCCCCACCCACAAGCTGCTAATCAACTACCAACTAATAAGAAGCCACAACATCCAAAAGGTATTGCAGCACTTTACTGTCAGTGTCTAGCAGTTCAATACCATCCACTGCAGTTGTGGAAGATACATTATGCCAAACAATGCGCTTTTAATTGTGAAGTTTGCAGTAGCAGAATGAAAAAGTCATTAGAAACACCAGTTCTTTTTAAAACCAACACTACTTAAAAGAGATTTACACATGGTGCTACTGAAAACCTCAAAGTTTAAACATCCTACTTAAGAGCAGGTAGAGTAAAGTAACAACCTGGACATTGAAACATCGACGATGAGTCAAATAGCTTTTTCAAACCTACCTGTGACTGTAGTGGATCTTGTGTTGTTTCCTGCTCCCGGTTTACTTATCTGCTGTAGCTGCATTCCCATAGAAACCAAATTCCCCGTTGATAAACTGAAATTGGGTAAGGCTGTGACAGTTTGTGTTCCAGCAACGGAACCAGTATTCCCCATCCCTGCCGTAGATGTTAAAGTTTGTTGAGGCTGGGACGTTGTACCAGCCATGCTGATCCCCTGTATCTGTAACCCTTGAAGGTTGATGGTGTTATTAGGAGAACGGAGGGTCGTAAAGATAGAGCCAGGCAAGATGGTCGCCGTCTGTTGCTGGCCGGGCAATTGGATTGTTTGAACTGCATTTAGGTTCTGTGGTTGTAAGATGAAGTTCTGGAAACCCTGTTGACCAGTGACTGTCTGGGCAGGGATTGTAATGGTCTGTTGCCCTGAGGTAGAGGCATTAATGACCGGCAGTGGTTGTCCTTGTTGGATTGCATATGCCTGCTGAACAGGCTGCACAGTGAAGCTTTGCTGCTGTTGCTGAGGCTGCTGCTGTTGTTGCTGTTGTGGGCGAGCCTGGATGTTTATCTGTTGTGGTTGCTGTTGTTGAATAGTAACTGTGGTTCCCGAGTTCTGTTGAGGCTGCTGAATCTACCACAATAAAAATGATGAGTGAGAAATATTATTAGGTACAGTGACTGCTTTGAAAGTCAAAACAAAAGTACAAGTGGTTTTAAATTTAACTTGAACAAAAATTGTCAATGGTTAAAAAAGAAGGAAAACATGCTCAAAACTATAATTTCATGGCTTATGACTGAAATGTGCTACGACACAAATCACTGAACCACTTCCCTTGTGATATGGACAAATTCTTTCAAAATAATATTTGCTACGATTGAAGGATTTTTACTTGACTTTCAACAACGGTAGAAACAAGATAAATTTGCTGTACCTTTTTATACAGCAAAGTCCTTTTTCTAATTTAACAGGCTAACATGTTTTAATTGAGTAGACTTCAAAGCTGTACCATAGAGATACCTTTTCTTTGATGATATGCAAAAATTCAACTGTACCTGAACTTGCTGAGGAGCCATGCTGATGCCGACTGGTATCGAATTGGCTTGCTGCGGTTGAAGCACAATTTGCTGTTGCTGCTGATGGGGAACTACTTGCAACTGCTGCGGCTCTGCTGCAACTATCTGCTGCTGCTGCTGTTGCTGTTGAAACTGCTGAGGTTGGATCTGCACTACATTGGTGAAATCTTGCTGCATTGGAGCTGCTGCAACTATGCTGTAAACCTGCTGTTGCTGGTCGTTCATATTACCCCCTGAGCTAGCCACCGGAGCCAGTTGGAATGTAAGGGGCTGACTGGCCACCCTCGGTGGTGTAGCAATATTTTGCATGATATTGCTGTTTTGCGTCTGTATAATTTGCCCATTTTGCAATGCTAGGCCTGTGAAGTTGTTTGATGCAGCAGTTGGTCGGATGATGGTTGGCGATTGGTTGATGGCATTCGCTAGCTGAGTTGCGATAATGTTACCATCTGCATCTAGCTGAAGCTGTGGAATAATGTTGTACTGAACTGTATTGCCTGATGCACCACCCGAGTTGGCTGCATTTGTAGGTGCAGCTGTCAAAAGCTGGGATGGCTGTATAATTTGGTGCTGCTGCACCTGTGGGTTCCAGTTCAGTATATTGGTTCCATTATTCGTACCTGATTGTTTACTGGTGTTGTTTGTCTCGATGAGCTGCTGCTGTTGTTGCTGTAACTGAGGAGTGGCAGCGGCAATCTGAACGGGAAAAGCAGAGATGGTCTGGAATTGTGTCTGTTGTTGTTGTTGTTGTTGTGCAGATACATGAGGAATGGCGGTTATAACGCCGTTGGCGCCCACAAACCCTATTTGTGTATCTGCCGCTTGGAAGCCCTGATTCTGCCCAACAAACCGGACGGCTGTGGTCGTTGCAGTATTCACGGCTTCCTCAGGCGGTGATCCAATCTTACTACAAGTTGCTGCAAGCAACGCCAGAGGTGATGGCTGCTGTTGGCCACTATTGTCTCCCTGCAAAGAGGTGACGAGAGCAACATTTCTGTTTTTGTGTTGTTCAATAAATCTACGGGATGGATCAAGGGGCGGGCTTTACATGTGGGTGTGAATAAAGCGTTGCGGAAGTTATGAACGAAGTCAACTAGGCCAAACCTACGACTCAAACATATCTAGTCAAAATGACAGAAAAATTGGTTCAATGTGTTACATTTTCTTACCTGTGTGGCAGTAGAGGGTTGAATATACTCCGACTGTCCTCTTGTAACAGCCGCTGTCGACATTTTGCCCAATTTATCGTTCTTTCGATGGACAATTTGTTTTAAAATAGCGACTTCCCAGACTAGACATGAATAAAAATTGCATCAATGTAGTACATGGGCTGTACGTGGGACCACGCCAGTTGGGCATGCAGGTTGACTGTTTACACTCATTAAGGAAAATATTAATACGCGCTGTTATTTTAGCTTATTTCATGCAATTTATTCCACTAGTTGTAACTTTTATCATTTATTTTGTGGGGCTACATACGACTTAGTCAATAAAATAAGTTATTTTTGACGCACTTTATGATTACCTCAAAAAATATCTCGTATTTAAAACTACTTTTGACGCGTACTGTCAAACATGGCGGAGTAGCGCTGTAAATAGTGCGCTTGGCAAGGCAAGTGATTGACGGCTAGTGACCGGGGCGGCCCAACATCCAGACTTCAAAGGCATTTGCCGAAACCGTTTTGGATCTACCGAGCACTGAACCAATAAGTTTTACCTCTTTATTTGTCTATATCAGTCTTAAAATACATAGGACAATATCGTTACAATACACTTGCTCGAATAAACCCTATTTATAGAATGATAATGGCAGCTAACTGGTGTAAATTGGCATAATTTATAAGGGTGTTTTATGTGCAAAATGTCAGAGGTCATTTAGGGCGTGTAGAAACGGTGACATTGCTTTATGAATTACTTTGTCAACACCGAGGCGTCCCGACGGCTGGGCGGCATAAAATATAATTATTTCATTTGAATGTAGAAAAACTCGTCTTTTGTAGAAACTAAAATGATCGCTTTCATTGTCGCCTCTTTAGACCGTTATGCACGGTTAAATGTTTTGAAAAATTCATGTTTTCAATTATGTTTTTCACCATTAGGGGAAGGAAGGACATGATGAATTTCCTGTCAGAAAATCCAAACAAATTTAGTCAGAGACAAATATATAGGCCACGAAAACCCACATTGAAAGCTAACCATGGTACATGTACATGTATATTTAGTTGAGTTAGAATGAATGCTTCCATTGTACATTTTACATAGTTAAATGCATATCTTAAATTATAAGGGAGCCACACAAGTTGTTGACTTTTATTTATGAATTAAAATGAAAACTATAGGCGATGACCAATGTCGTTAACACTTAATTTATTCACAGGAAATTCGTTCCAATTACTTTCAATTCTTAACCAACCGAACACACCATATCAACAAGTGGTAGGCCTGCTGTCGTATAGTCAACGTGAACCCAATATACATCTCCGGTCCAGAGGAGAACTAAGAATTGTTGGCAATTAAAATTCGTTGCCAGGTAATTTGCACTAGTGTACCCAAGGGTGCACTATGGGGGTCGCTTTTCTCTTTGACGATGCCGACCACTATGTCTTTGATGTACCGCCTCACTGCCTGGTCACGAGCAGGGTGTCGCACTAGCGCCAACCAACAGGGGCTGATGGTTTTACATAAAGATCATCTGTCCAGCCCGTGACCATCGTTTAAAATGGTTTAAATATCAGCATGGGAAAAAAGGACAAGCTGTATTTGCTCACAAAGCACGGGAATTCAACATATAGGCTAGCTGTTTTTAAACCGTTATGTTAAAAACAATCATACTTTCACACTTGTCACCCAGCTGAGTGAGATTCGTGAAGTATCGCGCGCCGCGTGTCCCATATTATATGAACACAATAAAGACAACCCGACCTCATGACGTTCCGCCCATTAGGGTGTACACACGGGACATTAAGGCGGTCGTGTGGGCGGACACTATAAAGGGGGTTTAGCGGATCCGACGCACCGCGGCGGCCTACTGTACCAGGAACCCCTGCAACGAGCACCTAGTGCTGAGTGACCGTCCGTGAAGAAATGTTACGTCTCGGGTTTTTTCGTTGTAATGGCAAATTATTCAAGATAAAAAGAGGTCTTTGTAGATTGAATGAGGAAAATTATAGCTGAAGAGATTGTGAAATTTCATACCTAATTTGCTTATAAAAAAAATTATATAAAAAATGAAACAAAAAACCCCAAACGTCACTAACATCAAGCGAAAGAACAAAACAAACAACACGAGCAGAAAAGTAATACAATTGTTTATCTTGTGGGGAAAAACGTTGTCAAAACCTTTCAAACAAAAGGCCAATCAGCACTTTAAAAACAAATGGGCCCGATGACGTTTCGACTCTAGCCGGGACTTTCTCGATGGCCGATTTTATTTTAGTACACATAGCATTTTCTTGCCCCAGGATGCACAGCAAGTTTCATACAACTTGAACAGTTTTCACACATTTTATTTAACTTCTGTTCTCTGTCAGCAGAAATGATCGAGGAATCAAAAGTGAAACTCTGAAGTTACGTAATACCACTACACATCACCATTTGTATTGTGGTATCTTATTTTGCTTTCCAAGTAAATTATCTATTTGAAGCTCGGCCCAGCAGGGGTCCCGGCGTATTGTTCGGTTCGAGGACAACTTGAGAATGCTTAGTCAGGAGGCATCTTCAAGATGGACGAGTCAGATCTCGAGGTCTAGACCTATTGTACAGTACATGCGTGCCGCTGAACCCTATAGGGTGGGCGGGTATATGGCTTCGTGTTACGTAATGACCCGACCGCACCCGCCCCCAAGGTTTAATTATTTAAGAAAAGTAGTGCCCTTCAAACATAACAAACGCCCACTTCTTGCATACAGTGTTTACTGAAAGCACCGAGGACTTTTTGACGTAACGGCAAATTCTTTCACTTTCGGTCCAGTGGTAATCCCTTGGACACATTTTTCAATTGGTATTTCGATTTTAAAAAAATGACAATTTCAATAAAGACGACCGATTTACATCAAATATAATAAAAATAAACCAACTAAGTTTGAGAAAATGTTAACCAGGTGCGCCTTTTCAGAGTAAAACAACCGACCCCCAAAGCACACAAAAACGTTACAATAAATATACACAATCCTATTTGTCATTTCATTCATTTATTCGCCCCAAGAAAAATAAATCTCTTGTCTGACATAGCCAACTAAATTCCACAGGTCAGAATTTATTATTGTTTTTACGAGAGCTGACCTACTAACAGAAACCATTTTGAAATCACATCTTGATTGTTTTCATTTTTTTAAACACTGAATTGTTTTTCTGAATTTGCAAAGTGGATTATAGGAAAGCATTGAAAAGAAATTTCAACCAATGGGAACATAACACAAAAGAGAACACCCTCATGCAAATTTTCAAATGGATTTTCTCCAAGAGGAAATTCGCATAAGTTGAAAACAATGAGTTCTAAAACAATTTGAAATTGCACATCTCTAACTGATATTATGGCATTTTGTAAGATAAAAAACAAGGCCAGGTCAGAGGCTCTTCACAAGAAAAAAAGGTGATAACTTTGAAAAAATCTGAAATAACTTGTTGGTTAAATTAACCAGACAATACCCCAAACCCTCATAATTGTTCATAATTTTCATTGCATGTGATGCTCTGTATAACTCAAACTCAACCACTAATTCTTACCACAAAGTTGGAGCGTGTTTTAACAAGTCCAAACAGACACGTTTCCTAAAACT
Organism: Asterias rubens; assembly: GCF_902459465.1. Classification (NCBI taxonomy): domain Eukaryota; kingdom Metazoa; phylum Echinodermata; class Asteroidea; order Forcipulatida; family Asteriidae; genus Asterias; species Asterias rubens. The sequence goes on along the minus strand of NC_047067.1, from coordinate 21,466,466 downwards.
TTCGGGAGCTACCCGAATAGAAACAACCAAACAGTTCCTTAAGGAGGTACATCCTTGAAAATTAATTATCTCTTTACTCCTTTACACATCTATGTAGAAATATTGTATTGGAAAGCTTCAACAATATTGTAGACTTGTTATACCGTCCTCTATTGTTTATAATTGATTAGTGAATTTGTATTCCATCTAAGATGGCTGATCAGTGAGAATAAACAAATCCTGAAACAGATAAATCAGTCCTTCCAGACTCCCAGTGGTTAAGTACTAAACACCACATTTTTGCTTGCTTGGCCACACCGCAAATATCATGTTTTTAAGCAAATAATGGCACATGATTCAGCTCAGAGAAAATCCTCATGTGTTTAAAGATATATTTCATTGAAGATGCTGAAAATGAAAAGAAAATATTTGTATGAGTAATGTTTTTCTTTCTTAAGAAACAGTCAAAGTTCTTGATAATCGACACAACAAATTCATTAAAGATACAAAAAAACTGAGTACTTTCTGCAGATTAAAAAAACTACTGAATCTTGTCAGCTTCTTCAGACATCTTGTTGCGATGGTGATTTCTTAATATTTATTTTCTTTATGGCTTCTCTACTTCTTCTTATCGCTCAATCCTGCTCCAGCATTGAATTTAAAATGAACAATATCACCGTCCTCCATGACGTAATTCCTTCCCTGTTGTCGATACTTCCCAGCAGCCTGAAAAAAGTAATTAAAATAATAACGACAGTTCAATAACACATTGGGTAATAGTCAACAGTTTGAATTGTTGATCATAAAAGCAATGTTACTATTTTCCATCCACTCATTTTGTTGACCGAGAGATGTAAAGACGAGGTACAGAGATAAAGGATCTTTTATTGTCAACCCTAAAAAAAGTTTTGACAAATATTAATTAACAATGACACATAAAAAAACATTCATTTAAAGCATTCAAGTTCAATCCTTTTTCAAACATGGTGATAAGCAAGAATGAAAGACATTCCACTCACTTTGACATCATTTTCAGTGCCTAGCTCTTTGAAGTCATTAAACTTCATGACGTCAGCCATGATAAAACCTTTCTCAAAATCGGTGTGGATTTTTCCAGCAGCTTGAGGGGCTTTGGTGTCTCTCTGTAAAGAACAAATAATAAACTTTGATTGCCTCGGTTACTGAGAGTTTACGGAAGTTGTAAGTTATACTAGGCCCAACAACAATTAAACCAGTGCTGGTAATAATATTAATAATAAAACGGCTACAAATTTATACTTAGCAATTTGAGATAAACAGATAAAGATTGCTTAAGAAAATTACAAACGTCCAATAACAATGATTTCAAATTAGATCATCCTCTGAGGAAACACGTTACAACCCTGGCTTTTGATTAATAAATTTATACTTGTAGATCAATGACAACAAACCAAAACAAATATATTCTAATCTAATCAAATCTCTGACCTGTATTGTCCATGCCCTGACTTCATCATGCCCTGCAGTGAAGAAGTACATCAGCTGTAGTGCTTTATAGCCTGTTGTTATGATCTTGTTCAGAGCACTGCGATAAATAAAATGATCAGGAGTTCTAATTACATTGTACATGGTTTCCTTACTCTGCTCAATAAAAGTTTGACTCATTATAAAGGATAGATTTTGCATTGAGTATTTTTGAAATTACTGTCTTGAAATACATCTTTAAGATCACAGTTGGTCGACTACAAAATACACATACACATTTTAAAACAAATATTATTCTGAGGGTGATTTTATCAAAGATATATTAATCAAACAAACAACCAGTCAAACATACTCCAAGAAGGACACACAGATATACTGACCTTGTGACCTTGGACTCTTCGAAGAAAGCTTTCTTCTCAGCTTCATCCATGTCAAACACTTTATTCTCAAAGGCGGCACTAAACGGAATGATTGTGGCACCTGGGTCATTCACATCAACCCACTCTTTAATCTTTAACAACCTGAGAGGAAAAAACAGTGGGATAAGGCGGGGTTAAGATTTCACTATCGCTAAGCAACTTTGTCTGTATCGGCGAGCGAGTGGACCTAGGAACTCACACCATGGGGATTGGTTGGGATTTCTACACCACTGAATGTGCTTGGGATCTCGCTATCGCTGGGTAGGATTATAGGTCTCATTAAACAGTTAGTGCAAATGGGAATTCCGTACCCCAACACAGCGGGATTATGAGCTCACTAAGTAAGGTTGGGACCTCATTATCACTCGAGTTGGGTAACGATCAAGTATCAATGAGATTAAAATATATTAATATCACTGAAAGATATTGGGATCTCATTATCAGCCAGTTGGATTGGGATCTCACTATTGCAGAGTCAGATTGGGATTTCATTCTCACTTTTGGTTTGAGATTAATTAGAATCCAAGTGTCACAGGTTCATGGCGAGTCATTAAAGTCATGCCCCCCTTTTGGGCGATTTCTATTCTCGTCTTACCATTTATTCTTCTTTCTTATGTAGTCCCTCTCTGATAGATTGACCAGATAGATCATTGGTTTAGCAGTGAACAGCATGTGCTTGTTGAGTACCTCAATCTGTTCAAGGAAATGGACAACATTGTTAAAAAGTCAAAGACCACTATCCAAACCTCTGAAAAATCAAGCTCACTTGGTTATTGGAGCCATAAGAAAGTTGTGAGAAAAAAATCTGGCATACCCCGCAGAATGGCCACCCTTGCTCTGGAAAGCAATAAAACCCTGGGGTATTCTTGAAACGTGCAAAAGGAACACCTTAGAATAGGGACATAGGTGGGGAGCGTGTAAAAGTGCAACAGGGTGACTGTGGGGTCAAAAACTCATGTTGCCTCCCAAGGGCAGTATTCCAGGGATAAAGTGTGAGATTATTGTTATCAGTAGAGTGTTCTCACCTCAATTCCGTTCCATTCCTTGTGTCTTATTGGCCTCTTGTCCTCGATCACATGTTTCTGAATCTTGAACAATGCATCCTAATAAATAATTCAAAATTACAATAACATAATAAAGTAGACAATAATGATATTTAGGATTATTTATTTCACTCACACCCCAAGCACTGCAGATTTGGTGCTTTCTCAACCCTGCAGAAAATCTAATTTGTGCAAAGGTGTGAAACTCAAAATATAATTTTGTATACCAGATAATTAATCATAGATATTTTATTTAACCCTCCTACTGTGTTACCATTCGATATATCTTTCACTTTACTTTTTAATGATAGCTAAACTATGCCAGCCTACATTCAATGAATGGTAGACAGTACAATTCACCCCACTTTAAAAACCTATTATTGGGGATGAGGTTGACTCAGTGGTTTCTTTCCCTGTCTTTCAACCTCTGTGGACCCCGGTTCAAATCCCACCTCAGACCAGAGCCTTGCACGTGGATCGGGTTTACAGTCCCTACCTGATTTGGTGGGTTTTCCTTCCACATCTAAAACTGAACATTTCTTCTTGTTTCTTAGTCATCATGTTATTGGTGCCAATGCTGTTGGATGTGAAATCATCAAATAAAATGAAAAATTAAAATAATGATGACTTACAAATTCTGGTTTGAGTTTCTTGTCAACCCCTCGTGCAGTCTTCTTCTCCATGTCTTTGACCCTCTGCTCAAGAATGCTCTCATCTTTAAGACGGAGCTCCTCAAAGATGATTGCAAGATCCCTCACTGGATCCACATCCCCTTCCACATGGGTAACATCATCATCTTCAAACGCCCCTAGGGGGAGAGAGAGAGAGAGAGAGAGAGAGGCAATCAAAGAAAGAGCAACAACATATCAACAAAAGATGTAAACATTGTTCCTTAACGGATACAGTTTTACAGCACCATGTTTTGAAACACACCTGAGCCAATTTCATAAAGCCTGTAAGCAAGCAAAGAAAAGTCTTGCTTCGCAGAAACTGGTTACCAGCCAAAATTCCATAAAGTTTGCATTGTTGCAACTGGTGTCCCACTTAGTTTTTGGCTTAGCAAAGAAATTTGCTGAGCAGTACTTTCTGCTTACCAGCTTTATGAAATGGGCCCAGGTATTAACATCAATTCAGAAGGCCATGCCCAAAAAGTAAGAAACAGCTCTCAACTTACTTGAGAGATGAAATAGTGCATCACAGGCACTGACATGGGATAAGAAGGCGTTACCAAGACCCTGGCCCTCATGGGCACCCTTGACCAAGCCAGCAATGTCAGTCACATGGAGGAACGCTGGTACTTTGCTGTAAGGATTAAACAAACGCATATTTGAAAGCTTTTCTGGCTCATTATATGTTTTCATAAATACCTGGGACAGTATATCCATTCGGATTGGTCAAGAGGGTATTGCCACAGTCAGGATTTTATGACCTTGTCACCACTCTTTTATGGGATATGGTAATTACTGAAGTCTTACCTTAAAGGCTTGTGGTACTCACACAGAAAGTCAAACCTCTCATCTGGGACTGGTACCCTATGTACCTGAAACAAAACAATCGGACATTTTTGATAAAACCTTCAGTCCATCACATTGTACCCAACTGAGCATTAAGTCATAAAAACTTGATAAGCACATAAATACATTGCTTAGCAGGAATAGGTTTAACCCGGCCAAAACACCATACAGTTTACGTTGCTGAAACTGGTACTTGACTCAATTCTTGCGTAACAATGAAACTTACTAAGCAAAATTATCTGATTAAAAGCTTTATGAAATTGGGCCTTAGAGGTTTTATTCACAACAAAGCGACAATGGAGCAAACAAAAGCACCCTCTTGTGTTCAATGTATATTGGTTTACCATACCGCATCCTGCAATCAAATCCAACAGACTATTAGTGGTTTTTGTAATGCTCTAATTAGATGAGAATATGTGTATACTTATTTTCATTGGGTTCTGCTCACAAAGAATCCAGGAAACAGCAAAAGTACATGAAAAAAAAATAAATAATGTCAGTCATCACAACGTGTCTCAACAAAACAATTCTTCACACTCGATCTAATATTACACCATTGACATTACATTTAGGACCAAGATTGGGTTGACTTTCAAAATTATGCAGCATTGAAACGAAATCACCAAAGCAATTATGAAAGGATATTTCACAGGGTTCTCTCAAAATATGAAAAGGAACCCTGACCAACATATAAAAAATATAAAAAAAAAAGTTTTACCAAAATGTGATTTATTTATTTTACAAACTTCTACTAGGCCTGCTAATAATAATTATTTGTAACATGCACAATCCACCCTACTGTATGCAATTGTATGTATTTGTAAGGGATTATATTTGTATTTCTTACCGATGGTACAAAATGGGAAGTTTTCTGCTGAAGCTTGACTTTTAGTTAGAACATTGAAAAATGTTGATTTCCTGTAAGAAAAAAAATTATTACATAAAAATGAAAATGTAACAACAAATAAAGAAGCAAATTTGTTTGTCCTCCTTTGAACAATTGGAGTATAGAGAATAGACCCATGTTTTTTTTGTATACGGTAGTGTCCTGCTCAGTTGGGGGGGGGGGGTAAGTTTCTTTAATGGTCAGAAATGGTTCCACGCATTTGAAGATAAAAAAAAATTGCTTGTAAAACAACCCAAGACAAATTGACAATGTATGTAAATACTTCAGTTCACTGCTTGTTTGAAACTTTTTCCTTTTTTTTGAAATCAGCATTTTTCTTACCCAACATTTGGCAATCCTAGAATACCACACTTCAGTGATGTCCCAACTCGACCAATAAGAGGAGGGAGCTTGACTTCTTGCTTCTTCTTTGGAGGCATTTTTCACTCTCTAGCTGCAGACAAAGAAAAACAAATACCGAGAATTAAGTCATACAGAGAATATAGGGGGGGGGTCTATAAACCTTCAACATCAAAGTGCTGAAAACTTTTGTTAACCCCAGCCAGCTATCTGTTAACCCCAACTAGACCCAGCAAGAACTGGGGCTCTGTACTCTATTTAAAAACGAGATGCAAATTAATATTATGATTTCAGAAACTTATAAAAATTGTACACAGCCCCAGTCTACTGGGTCTACTTCAAAACTAAACTTGGAGGGCATGCATATTTTTGTCCGGATAAATGTTACGTTGCTATATTACTATAGTATAACCATGGAGGTAGAAATAACCCTCTATCCTCCAGATGTTCCTCCATCCTTGCTTCCTTCTTCCTTTTGACTGTTGCGGTCGGGAGGATGGAGGGTTTGGTTGGTTATCGCAACTTTCTGCCCGAGCTGAACTGTCTCTTAGTAGTCTTATTCTTATCATGCTTAATAATATTAATATGCATGTTAATCAATTAAATTGAATAATTGATGATTTGTACAGAAAACAGCACTCCGTGTCCGAGCTCCATATTTTAAAATAATTTATAAATAATAATGTTATTGTTATATCACTTGTTACTGTTAGTTAGATTTTATTATCAAGCAGCCAACGGTCAACAGAACATAATTGAGAAATCTCCTTACCTGTGCCATAATATTATAATTATATTTTTTTTATAGCAAAATGAGACAAACCTATGAAATTTTTAACAAAATTAGCAAATAGTCTCCCTGTGCATTATACTATAGAGAGCAACGAACTCTATATTATTATTACAATGCAGAGTTATTAATATTATCACTGCACTATGCACTGACTGAGTTGAGGAATGTATGAAATCCGTCAACCTAATTTTAATGCAAGCCTGTCCCCTGTGCTGCTGATGTTCAACTTCAATAATCGAGGGAGAGGTAGAAATAGATTTCAGTGCAGAGTGCCATATAATGGCGTTGACAATTCAGCTAGGAAATTATTCAAAAAATAAATCTTACCTGCAAGAGACAGAACCTGGCTCAATTTTGCAAGATACAAGGGCGCGCCAGACACTGAACAAGCAATACGCTAGCCTCTTCTGATTACTTCTTGCACAGGAATTGCAGCATGGATGGAGGAACAAGCGATCTTGCAACGTGTGGTGCCAATGCAATAACATCAGGTCTGGCTGCCGACTCTCCACTTTTGCAACAATCTGGGTTATGGTCACGGGTCCGGGTCCCAGACCAATTTAGCATGCCCTAAAAAATGTCGGATGGAAGTGGATGGGGCGGGGACTAGGCAGGAATGGGGGGAGGGGGGAGGTAAAATAGATACTGGTAAAGGGCATTTCTCCATCTTTGAAGTCGCAAATAAAAATACCCCTGCATCACAAGATTATCCGGTTACGGTTGGAAGATACAAAAATTCAATGACCAGAAAAAAAGTAAAAAAGTAAAGTCAAAACATTTTCAATTTTGTTTTAAAGGTATTTATTATTTCAATTGAATAAATGAATAAAAGCATAAAGATGTTAAACAAAATAAATGACTTTGAAAGCAGGACAAAAATCCTGGTGTCAAAACAGCATAAAATTGCCCTTTCCTTTACTCTGTAATTGTTTCTCGGGAAAATTAAACTGATTAAAGTATCAGAGAGTCATAAAGTTCATGATTTGATTGACACTTGTTGGAAGAACAGACGAATTTGTTGGAGACCATTGCAGTATTCTTCAAAAGAAAACTTGCAAAGCAACAAAATATGAAACATTATGAAATATGGTTTGTCAGCACCAAAGCACACTTTTATAGAGAAACATTTTCAAGTAAACTTAAGAGTATAGCCATGGTATTCCTGATCGTGTAGTTTCAAAGATTTCTCATAAAATTAAACCTTTAACAATTTCAAAGAAATAATATGGCACATATTTCTATATAATGAATGGTGGTCAAGAACTGGTGCGACACTTCTGAAGGGGGTACAAATACACCGAGTCTAACTTCAGAGCCTGAGGTTCTGTAATCGCCTCAAGTTCTTATGATGAAGCGTCCTCTTATTTTAATGTTAACAAACTAGCCAGTAGAGTCAGATCCCTGAACATGTGTACCAAGTTAACATGTAAAACATGGCGGCCATGGCTAAAGCTGTTGCTAAGAAGGTTGCTATGGGCAGTCTGTGCTTCAAGGCTTGTGCTAATGACAATCAAGCCACATCGACAACTGAACCTTAGGGCAAAGCATCACTAGAACAACATCAAGATGGCTTCATGTTACAAAAAGAGTGTCTACCAACTTGGTTTTCAATTACAACACACAATGTCGTATCTTTTCTCAAATTGGAGGTTAATTACAGTGAACACATTTCTCGGAAAGAATGGTATATAGCTTTCTCAACATCTAGCTAACAATTCATGCATTCAATTCTTACTTATACTGTAATGTCCTTTTAAAGATAAGAATTGTATTTCTATGAGATGTTCCTTATTATTGTAACATACTTTTATAAAAATTAAACTCACGATTTCATGATCAATCTTCTTACTGGCATTACAAATGTTGGAAATTATCATTTATTTTCAAACTTGAAGTGATTATCCCTGCACATAAAATAGTTTAACAGACATGATTAATAAAATGGCAGAACAAATAAAATCTGATTGAAATAAGTCTGATTACTGTGCTCAGATCATGCTTGAAAAGATCCATTTTATGAAAAATAAAAGAATCAAATAAGATTACTTTGCTAACATCACAAACTAAATATATATTTGACTGTATCAGCTGTTAATGATACAAAACAAGTTTGTAACTGCATAATATCAATAAAGAACAATAAATCTTGTCAATAATGCAAGAGTTGTATGTAGTAAAACATGACAATTTAGTTGTTACTGGAACACTTATTTGTGAGCGAACAAACTTGGGAAATTGAGAAGAAAAACAATGAGTTATATATCATTTAACTTGAATTTGTAGTAAACTGTAACTAGTGCTAAATAAAGGAGATCTTGAACAGCAAAAGTCAAAGGAGGAAAATAAAACTAACAAAGTTTGAGATACAGACTTTGTTTAATTTAAAAGACAGTTTTTTTTGCTTTCTTCTTAGAGCGCTTTTGAATTGTCATAAATTGTTTACAATTGGTGATTTCCAAAAATTACACAGAATTTGTCTACACGATTAGTTAGATTAACTTACGTCACATAAGTAAATTTGTATTTCAATGGAGACCCTTTTGGACACCTGGTGGCAGAAGGCATACTAGGTAATTCTTTCATTGTTATGTTATTCTGAGCATGTGCAAACTTCCAAGAACGGTGGATTTACAGGCAGGTCTGCTGCCACCTAGAGTCCCAAAAGTCTGTCATTGTAGTTGAAAGTTTTACCAGGATTCCAGCATCTACATGTATCTCTTCAAAAAAAAAAATCCTTAAAGGATGGAATATTGAGATAGTAAACTTCAATTTCTGTAAGATCCTCTTTTAAGATTCATACACCAGCTTTGCTGAAGGGAAACGAAATATCTTTGCATTACTCAATCCAAAATCAGGCCAAACCAGGGAAAGTGACTCTACATGATTTTGGTGTAGTTAAATAACAACAATTTTTGGCAAGTTATTAAATGACTCAATTCCCTTTTAAAGCAAAACAAAAAACAGATGAATGTGAAACATAGAGGGGAAAAAGGTTAAAGAATTTTCAGAAGTCTCATTTGGAAACCATGGAGGATAATTTCCTTCCTCCATGCTTTAACCATGCTAAACATTTGTTTGGAACTTCAACACATCATGACGGCCTTCAAAAAACCCTTCATAAGTCAAATAAGACTTGCCAGTCTACAGTGTAGAAAATGTAAAGCATAATTAAGTCCACTAATCCCACCACCTCTTGTTTAAATAAAAGTTGTGATTTCAAAAACAATCGGTCAATATATATGTTTTTGTTCAAAGATGAAAGCATTACATGCAAAATATTTTGGCATGGGAATATGGATAAAATGTAAAATAAATCTTGAGAGTTTTCTTTGTAATCTTTTTTTGTTTATTAAATTTTAAAACAGGGCGTCAACATTGTTTGACAATACCTTTAAGATATTTTGTTAAGGACCTGCCATGAATTATTCATGACGTAAAACAGGGTTGGCCAGGCAGTAATGTCACCACACAGTATTGTAAAACCTGACAACTCCTTCGCTTACATCAACCACGCAACCTTCAACCTCCTTCTCAGATCTGTTCCCAACATGAAAGCGCAGCCTGAAAGCGAATTGTAAGCTCTCTATTTCCGGGGCTGGTTTAGATGATGATTCTGTTTACCCTGAGGGGACTTCTGGTGTGAAGGTTGAGGCTTATCATGAAATGCACGTACAGCATCAGGTGGAAAGTCTTTATTCCCCCTGGACAGGGCGCCAGAGATCAAAACTTGAACATCGGGCTTGGGAGGACTAGAAAAAGAAGAAAGAAACTTTGACAGACTTCCATTATCCTTCAATTTTCCTGAAAGTTGTGAACCAGTTGACAAGAAAAAACTACAAAGCCCTCCTCTAGTTTCTTATGTAAAGCATACTAATCCTTCACGTGTTTTTTGAGCCTTTTTCAGGCGATGTTAAACACGTATTGAATGTTGTTTGGCCGAAATTAAGTGTGGCAGGTATATATTTCTATAATGGACTCCTCGTATTGTACGCCCTTCTTTCACACACACGGCGATAAAGACAAGGTCCATCCCAATATAATTTCAGTGCTGTCCAAAATTGCAAATCACAGCCAGCAACCATCAGCCAAGCCCTTGATGCCTCACCTTGTAGCTGGGCCGTATTCCTCTTCTTCTTCTGGGGTCATTTCTTGAGGCTTCTCATGCGGTTTGGCATTCTGCGTAATTCGCATGCCTCCTGCTTTGACTATATAAAGAGAAAAAGAGAAAAATCAACAAAACAAATCTTTAAAATAACAGCTACACGATTAGTATGGATTGTAATTGTACCCGTACTATTTTATAATACTACAAATTAAAAATATTTATTTTATTTTATAAAGATTATGGTTAAATAACTACCAGAGGTTGATTGAAGCATGGAGACTTAAAGAGGGCTTTCGCTCAGACAAAATGTCTACAAAATCTTAAGTTCAATGAATCAATGTAATGTGAAAATAATCAGAAACAGATACCGGCACTCCCACAATGCACACCCACACTTCCAGTCCCAACATGCCCTCTACCAAAGGCTTAAAGTTAGACGAGGCCACCAAATCAGTTAGGGAGGATCTACACCATCAGGTTTGCTGCAAAATTGCGAATGCTATTTGCACAACATACCAGTCAACTCATTTCTTGGCATTTAAATTTTACGATTTGGTTGGGCAACTAAAAAAGTGTTTTAAAAACCTCTGTTTACTTTAAACTTCAGTACCTGCAGGTGCATGTCCAGCTTTCAAATCCTCAGACATGATGAAGTTTCAGAGCTTCTTTCTTGCGTGTTACTTGAAACTGCAACCCCTTGCAAAATAAATGTGTTCGTGTCAAAACGCCCGAACTGCATGAACTGTTGCTCCGCGCTGCTGCAGCATGCGATGTGTGTGTGTCGACGTGACGTTGTGCCAAGATTATAAACACCCCACTGTTTACGTTTTTGTGACCCTGTGACCCTAGACTCACGGTCGGTAAAATTGGTGACTAAAATTTCAATCGATTGATTTAAATACATAATCAATCTCAATGTTTTATTTCCATAAAACATGTTTTTAATATGTTATATACCAATTAATTTATGAAACTATGATCAATTATCGTTTAATTAAGATTGCTTTAAACTATTTTAATTGGGGTGGGGAACCCCCCGGATGACCTGCCCTTGCGGCAAGACCTTCAAGCGTGACCTCAAAATACACATCATTTAACCTTTTTCTCCGAGGGTTGAGCAATACGTTTGTGTGTATTTATTGGGAACGAGGTGGAGTGCACATTATTTTATGACGTATACACAACGAGGTTGATCGCTGTGCACAAACGTATAGGTGTTTTTTAATATCTTGATTTCCCTCGAAATTTGGTTGCCAACTTGAGCTTTTCACAGACCCAGCAACTCAGAATAAGTGATTGATGGGTAAAGTATAATTATATGTTTCTTTTTTGTATTAAATGTTTATATTTAAATCAGTTATACCTGTCTGAATTGCACACTTTTACAATTAATTTTTTTAAATTGTCTGCAATACTTTGCATTGCCATTTGGCTTGCATTGCATTCTTATTCTACTTAAGACTAAACTAATCATTCAGCAAACATTACATTGACATTAACAACGTGTTGTTGTAGCTTTATTGTAAAGTGTAGTATTCTACTGACACTAGAAAACAGAGACCATGCAGAGACTGATCTTGGTGTCACAAGGTCAGACTTTTATTATTATAATAATAATATTTGTTCTTGTTTCTTTTTGTCTTAACTCTTATTTTATCGAAATCTATGCATACGCATGATGATTAGAATTTAACTTTGAAGCAGTTTGCGGTGCTATATAAACAAGTTACACCACAGGGTGTGTTTTTTTTTATACATTTAAATGGCTGCGTCTTCAATGATTGGGCTTGTCAGTCAGTACACTGGTTCACACTGTCCCTGTACTGTGTGTGGGGCCAAGTACTGATGTCTGATGAGAAGTAGTATAGTAAACCCAGTTTAAATGGCCTTATCGTTTGATGTATGTGATATTCTTTTCCATGTTTGCGGCAGGAGATAGCTAATTCTACAGTCAAACAACAGCTACAATCGTCCCAAAGACGTACCACCAGTCAAGATATCACACAGATCGAGATCAGACCATCATCATGGGGGGAGGAGATCTGGTAAACTAACTTTAAAAAAAAATAAGTTGTAGAGGCTAGTACTTACAGAGAAATAACAATTGCCCTAGAAAAGAATACATCTAGGAATTTCAATGGAAATATTAAGCAGCATATGGATTATAAAGCCTCAATCTCAGCCTGGGGATTTTTCAGATCTAGAAATATTTATCTGGACTCGTTTTGTACCAAGACCAATTGTATCCCAAATAGAAGTGAATTAAAGCATGAAGGAAGAAATAGAGCTTGCAGTTGTTTACAGTATACAGTGTACATCACACTGTAAAACAAGCCTTTTGGTTAAATATAATAATGTTTTAAAAATCCTTTCACTACCCAAGAACCTGAAGAAGAGTTGGGATCCTCGTCGCCTTGACAACCAGGAGAAGAAGTGGAAGCTAGAGGAGAGTGACAAGAAGGAGCGAAAGAGACTTGAAGAACTCAAGGAGGAGCGTCAAGAAGAGAGAGCCATAGAAGAGATGAGGAGGAGAGGAGAAGATGCGGGGGTCATTGAGTGAGTATTTGAAACTGGTTCAGATACAACACTTCTAGTTTGGTCTGACTTTTCGACTCTAGTGGAAAAGACTCTAAAGGCTAAATGACAACACAACACACTTTACAAGTGTTACATAAGCAGTCAAGTGGGAATACATGAATAGAGAGAGAAAGTCAGGAAGCACACAGCAAAGCAAGGGGTAAACAGTAATAAAAGGTAGACAAAGGGGGAGGGAAGGGGCTGGTTTGACGTCAAGGAGATGGAAACACAAAGGACAATATCAAAGGCGGAAACATTTGTACTAATAAATTTGTTCACTTTTCTCCCATCAACACCCTTCAGAGTTTCGCTGGTCTTGCCCAGGGAGGGATAAACTTGAAGTAACAATTAAATTTTGCTTTTTGTTTTTCTATTGAACAAAAGGAAACGCAAAGATCGCCTAGACTGGATGTACAAAGGACCAGGGGGTCATGTCAACCCTGACGATTACCTGCTTGGGAAGGAGGTTGACAAAGTCATCGTTGATAAACAAAGTGGAAATACTCAGTCCAACGGAGTAAGAAGAACTCACTCATTTTTAGGTTATAAAAAGCCTCTTAAGAAGTCTAATGTTCACTCACAAAGTCTCTGCATTTAGCTTGATAATCAAGCGGTCAGACATCAGTCTACTCTAAACAGCAGGGGGCTCAAGCCACCTGTGGATTGCCTTTAGAAAGATTTGTGTACACCTTGTTTCATAATCAAAATGTTGATTGTGCATTTTGTGTTTGTTTTTAGGCTCTGGATCGTGGTTCTATTGCAGTTGTGAGCAGCCCAGCAAGTCCTGCTATTGATGCCAAGGATATGGCTAGAAAGATGCGAGAGGATCCACTCTTTGCAATCAAGTAAATTTACTTAGTTTTTAATTTCTACTTCTTCATGTTCTTCCACTCTTTGACGTTCAATCCAACATTTGTAGAAAAATACACAAATAAAAAGTCATCATCTTCAGAAAACTCAAGTTGGATAATTTTGTTGACTCTGTAACTCAGAAATATTGCTGTTGAATACAAGACTAAACAATTAATGTTGCTATATAAAATATGCCAAGTTGGGAAGTGATGTCATTTTCACTCTGGCTACTGTATTACTTTTTCAGAAAGCGTGAACTGAACAATCGGAAGGAGCTAGTTAGTAATCCAATAAGGATGAAACAGCTACAACAATTGGTAAGCTTTAAAGAAGCTATCTTATTTATATTTCACAACTGATTGAGTCATTCTTGATGGTGTCTGTACATTGTCCTTCCTTGTTGTATCCTGGAAAAAGAACATTAGTTTGGTTACACCCTAAACACAGACCTGTGTATAGCAGTTTTCTGAATATTTTCGGACTCCTGTGAAAAAAAAAAGATTAATTCTGTAAATTTGTCAAGTTTATATCAGTGAACACAAGATGTTAAAACTAAATGAGTTTGATTTTTTATTTTCATTTCAAGCTTCATTCTCAAGTTGGATCCGACAAAAAGAAGAGTAAAAAGGCCAAGAAACACAAGGAGAAGAAGAGGAACAAACACAGGAGGTCTGAGAGCGAGAGCGATGATGACACAGCCTCAAGACACCAGAAGAGGAGAATGCACAACTCTGGAGCGTCCAGCGAAAGACACAAAGGAAAACATCACATGAGAGGTCACAACAGAAAACATTCAAGTGGGAGTGACGACGATCGGGGTCGCGGACGAGGACAGGAACAGACACTTGCTTCCCTGAACAAGAGTAGAATGAAAGAGCTTTTAGAGAGAGAAATATTGAAGAAACATAGAGGGAAGAAAGTCCAGTCCGAGTCTTCCTCCAGCGAGAGTGACTCTGACGACCAGGGCATGCAGCGAAAACGACACAAATCAACGGAGAAAATGAAAATGTCACGATCTCATGAGAGAGGGAGAGATGATATGTCATCACCCCCAGCATCAAGGAGACAGCGACATGATGAAGAGAGAATTCCAGCAGGTTATGGTCTGCAGAGAGGAGCAAGAAGTCAGCGAAGATCCCCGCCCCCGTCTCAAGCAACCAGCCCTCCCAAATATCAGTCCGACAGTAGAGACAAGCATAGCTCAAGAAACCATGATAGATCTTCCCATTCTAGAACCAAACACCACGAGAAAAAACAGAATAGGTCACCCTCACCCGTATCCAGAGTAGAGAGAAATAGAAATAGTGACAATCGAGGTGAGAAACGGAGGGGAAGGAGTCGATCACGTTCACCTCTGAAGCATCATGGGAGGTCATCTGACAAAGTCTCGAGGAGCAAATCTCCACAGCAAAGGAATAGCCAAAAGAGTATGGCGCCAAAAAGGTACAAATAGATAAACAATTGGTTTCTTATAGTTACTTGTCATGTGTTTCAGAAAATGAAAACTTTAACATCTTTTAAAAAGCTATTAGAATTTCAAGTTAAAGGACAAAACTGAAGACCTATTGGAAGTTCGTTTGTTTTCTCATTTGGAGCAATAGTAACTCAGGATTATTGTGTTTTTTTATTGTGAAGGAAACTGACGACCGAGGAGATGGAGCGAAAGCGAGCTGAGATGATGACGAATGCACAGTGGAGGGATGACCAACGCAAGTCAAGGGTCATGACCTACGAGGTCAGTCTTTAATTATTCAAATGCTTAATTTTGGTGAAGTAAAAAAATCTACCCATAATGAAAAATTTTGGCATGAACTGTGGGTTAGGTTTCAGGACCCAAAATGTCAATTTCAGAATTATTTATTTTGGAACATGTATTTTTGGCACATATGAAAAAAATAGCTGCTGAATTCTGGCCAATTCAAAGATCTGAAAAAAAAAAATCTACATGGCTTGGATGTTCACGGTGGTGTGCACCGCTGTTGGTAGACTAACTTACAGTCACAGTAAAGGTTTTGCTATACTTTTCCTTTCCTCAATCTTGCATTTTTATAAATTCGTTTCATACAGAAAGAGGAACAGGCCGAGGTCGAAATGGAGAAGAAGAAATCCAAGAATGCTGAATTTGCACAGTAAGTTATCACAATATGAAATACAACTGTACCACAATACCAGTAAGCCTTCATAAAACTGTCTACGTAATCAAAGGCTGAAAACTAAAATGGAGAGGTGCAAATGTGTACACACTTCTCACAACACCCCGATGTTGACCTCAGTGAGGGCTCTGTTTGACTTTGTGAGATAAGAAGCAAGGGGGTCTATTAAACGACCTCAGCCATGACTATGGCTTATGGCTGCAGTAATAACACTGATACAGACCTTACAGTGATAAGGCAGTAGCCACAACAATAGCCATTAATCCCAACACAGCTTTACTGATCATTACTTTCATGCTTTTGCATTATTCAGACCTATGAAGTTACCTGAGAACAGCTCAGTAGAAGATCGTATCCATAGAAATATCTATAACATCCAACGGACCAAAGCTGCTCTTGATAAGAACTTCGCCAAGAGGTGACCGGAATAATAGTGGATCAACAATGACATTCTTAGGATTGGTAATGTTACTCCGAGACAACTGCATCTTATAGATCCAAAGTTGGATTGTTTTGTCAACACGAGAACTGGTTCAGGAACTGGGCAGAAACAAGCTTAAGTGGAGAAACTAGATACAATTATTACATGCATGTACCCTATGTTGTGTCTTGATACTTCTTGCTCAAGTTTCATAAACAAAACTCCAATTTAAAGGAAAAAAGACAAAAAAGAACAACACAATAAGCAAACAATATATAATCATAAAATTTGTTGTAATTTCATTTGGTTTAGTTCATTCCTCAAAGACCTTTCCTTAAAGTATACGGTACTTTCAAGACTTCAATTTTACCCTTTTAAATTTAAAGTCGATAATAATTTACATAATTCAAATATAGAAGTGTTTAACTCTTTTTTTTTTTTTAAGTCTACATAAACTCTGTTTTTGTTTTTTACTTTGTTTTGATATACTGTGTATAATTCATGCTCAACTTTTTTAATCAAGCTCAACAAACACATTGACCAAATGTTGCCATGTACAGCAATCTACGTACCAACCAACACTGCGATGTCATATCTATAGGGCCACTGATTTTCCGTTTCAGAAAAGTGCAAATTTCGTTTGGCAAAAACATGAATTCCGTTTCAGGCACAAAAAATTCCGTTTCATGTTTTTTTAATTAGATAAAAGGTTGTTTAATACCCAGGGACACACTTATAAAAATCAATTTGAGATAAGTTGCACTGTTGACTTCGTAAAATGTTCATTTGAACTGACAAATTTCAAAAAAATACTTTTTTTTATAATTGTTGATTATTTTGTATACTGCTGTTCTAAAAAGGTTGCACTGTGACTGCAGTATCAATGCACATGATGTGATAGACTTGATTCCAAGTCTAAAACTGCAGTTGATTCTCTGCATCAGCCACATTGTAGGCTAATGACAGGAGTGTATCCACAAGAGGGCGCTGTTTCAGCATGATCAAAGACTTGGGAACAAGTCTATGGACGTGACCATTCTCCATCCACAAACAAAATGTCAGCCATTTTGTTTTCGCTTTGGCGACAGAATGTTGACAGTTTACGGTTTTATTTTAGACCTTTCCGAGATGAAAAAACATTGTATGTGTTCTTATAGATCATAGGTAAGCTAGTTTGTGTATTATTGTTGGTAAAAGAGAGGGAGAAAATGCAATTTGGGTGAACAAAAAATGTTTAAAACGTGCCGCGAATAATGCCCTTCGCTTAACCATGTTAACAACGTGTGTACATCATGTGTGTAAACATTGAGGATGGTGTGAAGTAGAACAGAATGATCCACGGTTACGATCTCGTACTTTTTAATGGTCTGATTTCTGATGCCTTTTTAGTTTAACAAAAAGAATCTTAATAAAGAATGCAATTTCAATAGTTTTGGCGTCAAGAAAAAAAAAAAAAAAAAAAAAAAAATCAAGTTTTCTGAAATCCCGTTTTCCGTTTCAAAGGGCGGATTCCGCGAATTCCGTCCGTTTTCCGCGATCGCGGAAAATCAGTGGCCCTATATCTAGAGGTTGGTTTGGGGACAATTTATTTTTAATGACCTACTCTTCCAAACATTCTGTACCACACATTGATTGACCCCCAATTATGAAGTATAAGATTTAAGACTTATGTAGGAAAAACACTATCAAGTTCGGTACTGTGTGGAGGCAAGTTCCTTCATGCTCCTTGAAATATACCAGTAGATATGTAAAGGAAAAGTACCTTTTCCTCAAAAGAATGAACCGCAAGGCCTAAATCGGATATTGTTATGCGTCAAATGCCATGTGTTCATCAAGGGCAAAGGACACCAAATTGCAAACCTGCCCAGAGAATCAGAAAATTTCCAAAATATTTACAAAATTCATTACCTTATAAGATACCTGCTACTGGACTGGAAATTACAAATTCATACGTAATATGGCAAGTTCAATCTTTAGTAAAGCTGGTAAAACGCTTTAAGGCAATTGGAGCTCTATCTATTGTGAGAGTATGGCTATGCGCCATTTTGGTAAGCAAATGTTTTGCTACAGCAACTGCACTAATCCGTTGTCGAATAAAAAGAGTTGCTTACTGAAATGGCATCCAAAGCCTACATTTCAGCCCAAGTTGCCAGTCTTGCGCCTGCAGCGCTATACAATCTTTGGATCTGATTTAACAATTCTCCTGTGTGCCTAAGTAAATAAGCAACAATGTATATGAATTTAACAGGAGATGGTTTGGACTTGCAGTTATTTCAGGAGAGGATGTGGGACATTTATTAACCTAAAACATAAACTTTTCTATATTTTTAATTTCATGCTGATGGTATGATCACCCCCTTCCCCCAAATGTTACTTAACACAAACAACTTTAGCTGCTGGTAAATACTCTATATGTACAAAACATTATATGAGGCTGAAGTTTGGGCAAATTCTTCAGAGCAGTTATTTGGGTCAATAAATTCTTGAATTAGATATGCTTTGAAAAGTATGTAAAACATAAAAGGGTGCAGTAAAAACCTATGAAAATTTCTTGTTTTTTTTTGGTTTAATTTGAGACCTTATATTGGGTCAACCTTAACTGTGGTTAAATAATTCAGGTGCTAAGAAGAATATTTGATACATTTCTTAGATCCTTGTGTAAACTATGGAAGAGAAAATAAAAAAGTAAACAACTTGAAGTAAGAGCTTCCCTCGTCTCCTTCTTTGTCTTTAGAAATTACTACATAGAAATGGTAATTTGCACAAACCGTAAATCAGTGTGTGTTTGCTGACCACAGGGACATAAATAAAACCACTCTCCAAATGAGCTCATTCCTGTGTTGGTTCCCTAACACTCATGTGAGCTTGGATGGGAATCAGCCTACATGAACACAGCCCTGATACTTCATGGGGGCAATACGGCAATTGTCTCAATGCCCCTGGCCATTGCCTTAGTGCCTGTACCTGGCAGCACTCAAACCACAGTTAGGGATGCAGGAAGTTTCACACAAGTTGGACCTTTAAATCCATGGTATAGGTATATCACAAGTTCAGAACTTAGTTTACACTTTCAGTGGTAACAACCTCAGAGAGTCAAATGTATGGAAATTAGCTTCGCTAGGCCAAGTAAGTCAGGGTGCCAGACTATACATTATGTAACATAATGTGAGAAGTGTTCCATGCTACATAAACAAGCAAATAAACTGTATTTAGATTTACAGTATATTTAGCTTTAACCATTGAATAGTGTCTTTTATCAGGCCACCATTTTATTTGTCCTACCTCTCAAATCAATATAAACCAAACAGAGGCTAGAAGGGCGAATAGTTTGGTACCATGTCAGTAGAATGAGAATCAGTATGTGATATTGCCATTCCACACTGGCAGCAAGACTACATATGGTGACACACAGATAAAGATCTGTAGAATTAAACTGTTGAAGCTGTAGCAAGGTTTAATTATACACCTTCAATAAAACAGCCGCAGACAGTGTCAAAGTGAATTTTTCCTGACCAACAAATACGATCAAATCGATGGAGAATCTTCGTCATCAAGAAGATTAATCTCCCTACCCCTTTCTACCAATTCCCCGAATTTTAAAGATGAAACAAAGAGAGATCCAAGTCCTATGATGACGGCGATGTTGTGCTGATTCCAACAGGAAGAGTGGGCAGTGGTGTGGGGCCTGGTATTGTGATACCACCGGGGAGCGACACAGGGGGTGGCAGAGTTGTGACACCATCACCAGACGCTGCTGGGGCTGTGCCAGCAGCAGACATTGCAGGTGTTGTGACTGGGGCCGGGGTAGGCATAGGAGGCAGGGATATGTTGAGATTTGGAAGGCCGGGAATATTGGCCAGACTGACGGGTGGTAAGACTCCTGTAGAGGCTGTAGAGGGAGAGCAAGACAGATAAACTAAAGTTACTTCATGTTTGTGAACAGCACTGTGTCTGAACACATTCATTTATTTATTTATTAAAGGTTTGTTAAAAATCACATGATAACCAAATGCTAAATTGAGTAATATATGGGAACTTTCCACATACAATGTTAACACTTAAAAAACCAAACAATTATTAAAAAGAGTGATTCAGTAAATTACATGTGCACTATTTATTGAAAACTTACAAAAGGAATGTTCGAAGTGTGTAAAGGGACTCACCTGCTGTCGCTGAATCACCAGCAGAGTTCTGTGGTGTGACAGGCACTGTTGGTTGAGCTCCAACAGCAGCAGGATGGGGGATCTGAACAGGGAGGTCAGCAGAGAAGGATACACTGGAGAGACCCTTCTCAATTTGACTTGTGTCTGCTGAGGAGGCTAGGGACACCTACAACAAACAATATCAGAAATACAACTTGTCACAACAGGCCATTTTCAAGAAAAACCTTGTAAAGATTTTGGTGAATCACCAAGAAGTATACATTCATATAAGAAACTTGGAAATCTGTTTTTAAAACATTATTTATTTGCTAGACCTCAAAGCACACAGCAAACATCAGTAATTGTCAAAGACCAGTATCCCCAACTTTGGTGACCTAATATAGACAACCTGTAAAAGTTCAAGTTCAAAACAAATCATAAGGGCCAAGTCATACTGGCAATTTACAGGCAACTGGTTCCAGGCAATCTCCAAAAGAAGAAAAGGCATTCATATTTGAAAGTTCACATATTTTTCTTGGGGACTGAAACACAACATTAAAAGAATGACTCATGTGCTATAGAAGTGGTACTATAGCCTGCACTGCAGTTGGTTGCTTCCAAGTTGACCGTAAAATTTGCTTTAATTGACAAGGCCCTAAACACAAATTGCTGTTATGAAAGTTAAACAAACTACTTTTAAGTTTCCCACCTCTGCAAATCCTTCTAAGAGTGGATCTTTGCTGACACCTTCTAAGACTTCTGCAGGAATCACCGGAGCATTGAGATGGGCAGAGAATGTCATCTTACGCCCCTCTGGGAAATAACGTGTTGGTATCCGATGCAGGTATCCATATCCTATTCCACAACCCAGGCTGACAAATAAAAGCATTACAGAATTTGATTTAATGATAGCTAAATAAATAAAATTAGTAGGAATTCCTTAGAAGCAAGTTTTCCTTAAACAATTTATTTTACACAAAGTGCCGCCTGATTTCACATAGCTGTTACTAAAATAAGCATAATTTTGGGATGAACAAAGACAAATTGACCAAAGCAGGACTTGAACCTCCAATCTCCAGATCAACGTGCCGGTGCTCTACCAACAGAGTAACAGTATGTAGCCCGATGTTGGCATGAACATGGTATGTTTAAATGTGATCAAATTTTAGGATTTGAGAAATTTCTTTTCAAACATTTTTGTTTTGATGATATTTTCCTCCCTTTTTAAAAAACATACAAAGAGTACAAATACTGCTAATAATTGTCTTTTCAACATTGTTTATCGGCCAAATATTCAGAGGGTATTGAAGGATGTCTTCTACTTACATGCCCTCTCCTCCCCAAGTGCGATTTGGTGTAATGGTGACCTCTCTACATCCATCCGTCTCCACATTGTACACATACAGCTTGAGAGGACGATTCTCGTGAGATTCAATTAAGGAAAACAAATCTTCAGACTGAAATAAGAAAAAATACCAAATCACACAAGATGATTTATGTGAACTCTTTGGCCTCAAGCCGCTGTATGGTCTTGACTTGATTGATTAATGCACACGTTAATTCTGCAGTAACTATTTATTTGATTAAACCATATACACTATTGAATGAACTGAATTAAGAAAATGATGGAATGAAACTACAGACAGGTGAAGGAGATAAACAAATAGATGAAAACTTCATCTACAGTACATTACATAGGTATGTGGGTAAAAATAAAATAATTAAACAATAACACAATAACAACAGATACATCTGATACGTCGTCATGTGAAGAATACAATTCAAATTCAAATCACCAATCCATTAAGTTACATACAAAAAACAAGATCAAGTTCATTACAGAAATCCTGAAATCATGAAAATTCTTAACAAAGCAAAGGCATTTTTCATAGAACTCTGTAAAGTACTGAGTATACAGTGCTTAATTTAGGTAAAACCAAATAATGTTAAAATAAATGCATGTTATGCACTGTAACAGTAAACCAGTGAACTATACCCAGGACACTGTGATACACACACTTGTAATAATGTTATTGGGGAATTGTATAGAATGACCTTGATGTATTTCTATACATAGTCCATTCAACAATAACATTATTAATAGTGTGTTGAACCATGGATAATTTTCCTTCCTCAATGGAAGAACTAATTCACTGTCCATGGGTGTCTATTGGAACTAACAACCATACCTCATGTAGGATAGTATCAGCCCCGATGATGTAGTCTGTGTTAGATCTGAACCCTGCAAGGGCTGCAGGTGACGTTGGCTGTACATCCTGCAAAGTGTCAATAATAAATAATTATTAATCAAATTCAGCAATTAATTTATTGAAAATCATCAACATCTGTTTATCCGTTATAAACAGCTTGGGAAAATGAAAGAAGGAACTATAGCATGTGTACTATACAAATATGGCAGTGTCAAAATAATATTTTAATAAGTTAAAATTTAAAACTTATTTGCTTATTTAAAGACAGAATTATATATTTAAATAATCACAAATATTTTGCAACCTCAACTTCAATTAAATAGAAAAGTGCTTCCAGCACCTAACATGCTGATAAATTTAACACATTTATTAAATTCAATGCTCATGTGCTAAACCTTTTATCACAAATCACTCAATTATTCATTACCAGAACAATATAATCATAGACATAGACATGTAAATAAGTATACAAACATAAAAATATTCAAAGACATTAAAAACATTCAAATTAAAAAAAGCACAGGTAAAAGGCGCTACCTGCAAAATGCGCGTATACCATTTCCACCACTTTGATGGTCACTATATTTGTGTACATTTTTACTCCTAAAATGGGGAACAGGATAGGGGCGAAATGAAACTGAAAGTGCGCTGCCCATCAAGCAAGGAGTAAATTATGGTATTTGTCATCTTTAGTAATTAATGGTTGTTTATTTATCCTTACCAAAACATGCCAAACATTCTCGTTTGCTCCCTCGAAGGAGCAGAATCTAATGCTGACCCCAAGTAACCCCTGACCGCCCCATCTATTGGTTGGGGTCAGCGTGACCTCTCGGACGGATAAAGTTTTGCTGCTGTACACCAGCACTCTGACTGGACGTTCTTCATTCTCCTTCAGGAGTTTCTTCAGAGTGTCATCATCCTTGTCCTGAATCGTCAAGAAACAACACAGGATGAAACAATAATCGCCAAGAAATATCACAGAATGAAAAACAACACCACATGAAATTAAATTAGTTTAATATAGACCAAATGTGATGAATTGAAATGTACCCCAATTGGAAGTAAAATACACGGTAAATGAAGTAAAATGTACGGCTAATTACACAGTTTACGACAAAAGAGTAGGCAGTAAAATAATGTGACCCACTATCCTCTAATCAAATGACAGGGGTCCACTTGGGTGATATAATAATATGATCATTGATGTAAAATAACATACCAGTCTTGTGTTTCCAATGCCTATTACAAAATCAAAGAACGCCTCCAGCCCTGCCTTGTGTCCTGGTGAATTCTCTTGAACCTGAAAAATGGGAAGCAAATAAAATGTGTCAATGTTGGTGATTCTTCCTTGTTTTTAAAAGCTAATATATCATTCAGAATCTTGAACGAGATCTCGAACGGATAAACAAATGCTAGCAAACTAAAAGTTTTGCTGAGCAGAAACAGGTTGCCAGCGAAAACGGTATATGCCATTCAAAGTTGTATACCATTTACTTTCAACCCAAAGACATCGACACCAAAAGCATCGCAAAATTACTTTGACTTATCTTTTGATTTGAGTAATTGAAGACTGAGATAAATGCAAATATTGACTGCTTTGACTGCTTTGAGTGCTTCTGAAAAAGCTATGACCCCAGATGTGATCGTTTTCGTTATCGCTGCAAAGTGACTCGGCCTTAACAACCCACAGTATTCATCAATTGTGCATAGACTGTCTAGGTACCAAGAAGCTGCTGTTGCTATGGACACATAGCACACTGCTTGCAATGCATTGGTTGCCACGGGTACGGTACATTGTAAAACTACAACTAATCTGCAATGCACTCTCAACCAATATAAAAAGGCAGAATCCTTGTACAATGTATTGGGTGTTGGCTAAGACAATTTCAAATTCCGATTCAATATCACAAACAAATGGTGTGGGTGTCTATGAATTCCCAGAAGATTTTACCAAGATTTAATACAGTTTAAAGTGCCACACACAGCGTCAGATATTGAACAACTTAACCCAGCAGCACATTATGCACACAAACAAAGCCAAATTTATCAGCCAATATCAAAACTTCAATAATAAAGGTTTAAAGATCGGATACTTTACCGGTTATTTTGGTTATCAAAAGAATTAATTCAGATTTTTGTTATCTGAATAGTTAAACAAATTCTTTGTTAAATTTGTTCCTACAAACAGCGCAATGCTGCAATACATGTGTACGTGTATTTATGACCGGGTAATGCTTTTGACAATTTTTTTGGGGGGGAATGGAGTTTTGCAAACAAAGCAAAAACCTGTCCCGTCTCTGCATAAAGATAAAAACAGGCCATGAATTTTTGGGATGCAAACAATAAAATCTGTTTCAGCTCTAGTATCTGTGGGACAGTCACCTTTGATCAGCAACTACTTCAAATTATCACCTGCAGATGAATAAAGGTTTGACGCATTCTTGATTTGATACAATCACTTTGAGGAGACTTTGGACATTTCTATTAAAATGTGTAATAATTATTTATAGGCCATTGGCAAACAAAACACAAAATAGAGATTAATCATGGCATTTGTCAGTAAGCTACTTGAGTAATATGGTGTCATGTTTGAGGGAAAAGCACCTAGTGCACAAAGGGTTTTTTAGCTTCAAAGTTGAAAATATTGCATACCGGTATATGAGAAACTGGTATTCCCCAAAACTGACACGGCTAAAACATAATTAATGGAAATGTTCCACAATGTAAAGAACAAACTGTCTTTTGTGGGGCTTCAATTCAATAAAAAGTTGAATCTTTTCAAAATACTAAATATTTTGAGTTGCATTGGGTTAATGCTCGTTGAACCAACAATGGGACTGAAATTGTTCTGATTTATAAAAACAAATAAATAAATCAAATCCAAACCTTAACAAGTTTGGATTGATTAGTTGATTACTGGAATGGGCAAACTTGTCAGAGAACAAGCTTAGAGACAAGCATAATCTAATTGGTAAAGTAACCGTGGTCAAGTGGTTAGACTGCAGGAGTTGCAATCACAAGGTTGTGAGTTTGAATCGTCTAGTTACTGTATCATAACCATAGACGTTAAACAAATGTTTGTTTGTATATGAGAAAGAAAGGGTCAGGAAATTATATCTCATACAATAATACATACAAGAATTTAACAACTCTATCTCTCCATGATAAACAAAGATTTTCTTTACAATTAAACAATAACGTACATAGTGTTATAAAATGGCTAAAGTATATAAAACAAGGAATAACCAGTTTTACACAGATTTACTGGGAGTTGTTGGTCAAATTTGAGGCATGGACTTGACTGCTCTAATCTAAATGACTTGAAATTGAATTGATTCATGAATGAATCATGAATGTTCACAAAATTCTTTTTGAACAATATTAGTCTTACAGTTTATGTGCAAAATTTATGTTTAAGTCACGAACAAATACAACTACACATGAATACAGGAAAATGGATGCATACAGCCAACTAAATTTGAACATGAAAACCGAATCCAAACTTGGGAAAATTGACCGGCAGAGAAGCACTGAGCTCGGCCGTGGTTTACGGCCTGAGATACGGCGTGAATGTCATTCCTTACCCGCAAAACGTGATATCCTTCGGTACCACCACCGGGAACTTCTACGCTGGTATTTCCACCCATGTTCACCTACAAATTAGTCAGAAAACAATGCACAAGTCGGGAAATATGTCTGATGGTCGAAACAGCCTCCGTAACTCCGCAACAGACTTTCTATATTTAGCAGAAGCAGTAACTTTTGAGTTGTTTTTTCGTGCTACCCGGTGGATAATCTGCAAACACACGGCGCAAATTGATACACGTCAATTTTTGTGTGCATAGTTCGATCGCTGGTTGTCGCTTACTTCCCTGCCACCCTACACTGTATACAAGCGGATACCAGCTACAAAATGGCTTCTTACGTGGCATCCAATGCATTGTGGGTGTTGAGTTAGAGCACCACTAATTGATTGACAAGAAAAAACACCAAAAATAAAGTTGACATTTGTTTTGTGAATTGAATATTTAGTTCAACTGAGAGGTTTAAATCCAATTTGCGCGATTACAAAGCAGAACAGACATCCAATTAAGTGTAATCTAGTGGCGATTGTTACCCTTCGGTACAAATAAACTTTCATTCTGAGTGGTAAATATTAAAAAGACTAAAACTTTTCAATGCAACGGGAAAATTATTCACTTTAATCCCCTGCTGAATATGGGAATCCCTGGGCCCGTCACTCCTCCTCCAACTTTATATAATGTAATTTTCAAAACGAGCCTCAATTTGGAAAATAAAATACCTACTCTCATCAGTAAATATGAAGAAAAACCCCATTGAGGGCCTATGTCTCCGAGACAAAAAAATAACCACTGTTTAAAAAAATAAGAATACTTACACCGACAACTTCGTTGTACCTTTCAGTGTTTTTAACCTTCTTCAAAATAGAACACAAAACTGTCTTTCGAAATTCAAACATAACACGCGTTTGTGTTGTGTTTTTGTGGGGTTGGAGGTTCCGAATTTTTTTATTTTGTGCTATTCGTGGTATCATCCGAGAGTGAAGTTTTTACTTGGGAGCTACTTTTACCAACCGATGTTTTAAATGAATCACTGCAAAAAATTGCAATAAATGTACGTTACGGTTCTCAAATGGGGCATCTAATTATTTATGATATGGCTATTATTTATTGTTTAGTGTATATTTTGCCACAATTGTGTTTCGTTTGTGTTTTCCCCACTTAGTTTCTATCAAAACACAAAAGAGCACTCAGAGAATGATGACGAGAAGAGACACCTATAAATAAACTCAAAATTAAATTTGCGCAGGGCTGCACCACCCCCCCCCCCCTCCCCCAACCAACCCAGCTAAAAAAAAGCTCGACTTGGTAATAAAAGTGACATCTTAAAACCCCAATTACCACTCTATTGTTACACCTGTTGCTGATCCGTCTGAGAATAAATCCAGCCTGCAACCACAAACCCACTCATGCGATTAGTAAAATCAGTGAAATCTTTGGAGGGTAAACATGGTCACGAAATCACCATACACAGAGGGGTAGCCAAATTGAATGCAGCGATAACAACCTGCACGTTGGAATGTGACCTTTCAAGCTGAAAGGCCCACCAGCAGCAGGGCAACCCAATCGCATTCTTTCAATCGTGTGTGGCGCTGGGTTTGAAACTCAACTGCTACCTTCAAAACAAATAACAGCTACAGGCCTAAATAAGTACATAAGACATTACAGAGTAATGTCCGCGTTGTTTGGATGATGTAATTGGTGATGTACACTCTCTTGTCATTTCTGTCAAGTTGATGAGAACTTTGGTGATGTCATTCCTGTGTCCAAGCGTGGGGCTTTTGAAGCTGAGGCGATTTACAAAAACAGGTAAGCATTTTTACACAGTAAAAACAAAACTTAAAACCAGATAGAAAATGTGCTGTCCGTTGACTCAATTTGTATATTTACTCAGTTTTCCCAATAATGGTGTGGTTTACGGTTGTGACTACTTGTGGAGCACATAAGTAGAAAGAACATTCTGTATTATATGTTCCTCTCTCCGCATTGAGCAATTAAAAGCTCTCCGTGCTCTAGACATGAGACTCTTCTTATAAGTTATGATTATTCAGGAGGAAGGAGGTCTACTTTTACTTTTGTCTATAATTTATACTGTATAATATTCTACAAACGGTGTGGTACGGTATTATCGCAGTGTTTGATTTGTAACTTGATATATATAATCAATAATTATAACCCTAATTCCTTGCAATCCAAAAAATCCGTTCCCCTGTTTAAAACGTTGGGACTATTCCTCCTTATCTCGTGTGTTCCTAGCTCGATAAAATATTAAGGCTGAAGAATGATGGTTCAAAAGAGGGCGCCATCACTCAGGCGAGTTTTTACAAAATTCGCCGTGGGTGGCCGGGGGGGGGGGGGCAGAATCTACTCCATGGATACTCCCTAAAAAGATATTTAATTAACAAGGTTGTCTACCCGTTCAGAAGAGCTGACAACCCTCTCGAGTTCTTAAAAAATATCGTAAAAATGTTTTATTTTTAAATGATGAACAATTTTCAAAATCTCTCGGATTATGGACACTTTTACATCTACCCTGCTTGTAGTACAAAATCTCCCTGATGACGGTAAAAAGCAAATATTGACAGCTTTGGTGTCCCCTATAACTAAATTTAATAACCTAAACGTTATCCCTTTTAAAAACAAATCATTTTGCGTTTTGGATAAATTAATTATAATTTGAAATCACTTTGGTGTCGAATTACGTTTTGCATTGTCTTCCATCATTAGGTTTCGCTGGGCCAAGGACTGGTAAAATTCGTTCCAACGTCCGCAATCGGGGAACATCTGTCTCCTTCGAGAGGAGAGGGAGCGATGTCTCTCTAGCATCTCAAGGAGGCTTCAGCGCCCTCTACGGTGACATAGGATCAGGTCGTGAGTGTGAAACGGGACGAGAACTTGAACGACAGGAATCTTACGCGGGAGTGTACGTCGGTGGAGGTACACATTTTTACACGGTTTATTTAATTATCTGTACAGTCAAACGTTGTCTTATTTGCATTATTTTGTTCAAGTAATTCGTGACTGGCTGTGACGTACCTCCAAACTTTGACCCACTTTTCAATGTCTTTACTTTGTTTTTACTAGAAAATAAGATGCCGAATCCGACCGCCACTTTTTTGTATTCACTATGAACCAAGAACATCTCATTTTATGTATCAACCCTCTAGAGTTTGATTTTATGTACTGTTGTTCTTTTCAGATGCTGAAAAGACTCTACTGACAAATGATGATTGCACAAAGCCCCAAGATGCCGGTTTTCTCTCACGCGATCCTGCCACCGTACAGTCCTTTACTTTCTTTGAAGAGACCTTCATCTCATCCCAAGACCAACATGACGTCACTAACATTGATTCAATCATTGATCAGACAGAAACTAATGACACCTTTAAAGAGCAGAAAACTCCAGCCCAGTCTTACGGACGTGACCCCAGGACAACGCCGTCCAGCAGCGGGAGCCAAAAGGCACACTACAACCTACCGACTTGGGTGAGGCAGCGTCGGTGCCTACCCACACTGAACGAGGTCGATTTTGATAATATAGACGCCGTCAGTCTGGGTAGTTTCAGCATGGCGTCTGAAATCGGCAAAGACGATAACAACAACAACAAAGCAACTGGAAAAAAGGCTCCGAGGTCAGAGGTTACGGAATCTAAAAATAGTATGTGTAGAGTGAAGAGAACCCACAGTGATGATTCAAATGATGTTGTATTCAATGATGACCAGATTCAGCATCCAAGACATCACCATCTCCAGCACCCAAGACATCACCATCTCCATGTGAACATGATTGCCGAAGACATGAAAGCCATGAATGTATACTCCCCAAAGAAGACGCGAAGAAGTGAGTCTGTCATGACCGATGATTCCGTCTTCGAAAGAGAGCCTCTTCTTCTCCAGAACTCTCCTATTGCTCCTAAACAAAGACACTCAAGAATAAAGAAGTCCCCAAGTATGGAGAGTCTCAGAAGGAGGTCTAAAAAGATGGGTTCGTTTAGAAGGAAGGAAAAGCAACCCGTGATGAAAAACTTGACAAAAACTTCCACACAAAATATCAACAATGAAAACATTGAGCATTGGAACCGAGGACAGTTTAGTGCAGTCGGAAGCCTAGTAAGGTCTAAACCACTCTACATGCGAGCAACCTCGGAGCGTGCACTGGATCCAAGTGCAGTAAAGCTCAGGCTCGAGTCATCCACGGCCAGAAAATGGCGCCAAACTGGAGAAAGATCACCTTTAAGTGAAGCCACCAATGTGAGTCGCCCTCGGCCGTCTGTCTGCCTTCGCATGGAGATCATTCAGCGCCCGATCAATCACCAATATATCCACCCAGGAGGAAGCTCCGTCTCGGTACCCCCACCGGCTCACAGGACAACCCCTCGTCGGTCTCAAGAACTTCAGGGTTCGGTGAAGTTGCCTGCAGGGAAGTTGAGACCTACCCCGCAGAGATCGAACGTCAAGAGTCGACGGAGAAGCTCTCTCAGACGAGTGTCAACTGAGGTCACGAATGAGTCTCCACGCTCGCCAAACCTCACCGTGAAGGAAGAAAACATTGACAATATTTTCATTACTAATAAAGTTGAAATGAAAACACAGAAAGCAACTCGCAATGCTGTAAATCGAGAGGGTTTTTCGAATGTCAAACTTGACTTACGATCGGTGAACTCAAATACTGTAAAGGAATATTCAAATCGTGGTGCCGTGACAGACGTTAACTTCGAGGAACGACATTTGGATGGTTCAAATCGAAATAGAGCAGGAGTTCAGATGCAGCGATTAACCTCAGTATGCAAAAGTGACCCCGGACCAAATGACGAGATTTTCGGTGAGAAGGAAGACGAGCAGTCCCGTCAGATTACTCCCAGCACTATTGAGTCCTCGGTTATACAAATAGATGAAATGAACGTACATTTAGAGACTGTCATTGATAAGGGAACTGTTCGTGCCGAGGTCGTTTCAAATCAACCGCCTAAAAATCTCATCCACAAACCAAAGTTTGCCGCCAACGCACTCAAGGAGGCAAGGATCGTCAGTACATCCAAGATGGCGGCTGAAACAACTTCCGGAGTTGATGAAGACGATCGAATTCCCCCATTGCCCGTGAAGATGTATAAATCTGCATCTTTTACCGGATCAACTAACCAGACTAAAGAAGACCTTTCTGCAACCTCGGCAACAAGATCAGCAACTAACGTTCGTGCTTTGCAGATCCCCCTCTCCAACCAACAGAAACGGAAGGTGAGACGTAGCGCCCCTGGAAATCCAAATGGACGCGCCCGGCATATCTCTGCCGTGGAAGCATCGAGAGAGGACATCGTGAAAGTTGTTGCTGCAATGAAGGCTTCTTTGGACTCTACCACTCAAAAGAGGGATAATCATCAAGAGAAGGGCGCAGTTAGTCGAAGGACCGATATCGTGAAAGAGGATCTTGGGAAAGCCGTGGCTGTCTACGCCTTCGAAGCGAGGAATGAAGACGATCTTTCATTGGACGTAGGGGAGTGTGTCCAGGTGCTGAATACCGACGATTCTGATTGGCTGTTCGTGAAGAAACATTCCAAGATTCAAGAGGAAGGATTTGTTCCGAGAATATTTCTGCATATGACATCCGAGGAAGGTTAGCATTGAAACAAAAACAAACTCCCATACATTACTGGATTTGCCATTTTTCGGCACAATAAAAAACATAGTTGCCGGTGTCAAATGCAATTGTGTCCACCATGCAATACTGTCCGCTCCGGACACTTTTGCATATGCAATCGTGTCCGGGGGCTATGCAAAAACCGTCCGGCTGACATGTACATGAGCGTGCATGCACTGAACCTACGTATATGCAGCATGAATATACATGTACACGTATTGTATGATTGCAGCGAACACCCAACGGCCGAACATTTCCCATGTCATTTATGACATGCACGAATAGCTCGTAAAAAAATGGCGAACGTGTTCCGTCGACCAAGGCGTTAAATTAACTGCAAGGACGGTTTTGCACGGGGGCGGACACAACTGCATATGCAAATGTGTCCGGGCGGACACACTTGCATTATGCAGCAGCGTCCGAGCGGACACGATTGTATATGCAAAACCGTCCGGCGGACATTATTGCATATGCAATAATGTCCTCCGGATAGTATTGCATAGAGGACATAATGCATGCGACACCGGCTCGCATGTACTTTCTTTTGTCATTAATTATCTCGATTAAAATAATTTAAAACAAGTTTTTCCCGGGTATCCGTTCCTTAGTGAGCTCTTCGTGCCCGTGCCAATTTGTTCCATTCATCTACAGTTTTAACACTGTTCACATTTCATTACTCTATACAGTAGCGATACATTTAATGAACTCGTGGGGTCGTGGGTTCGAATCCCACCCGAGTAACATGCCTGTGATATTTTTTCACAGGACTCGGGGAAGTACTGAGTATACAGTGCTAACACACATCGGTGAATGTGGGTAAAAACAAAAATTAATATTTAATGAACTCATTCATATAGTATACTTGTTTATTGTTTTGTTTTAGAGCCACCAAGTCACCATAATCATCGGGACAACTTGGCATCTTCTTCCGGCGAGCAATCTCTGCCCAAGCAACTAAGTCACACATCTGACTCAAACTCCCGCCATCTTGCCCAACAAGCCAATCCAAAGCGCCAGTCTATATCATCTGATAAGCAGTCCACCGACCAATCAGCTGTGGATACTTTCCCCTCAAAAACTATCAACCAATCCCAATCAAGTTTTTCACAAAACATACCTGATTGTCGCTTTCCCCAGCCAATGAAAAAATCACGAGCGCGTCCCAACAAATTCAACACTCACATAAGATCACAGGCTAGCGCCCCCTTGATTGAGACGTACGTGGTGATTGAGGATTACACTGCGCATGACGAGGACGAGGTCAGCGTGGTTGAGGCAGAGGTCGTGGTGGTGAACTCAGGTCAGCAACGTGAGGTGGACTGGATGTGGGTGTACGTGCCGCGAACGGAAATGTTTGGTTTTATGCCGGCTTTTAGCGCGAGGCCGTTGGGTTTTCACTACTCCGATGTGTAGCAAACGCAGCTGAACCACTCATGGGGGTGTGGAGGCTGGGCATATTTTTCTATTTCCGTGGGAAAAAAATCGATGATTGGACAATTTTATTTGCAATTTATGTCAGTTCGAACTTTAATATTTGAAAGGAGACATTTTTTACTTAGGTAGTCGATATCGCACAAAATGGTGTGATGTGCAAACTCTTTATTCGCATTAACTATAAATTAAACCATATAATTAGGCTACAGATCGCTTATTTTGTATACTATATTTTGGTATTTGGCCTCCAGCTACGCATTTTATTTGTTGTTACACTGTGCAGATAACTCTGCATTATATATTTTTTTTATGATTGGAGTCTCGCGAGAAATTGACCCTTGACACCAATGGGGACCAAGGGTGAAATTATCGCGAGACTTGTTGCTTTAACGTGAAAGGACGTTGCTTTAACGTGAAAGGGCATCAAATCAAATGTAATAGAAGATGAACTTGTAGACAGACTCTTTTTTAAATAGGAGTACAATTTATTTCTGTGTCATAAAGGAAGTAGCATATGTATATACAGAGATTTTAGTTTGTTTTTATATTATGACTAATATTTTCTTGCCTAGATATAAAAATGCTTTGTACTCTATACATGACAAAATATTTGGCCATACTTCACAGAAGTTAGAACAATTCAAGACAATGCAGCAACAGGTGGATAGAGAGAAGCTTTCTATAAGCTTTTGCATTATTCACAATATGGGTACAGGTCATCAATATTCATGTCAGCTTATGAATATGCATTTAAACAAATCAACATGGGGGTTTCTCTGTGACAAGGACTATGTTGAACTAAAAGGTCAAGAGTATAATAATGATCTTGAAAGACAGTAAAATCAGTCGGAAAGTTGTGCTTTTATTCCTTGATGATTGGTGATGGTCTGAACTTTTTAATCAGTGACCTGTCAGATTGTCCAAATGACCAATCCTCCTTCTGTAAAATCTGTTCCACAATTTCTGGGTCACCATGTCGCCTCATCATGACATTCTGTTTTGATTGTTGCCACACCCTTGACACAACACACATTGAAACAGGTGTTTTCTTCAGCATGATTGCTTTCAGCATTGTCATCGGTTCATGCACCATGGTAACTGATTTAACTTCCTGCTAGTTATAGTTTGGCACATAAATCTCTAACCAAATTATTTTTCAATGGGTTTTCTGTTCAACAAAATATATACATGTTGTAGCCACAGTAATACCCCAAACTGATTGCTTTTGAGCTAAGCCCTTACTTTTCAAAACTTTTAGAAGTTTTTAAAATATATTTCCAGCCTTGAACTTTATGTACCAAGCGCCCTACTTCTTGCGGGTCTTTATCGATCTATTACCGTCTTGTGTAAGTTTCCTGTACATGTATGAAGTTGCCTACTTTTAGTTACAGAAAGCATATGCCTTACTATGGCTTAGTTGCATTGATGTAATTGGTGTAATTAAGGGGTTAGGACTAACAGAACAGAAGTTTTACACCTATGCGTCCGTATGGTAAAGTTGCACATGGCTGTACAGTGTGGTCTTGTTGCCAGTGGCCAAGACCCACCCTTTTTTCTCTTACTAAAAAAATAACGAACCTAGGTCGATTTTGGGCGTGTCATCCGGGGCACATGCTCCCTCCTTACCCTACATGAATATACTTTGCTAAACAAAAGCAAAAAGGGAATTAACTTTCTTTTTTTTTTATGTAACGATTGTCTGTGAGTTCTTTTTGTAACTATAGTTCTACGCTTATTTTTTCATGACAGAAATGTGTCGGCCAATTATTTCTTCTTACACACCTCAATGTGGTTATAGAAAATATTTCTCAAAGACAACAATTTTGTGTAATAGTGGTGCATGATTGACAGAAACGTGTGATCTTTTTGTGGTATACGTTTATGGATATAATGGACATGTCATTTCAAATAAAATACCTGCTAAGAAGAAAATCTAGACTTTTCAATTTATTGTCCCATCGAAAGACGTTGTGCCCTGAAGCTGCAAAGTTATAAATAATTATGAAAAACTTAGTAATTGCTATTTGAGATAAATATTATGAATATAGTTGAAGTTTTGAGCATAGAGCTAGTGACCCGTTTCAACTCAGTGAAAGACTGGATATTGTGGGAACGACGATCCTAGCTATTGCTTGAAGACATCATCCCCTCGGACTATGACTTGGTTTGCTACAGTGATGGGCACCCTTATTTGCTTCCACTCCAGCTTAGGCTCCTTAGTTTAAGAAAGCCGAAGCCAGAGACAAAGCCGTGAGATGGTGACACAAAATGACAGCTCATGCCTTTTGTTTTGAAACTTTTAATGTCTAAATTTATTGGTCAAATTGAAGAGTATGTCTTGAGCCAGAAGGTAGACTAAAATGCTGCTTTCTCTCCTCGAATTCATATCCATAGTTGCATCAATAATACAACCGTTGTCATTACAATGGACTGCCTCTTAGTGACTGACCAAATCATAGCAAGTGAGGGCGTGGGTTCAGTTTGTTCAGATACAAGGAGGTGACTTTTGGTGTCTTTAAGAGTGACATCAAAGATTATAGCGTCATTTGCACCTTCTGGGATTTTGAATTTGAGGTTTTGGGTCACAAAACCGTACTTTGATACCTGAAAGAAAGAATAACAATGATTAATTATCAAAACATTTAATTTGTAACCTAATTGATAAAATTAAGACATCACTTGAAGGAAATATCACCATAATATTGCTACGTGTTATATTGATAAACAATTTTATTCAGTTATTTATTTTTCGTTTCTTTGTTTGTTGAAATTGGGTTATTATTGGGATACCAAATCAATATACTAACATTTAATGTGTACGATCCTGGCAGAAGTATTTTCCAATATTCTCCAGACGCCGTGGTGAAGAGAGGTAAAGGCGATTTGTGTTCCAGGACCCATACGCTAGCGCCCTCGATTGGGTTCCTGTTCGTGTCAAACACTTGACCTTTTACACCTAAAAGTAAGTACAAACAGTATAAACAAATTCAGAAGTTATGTAAGAATTTTATTGGTATGTAAACGCATGATTTATTAGGGGAAAAGAAGTTTTAAGATTATACAATGTACAGAATGAATAAACCTGAAAAGACAAAACATTTTGTGTGAGCATACCTTGATTTGCTTGCTTGAGAAACTCCATCATTGGGTGCCGGTTCTCGTTCCAGAACTTCAACAACTTGGAAGCGGTGGGGTACTTACAGCAAGAAACCTCCAAGGTGATCTCCAAGCAACCACCGAAGACGTAGTTGTAATCTTGCATCCCACCTGAAAAACAGACAATATTAATTTTCTGATTTTATTCATAACGTGCCGATTGTAAACCTTTGTACTACGCCTGCATATTGTCATACCTTTCATAAATGTTTATAGTTGTCAATTTATTTTTTGTATATAACGGCAATTTATAGTGTGTATTTTGTAGTGATTTTTTTATTAGACACGCAAAACCAAAATGCATTTCAAAGTATAAACTATTTTACATGTGACAATTAAACATGAAACAATTAATACTTTCCTTCAATACCATTTTTTGTTTACACTTCATTAAAATGAGATTTTGTATTGTACAGCCATAGCTGGGAAAAGTCATCGATATTTTTATCCGAAATTGTATTCCCTATAAAACATTCCACCCATTCAAATAAAAACAAAAACAAATCAAAATCTATACTGACCCCTTTTTATTGAGAAAAAGTAAACACTTGTTACAAAAAGCAAAGGTGGTTCCTTGGACCTAATTTTAAAAGCATGGTTTCGTTCTCAAGCTATTATAGGAACTTTTGGTATTCATGCGGTTCGGCACTGGGGCCACGGTTTTAAGGTCGCTGACTGAGCCAACAGATACAAATTTCGTGGTTTCGAAAAGATCCTGTACATGACTATTAATTTGTGTATATACCTGCAACAGGATACCAGTCTGCTCCGTTGGTTATCCCATCCGTAAAGCCTGCATCGCTGTTCGGACCACATGCGTTCTCATTGGCAAGATGCATTCGTGGATGTGTCTTGGAATACGTCTTGGCGAGGAATTTAAACACTTTGTCGTCTGGACTTTGGTGGTATGGAGTTTCCAGGGTGTTTTCAGCCTCTGTGATCAACAAAATGAAATAGATCACTGTTTTTTCTTTTTGCATTCACCATCTCCCTCTAGATAGCGTCTTGTGTGGAGAGATTATGAACATAAATATGTATTGTTTGTATATCACACATAGGACAACATATAATTTGTTTTGAAATGAAAAATGTGAAACATTCCCCTAAGCCAAGAGATAAGTCATTTTATATAATTTTAAAATGATGAGGGGTTTGCTGGAGCAATTTGCCAATCAAAGTACAGAGAAAGGGTCTGCTAAACTAATTTTTGAATGTGAATTTTCCAAATCGTTAAATACAATTCTCATTTTTACACTGTTCGACTAGCCTATGAGGTAGGGACAATTGAGAGCAAGCACCACATAATCATTGACAGTTACAATGAGGTGTGTCTATCTTGGAGAGAACGTCATGTCCCATGAGGCAATTTAAAAGTCAGAAGTTCCAGATATAAGACAATCTCCAAGAAGAGAATTCGTTCACATTTGAATGTTCACGTATTATTCTCAGGGATCGTAAGACTTTGTTTTGAAAAAACTATACTCATGATGGTTATACCAAAGTAGTCCTGTAGTTTGCACTGCAGTTGTTGCATTCAAGTTGCCAGTAAAAGTTGCCTTGTGTGACAAGCGTCAAGAAAGAGGCGTAATCACTGCAGTTGTTGCATTCAAGTTGCCAGTAAAAGTTGCCTTGTGTGACAAGCGTCAAGAAAGAGGCGTAATCACTGCAGTTGTTGCATTCAAGTTGCCAGTAAAAGTTGCCTTGTGTGACAAGCGTCAAGAAAGGGGCGTAATCACTTACCAGGCGGCCTTATATCGTAGGGGTAGTTAGCAACCAGAGCTCCTCCATGGAAGTTAGCAGACAGGACAAACTGGTTTCTTTGTATCCATTGAATCACGGCCAGTGTCTCCGGCTGAAGTGGGCTGTTGTTTGGTTCAAAGAAGTCCGGAAAGTTCCGATTAAGATCGTAGCCGTTGTCGTTCGATCTGAGGAGAAAGGTAACTTGAAGAGTCAATTCAAACTATGCAAAAAACCTTGTAAATGTTGTGCCCTTATCAAAGGAATACTAAGTTATTTATAAGTTATCATTAGGATATACCAGAAATGCTTGCCTACCTTGAGTCAACCCCTCTACATCTTTGCGTGGATAGTTCAAACCCATCTGGGTTCATAGAGGGTAAGATGTGGATCCTTGTGGTGTCCATTAGTTGTATTACTTCGCTATTTCCATTCTGATATTCCAGAAGTAGATGCTCCAAAAAATGGAGTAAAATTTCTCTACCGACAGCCTGAATGGACAAAACAACAAGGAATCTGTTTTTGAAATATTCATTTTCCATTCTTACTTTTCCGAAACAAACACTCAAGAAAATTGGTCTTTCTTAAAAATCTTTTGGGCTCCGGCGGGCTCTAGGCTCCACGGCTGATGTTCGAACCACCTCGTGCATAGACTTGTGGACAAGTCGTTAAATCGGCCTCACGCGCTGTGATCTCGCGAGGCCACTATCTCAGCGCGTGGGGCCGATTTAACGACTTGTCCACAAGTCTACCTCGTGCAATGTACACGCTGTTTGAAACCTTTGTAATGGAGCCCGAAGCGGATGACGGGGCCCAAGCCTATGTTTGGGTAAAGGCCTATAGGACTAGAACCCACCTCGTTGCCATGCATGTTGCCTACGTATTTAGCTTCTGGTCTGCCCGTTACCCGACCATTTGGTTTACTCCCAGCAACAGCCATCACCCAAAGGTCTCTACCTAAACAATGATAGAGGAGAGAAATGAGTGAGTAACGTTATTGCAGGACATTATGCGGTTGTGGTTAGTTAAATGTCTTGCATAAAAATCGTTCCAGACATCGAGGCCTTTTAGGAGCTCGAGATACACAAGCCTGCCTAGCATCTCAAATGAAACTCCCTCCCCTTATCATCCTTGTATAATAGAGCTTCTTCTCCCACATCACTCAAACTCGTTGTCATAATATACAAAAGTGAATAATGGTTGGTGGTGAATATGTAATGAGGGGCTTATCGTGAATACATCTACTACGATGGAATGAAGGTTGACAAATTGCTTACACCCTCCATATTCTACGACAATACATGAAAGAAAGTAATATTTGTTAAGTAGAAATGCATAAATAATTCCACAGAACAGCCCGAAAGTAAAAAGCTAAACCTTTCACTGATTTTCCAATGCTGTACATGTAACTAGTATCCGGGTATATTTTTGAAAGTGACGTCATCACTGACGTCAGCTGTGCATGATTGTGATAATCAGTCTTCACCACTGGTAATGCTTCTGCAGCACAGGTCAGGTAGAGTATCAAAATGGCCTTCAGTGTGGACGTCATGGTGACGTAATTATCAGACCTAAGATGACAGGGAAAAAAGTATAATAATTTATGGACAATAGTTACAGACGATTTGGTACCTCTATCTAACAATTACTACTGAATCGAGACATGAAGCAAAACTATATGGTTCCCCCCGGAACTACTGGAGGCCATTCAGAACTTAAAGGGAAGGTACACGTTTGGTAATTGTCAAAGACCAGTCTTCTCACTTGGTGTATCCCATCATAACCATAAAATAAAAAGCCTGTGAAAATTTGGGCTCAATTGGTCATCGAAGTTGCGAGAAAATGAGGAAAGAAAAAACACCCTTGTTGGACGAATTTGTGTGGTTTCAGATGAGATAAGATTAAAATACTTCTAGCTAGAAGCCTTTTATTACTTGAGTGAGAAATTACCTCTTTATCAAAAACTACGTTACTTCAGAGGGAGTCGTTTCCCACAATGTTTTATACTACCAACAGCTCTTCAATGCTCGTTACCAAGTCAGTTTTTAAGTTAATATTTGTTTTGAGCAATTACCAAACGTGTACCTTCCCTTTAACCACCTTTAAGTATATATCAACTATGTGTAAACTTTCTTCGCTCATCACCCATCCATGAAAACATTTGATTTGCCCTTTTTTATTAGATTTTTCAAATATTAACACCTTCCCACGTTCAAAAAGGCAATTTGAAATGCTCAAAACTTAAATATTATTATGGATGCCCCCACAGTAACAATTCCTCGTACTGAATACTTAATGAGCAATACTCCCACCATTGACTTTAAGGTTTCAAAGAACTCATTGGGTGAAGGTTGATTGGTTTAATGTGTGCACTTCCCTGGGAAGTTATTAAATCTGGAAACAAGAGGTTAACTGTAAATCATATCCTATACCGTAAGCCTAATCTTCCTCTAAAAAAACAAAGTATAACAAATCTCAACAATGACAGGGTGTTTTCTCGAAAGACATATTTTTGGTGATTGTTTGAAACCAAAGACCGGGAACGTGTGAATGGTGCCTTTTACGCAATCCGCGCGGGAATGCAATTTATATCATATTCCCCTTGCTCTACTTCACAGTGATTTTGATAAGACAAATCTGGAGACTTCTTTAATGATTTAAGTTTTTAAAAGATTATGCCCTAATCTATATTTTGGTAGAATTACTTTTATTTTCCAATAAATTGCGCCTATATGAAGATCTCTTGTAACTTTTGGACTGTAGGCCTGCACAGTCGTCCAGTAATTTTATAATGCAAGCAGGCATGCGTACATAATTACTAAGTACTGTGAACTTGTCCGGAATGCCAGTCAGAAAGAATAATCAAAAATAGACCTCAGAAATCAAGGTAAGAGAGGACAGATCTTTGTGTGGAGCGGGTTTATGCAAGTCAAACGATGCCGGCATCCACCTTTGTAACAATACCGAATTCCATTCTAATAATATTGTTTTGTCAAAGTGCAGTTGTGTTTACATAATATCCTGCAGGTCTAGTCTGCCATTGTATTCAATGTTTTCCCTCGCCTATTTTTGTTTTTGTGTATTATAAATGCAGTCATACCAAACTCTGATTCTGATTTGCAAACTTTAAATTATGTTCAATCAATATTCACAATTGAACAACGGTTCTTCTCATAACCAAAAACTATTATCACATCTACCGCAAACCCTCATCTAATTATACTCCCACCATGCAAGAATCCTATACTTTTTATTGAAGGGACATCGTAAACGAATTTGCCAAGTGATTGAACATTTTGGGGGGAAAACAATTCTAAAATGCTGTTACTTCAAAGATTATGTTGGAAACTAATCTCATATCCACTGTCTTCCAAAGCAGGAAATAAGTGAGAAACTTTGTTAAAAGCCTAACATTAGCGGTAACTTGTTCGTTTTCTTATATAATCAGACAGTGGGAATGCAATGTGCTGTCCAACAGAAAAAGCAACCGGTGGTTCATTACTCTTAACGTCAAATGGGAACGTACTTCCAATTTAATAAGATTCGCACATGCAAGTCAAAAAGCAATCTATGCCTCAGTTGGGGTTCAATTTAATTATCCGCATAAAGTACAATTCATTGAAGGTGGAAGTTTTGGTGAATACCTGTTTTTTTATTTTTATTTTATAATGCATACGGTTAAGTTACCTTCTACTTTAAGATGGAAGCTGTTCAACATGCTTTGAATATATATTTTATTAAAACTGTTATCTTAGGATTTTACAAAAGGCCTATTATCAAAGCCCCATTCATAGCAATCCATCTTTGACATTTCTTACTGGGGGCGTATCTACACTACAGGTCGAAATAAGACTAATAAGAAAAGAACACTTGGAATAAAAACACAACCACAAGGCAACTTTTG
Organism: Asterias rubens; assembly: GCF_902459465.1. Lineage (NCBI taxonomy): Eukaryota > Metazoa > Echinodermata > Asteroidea > Forcipulatida > Asteriidae > Asterias > Asterias rubens. The sequence goes on along the minus strand of NC_047067.1, from coordinate 21,424,101 downwards.
AGACAGTTTTTCCTTCCGACTCGTTTCCTTTGAATGTGTCTAGGGACCTGATCCGTGTTGATGGGCACGTCTTTTGAGTCACTTTACGGTTTGGCAGTCTTGCCTTATTCTGGGAAACCTTGGACAACTCTGGCCCAACCCTCTCAAAATAACCAACTCATGATTCTTTACATTTCAGTGGTTTGATTTATATTGGTCAAGCATCTCACTGAAGCTACTCAAGATAGGCATTGACACTAACCGATTATGGGGATTTCCCAAATGTTGGCTGGGGTTGGAACACTTCAAACGTATCCTGACTAAACCCAGGTCACACTTCGGCACTTGGAGATATTATTTGCTTGTGTTTTAGGTCTGTCGTATTGGGTTAACTTAACACTTAATATTCACCCTTTAACACTTCTGGGTCACTGGGTCAGAATTTACCCTGGATCAGGGTACCCTGACGTTAAGAATCTGATTTGATTCCAAGTGATCCAGAAATGGTTTAAACTTACGCAAAATTTGTGACCAGATAGTTTTATAGAGTAGAGTTGATTTAACACATTCTGAAACTTATTGAAACTATTGGGTCTAACACGCTAACCTTTCAACACATATACAGTGTACACATATCATATGCCTAGCTTCAACCTACGTAGGCTAACACTAAACACACAGCTGTTTCAATAGCAATCTTTGATCATGATTTATTGCTTATAGTAAATTACTCTTATAATTGAAATATAAAATAAAAAAATAAAAAATTCACCGACTTACCGTTTACTCCTGCTCCGAGAATGAAACATTCAAGACGAGCAATTTAAAATCCTTGTCTTGCTTTGGCGTTGATCAAAGTCAGGAACTTTCCAGATCCACTGTACTGTTGGACTACCCCTGGGTTACGCGCATGCACGTGACACAATTATCAGTCTTCCATTCATAAAATCAGACGATTCTTACTGCAAGAAATCAATGGGCCGTTTCGGGACTTCTACGGTTTAGAGTGGGCTGTTATAGGAGCGACAGTTACGTGTACATGCATGAGAAGCCCGTGGTGGGATGCGGCAAGTGACTCATGATTTTCGTGTGACGCATTTCCGACTGGTCAAAAAGCGACAAGTGCAGGGCATGGGGTTGACTTGAGATCAGCCGATTCACAAAGACAGAGGCAGGCGGATGCCATTACCTTACAAACATTGGGTTGGTACTCTGGGGTTTTCCTGTCATTACGGTAGCTCCAAATATAGAGCTTTATTTTATGTATGGTGATTAACAACTTGTGTTATGTCTGTGGCTCCCTGGTGTCCCATTTCCATTTCCATGTAATTTCCTCGTTATAATTGCATTAATTTTTTTTTTTGTGGTGTATAGATAGGGCGGTATTTATATTTTTATACATTTTTATTTACGTACTAAATTTGTTATATTTGTGTATGTATTGCCTTATGCCTAAATAAAGTATTGTTATTATTCAAACCAAAACCACACACGGGAAGAGAGACGCAACTTGTTAGTGACCTCATCATTCAATCAAATGATGCCTGATTCTTTATGATGAATAGTCATCATAATCTATGAACATTCATACCATAATTAAACCCCTCGTTATCAACACTCAGTTGAACAAAATAACTACAAACTTAAAGAGCAAGGACATTAAAATTAAAAATGTAAAAAAAAAACAGAAAGAGATTAATCCGTGTGTAAACCCGAAATACAAGTCCGACTGACCATTATTTATAAACAAAATTCCCGAATACCTTGATTTGAACTAACAAAAATCTTAAGAGGGCGCAGTTCTTTTCCTATCTGCCTTACCCCCGCCCCCATGCCTCACCTCCATGCCTCACCAAAGGAATGTGAACTCATTTGAGTACATTTGATATTGTTGTGTTTCATAAAAGAATAAAATTAGGGTGGCAGAAACCTTCTAAACGCAGAGAGAACATATAGGAGATTTTCGCTTAAACCATTAGTCCTTTGACGGTTCATCCATCGAGTGGATAGAGAAACCACACATAGCACACTCGAAATAGTGTTAATTTCAAACAACAAAACTCACCAAAAAGTTAGTCTCGGTATAACCGCTTTATCCCTGGAAATTAACCCATGGAAACATCCATTGGTTAACCAAGGTTTTCACAACGTCCTCATTATTCACGGACAATCAAGACTCTCAACTCGGTCAAATGTTCTGATTGAGATCCTCGCCTCGGAAAACGGTGTATTTCTAGTTTCTACCCTATTAACTCAAAGTCATTTCAGTCAGCAAGGACAGCACAATAGAGTCCAACAGTGCTTTGGAATCACCATAACACATACTGCACGTTTCTCGAGGATTCCATACCAATGTGTGTGTAATTAGAGCAAAGCTATGACTGAGTTTTCACAATTAGAGTGAAGCTGGAATCCCGTTTAGTTTATAAAACACTACAGCATGCTTTCATCACCATACAACAACAATCCAACTGTCTTTTATCTGCCGAATGACGTTTCGATATCAGCGCCATATAAACACCTCATTTGCATAACAATAGAACCCATCTCAGCCAATCGGCTGTGGTAAAAATGTCAGTCTAAAAAATCTAAGGAATTTTTGTCGTGACACAAAAGCCCACCTTCTTCAACTCAGAATTCTGTACGCAAGAATTTCTACCATGGGCCCCGCCTCTGGAATTCTACTGGTCGCTGCACTCGCATACAGTCCTCTGCTGGTAGATTTAAAGCCTCCTTCAAAAACACCTAAATAATAATATACACACATTTTCAGTGATTAGCAAGTTGAACTGTTCCTTTTTAAAATGATACCATATTTGCAATGATCACATGTTGATGAACTTGGCTACACGAATAACAATGAGGCAAAGTCACAAATCAAATGTGCCAAAATTACCGTTGTCTGTGAATGGTCAATAGGTAATGCTCAATAATCGAATCGATCAAGCTTTTCAGAACCAATAATGGTTTACACAATGATTTGCATCAGTGAGCTCATCGGACACAATTAACCCTCATCTAACGAAAAACACCTTGTTTGATGGGTATTTGCAAAACGATATTCTACAGCCGAATGCAGTCCCATACTTGCAGACTCTTGGACCAAATGCCATCTTTCAAGATGACAACGCTCGCCCCAATCGAGCCCGACTGGTGACTGACTACCTGAAAAATGTTGGGGTGCACCGGATGGATTGGCCTGCAAACAGTCCAGACCTGAATCCAATGGAACATCTGTTGGACCAGTTTGGCGTTCCATTCTTTATTAAGGAACCTGGTTGGGTCAGCCACAGTTGATGTGTTGGTGGTTCTGGCGGGAGTAGACCCGACACACCCCATAAATTTGGGACATTTAATGCATGATACACACGGCATGTGGTGATTAATGGAGAAAACAAATAATATATGTGTTGAAAAAAAAGCCCGGACTTATAAAAACTTTCAGCTATGCTTTTGAATCATTCTGGAACTGAAAACGATAGAGAGACGCAGTTTGTACCTGCGTCATCCTGGCAAGTCCCTAAATTCAAATTTCAAAGTTTTAGAGCGGCTTCCATACTTCTTGACACCGAAAATTAAAAGAAGCCGGCTGTGCTCCGAAACGAACTCAACAAGCCTCCCTAGGGGATTTTTGTGCACAGAGAAAATAAAAAGTACAGCGGCTTCCAGACTTCTTGATACCAAAAGTTACAAGTATGTGGCTGTGCTCCGAAACGAACGTTGAATGGTTTTTAAATAAATTTGAGCCGAACTCTTTAATAACTCTGAAATTAAACATGCTAGAGACACGGAGTCATTGTACCCGACTCTACCTGGCATATCCCTGCATCAGAATTGTAAAAGTTTTAGGGCGGCTTGGACATTTTCTTGATAGCGGAAAAAACCAAGTAAGTGGGAATCAGAACTGTGCTCAACAGCCTCCCAAAAGGGATTTTTATGCACAGAGCTGTCTAATAAAAGTTCACAGATTTGTTAAGGTCATTTCGACTCCAGACTAATGCCCAATCTCTACAAGTTTACCGCGTCATCGGTTAGCTGTACGTACACCCGATTTATTCCGGGATGAATTTTGTCATTTTCCTTTGTACTAATGCTAAGTTACTGGTTGAAATGGCGTGATAACGATGCTGTACATTCTCTGTGATCAAACACAAGGGCTTGGCCGCAAAACATCGGTATTTCTCATTCTTAAAAGGAACTGTACCATCTATATAGCCAAAGGAATGTGAAACGTTAAGTGTTTAACTCTAACTGGTACAATAGACTGCATAATGGCTATAGAACTAATTCTGGCCGAAAGACTAAGCTCAGGACATACCGTATCTTCAAACCCAGTTTGAGTTTGAGTTATATTTACGTTGTGTTAATTATAATATCGCCATTCTTTGGCCCAATTCAGATGCTCTTCACACAAGCTACTTATTGATTTATAGGGAGGTTTATTGGGTTAGAGTCAAGCTAAAGAATTTGGAAAGCTTCCGTATGGCGCCACCACTTATTAATTCGAAATGAAATGATATAGTATCTAATTTACCTCAAGTAGATCCCCTTTTTTTTTTAAATGAGTGAAAAAGTGGTGGCGCCATATTGAAAGTTATCCAATCGACTTTATGAATATTATGTTGGTTTATGTTATTGATAAAACAAAGACTTTTAAATTCTTGGTAGGGAAGATAGATGTAAGTTTGTTTTAATGGACACTCCTGATGAAGCTATAATTCATTGCGTTGCAAAGTATGTTTTTTTTATTTACCGTTTAAAAAAAATCAACCTGTGTGAACAAGGCTTTATACCAATATATGTTTTTTTTTATTAGTTAAAGAAACACGTTGACTTGGATCAGTCGAGTTGGTCTTTGAAAAGCGTTTGTAAACGTTTTTTATAAAATACATATGATTAGAAATATATTTTAAAAGTAGAACATAATGATCCACACAAGTATCACTCTAAGTAACCACTCATTGCGTGGTTTTCCTTTTATAACTTGTCGACAAACACGGCCGGCCATTTTTGGGAGTCAAACTATTTTGCTTCCATAAATGGCCGACCGTGTTAGTTCGTCAAGTAATAGAAAAAACACGCAATTTTGTGGCAAATGTGTGTGGATCATTGGATCATTGTATTCTACTTTTAAAACATCTTTCTAAACCATTTGCATTTTATAACAAACTGTTTCAAAGACCAACTCGACCGATCCAAGGCAACATGTTCCTTTCACACTCCTTTCCTTATGACTTATGACTTCTTTACAATGTTACCCTCCCCGTTTCGGAATAAAATAAAATACATTTAAAACAGTTAACTTAGAGTAAAGACAGGCGGGGGTACGGCTTACAACAGCTTACCACTTGCTGAGTTAGACACGTCGTCCTGCCGTGTTCAGACGCTATCACTCGGCGCTCAAAATGGCGGCAAACTTCACTGTTTCAGCTCTCCTTCAGACGCATTTCCTGATCGTATATCCATGCATGTTCTGCATCAGTCCATAGACAAGTTTTGGTGATCATTGCTACCTTTCTGTGACGGATGCTAAGACCTTTGATGAGGCTGAACAGTATACGGTTAGAGTTTGTCACGCCTTGGCAGACCACTCCCAACTGGCGTATGAGCCAAGAGAAAAATGGCGGTAAAAGAGTCTTGTGTGGAGATGCGTTATGGCCCCTTGTGGAATGACACGCCTGGAGCTGTGAGCAGGGTGGGTTCAAATCCCTTCGGGGACCCTTTTACCAATAAAAAAAGACTTTTTTATAATTCTGATAAAATTGTGCAGGGTTTGAAACTGGGACCTTCCACTCTGTAAGCACTCTCTCTCTCACTGCTGTGCTAATGAGCTGTTATAAAATCTAACGGTTTTTGGAGTGATAAAGTTAAAAATGGCTGACAGAAAATATTTCAGAATTTATTTTCCCTTGGATTTCTAGCTGATCTGAGAGTTGACCAAGGGCCTACCAAGGGCCTTGGAGCTTGGCTGGAGGAGTTAAATGTCTAAGTGCTGAGGGGCCAAGGAGGTTGCTCAGTGGGCTAGGGTAAGGGTTGCCTCTGCTCTGAGACTCCCGGGCAAGGGCCTGGGAGTTTGCTGGTTAGCCAGTGGGCTCGGTTTTTCATATTAAAGGTGTGGTATGGTCCTTTTTATTCAAAGTATTTATTGAGGTGGAACTATTTCTATTAAATTGGTTAATCTTAGGTGTAATTTATCGGTAGGGGTTTTTCGTATTAAAGATGTGGTGTGGTACCTTTTAATTAAAGTGTTTAATGGGGTGGAGCTTTTTCTATTAAAGTAATTATTCTTAGATGTAATTTAACGGAAGGTTTTTTTTGCATTAAAGGTGTGGTGTAGTACTTTCTATTAAAGTGGTTGTTCTTAGATGTAATTTGACGGTGGGGGTTTTTCATATTAAAAGTGTGGTATGATACTTTTTAGTTAAATACTTTTCAGTTACTTTTAATACTTATAACCCACAACACATTTTATGTAAAACAATAGCACATTAAGTAAGGGAAATAGAGAGATTTGTTTTTTCATTTATAGAATCATTTTATTTGACAACTCAAACTTCAAAGAGTATATTATAATGTAAACAAAGTATCTTAACATTACCAGCGTAAGACAATTGTTTTAAATTGGTTTTCTTTGCAAAAACTTTGAATCTTTTGCAGAGTGCTGTTTTATGCACTCTCATGACCCTTCTTGTAGCTAAGCACAACAAAGTAATCTTCACAGAGCTGCTTCAGCTGAAAATATTGCTTAGCAGTTTTCAGCTCAGCAGAAAGGAGCAGGATACCATACCAGTCACACATTTACTCATAGCAAGGTAGTTAGGCTGGTAACCATATTTTGGCAAGCATATTTATGTTTGTGCTTAGCTACTTTTGGGCTTCAAGCACCTCTATGAAATTGTGCAAGTTTTAAAATCCAAATACCAGAAATCATAGAAAAATCGTTTGCAACAGATTGTATGCTAGTAACACTTTTTACTATGAGGAATGTTTTCTTGCCCAATTGATTATGATGCAACAGTTCTGTCATCGTATCAGGTATTCCTGTCAAGAAACTACAATGTCTGGTATTGGGTTTTTGGTTTTAAATCATGTTTTTTACACTTGGTCAATTAAATAATTTATCAAGAAAATATCAAAATACTTATTGGCTCAGAGAGTAGGGTTTCGTCAGCCAGTCACATAAATTGATAGGCAAAACTTGTGAAGGACATTTTTATTTAAATGTCTAGTTTTTCATTAATATCAAATAATAATTTGCTTTTAAGATCTTTGTCCACTATGCAAATAATACCTCTAAAGGCACTGTACACCTTGCGTAAGATTTGAGTGAGATATTACCTCTCTCTCAAAAACTATGTCACTTCAGAGGGAGCCGTTTCTCAAAACGTTGTATACTATCAACAGCACTCCCATGCTCGTAACCAAGTAAGTTTTTATTCTAACAATTATGTTGAGTAATTACCACGAGTGTCCAGTGTCTTTAAGTCAACAACATTAAGAGCAAAGATTATGGCTACTTATATTGACCTATGAGTTTACTTTAAAATTTTGTGAAGCTTTAAGTTGTGGAGTAAATAAGTGTACCTTGCAAGAAATCTTATTTTAAGCTAAGGTTTTTTCCTCCTGGTAACAAAAGTCTATACTAGACCCACTATCTTTCTGAAATCTTAAAGCCACTCTTTCGGGAAGTATTCCACCCCGAGAAACAGTACATTTTTCTCCAACTTTGTGAGTTCAAAACACACAAATTGTGTGCTTGCTTGCAAATTGTACACTTACTTTTTACAAGAACATTTACTTGAATGTTAGAATACATCTGCCTCCGACAATAGATAATTAACATGTCTACTTACAAATGAAATCAACAAGCAGGTTGCTCATTTAGGATTCCTTCATATATAATGCCTTGAAGACCGTGAGGTTTAAATAATAAAAATTACTTTTTCTCTCAAACTCTGAAGCTTTCAAGATTGTAATGAGAGTTATTTGCTACACTCTCTAAGTTTTAGGATATCGGCTTTTTTTATGCTGTGAGATGAAAACATTGAGGTGTCCTAAGATGTAACGGGACACAGAAAAGACATATTAAGACAAACAAATGTTTATTATTAAGGTATATTTAGACTGTGACATTAAACAATGTAATTTTAGTTTTTCATGTACTAACAAAAGATAAAAATTATCAAGATCAAACAACGAGATGTAGGCATTTGAAGGAACAGCCATTATGTTGAGGTATGTGTAAATTTTGTTTTCAAATTATTTACTTCCCAAACCCCCCCCCCCCCCCAGAAAAGTTGTTATTATTTCAGTTTGTGTAGATATATTTAACAGCCACGTGAGCGGAATGTTTTCAATGGAGGGCGGAGCCTAATGGTCTATTGCATGAACTATCAAGACAAAGTAGTGAAAAAAATTAAGAAAACAAAACTGGGATAGATTCATGATTGATCCATCAGCTTTCGTAATGTGCAGAATAGTTTCCGCAACCTTTTAGAGCAGTTTATTTACCTGATTCAATGTTAACGGTTAGGAAGCTCATCAACTGCAGGTCTCTGACATCTACTTGGTTGATGAGTAAATCTCTGTGGAGCTGACAACCCTCGCTGTCTGATGACTGCCCCAGCTATCAATGCAAACAGAAAATACAATAACGCTTATTAAGCTTTGAAGCAAGAGCAAGTAATAAAGTACAAGGGCAGTTTGAACATTTACTATTAAAGATCAACTTCAACATTTTTAATAGTAATAATAATAATAAAGGCTTTTTGTTCAGCGATCGGGTCGGTCACATAGTGGCGCTCATGGCGCTTCAACATTATCACCCCTGGTCACTTGGCCATAAATAATTCCTTCAACCAGCTCAGCTCCCTGGGAAGTATACAGTCTGTGCTGCCAAATACTAAGCTAATCAATCACAAGAACCAACTCTGCCCTCACAGGTACCCATTTACCCCTGGGTGGAGAGAAGCTTACTGTTAAGTGTCTTGCTCAAGTACATAATAAGTGCCACATGTAATAATTACATACAATTGAGTAAAACTCAATCAAATTGGTTTCAACAAAATTATTTTGAGCTGTCTAAAATCTCAAATTAATGTTGGTTCATATAATTAAATTTAACTAATGACAATGAAAGCCTCGATTCTTTAGCTGGTATGTTTATAAAACCTTTTTGTCCGTGGTTTTTGTTGAGCCAAGATTATAAAAAGTCTACAAAAGCAACACTTTGAACTATTAGTTAATGAACCCACATGTTAAAACTGGTTCTTACCTGTTGATGGGGAAGACCTTGATGTACTTTGACACTGGGTAGCATCATGCATCTACTATTGAAGAGGTAGACTTCATCTGACAATGGCATCCTTCTGTAGCTAAACAAAAATAAACAATATCTTGTAAAAGAGGTGTGTTGTGGTGTGTCTTCATCTGCAGCAACAATTTAATAAGGCTTTTACCATTTGAGGGGGGCATTCAAGTCATCTCAAAAGACTTGATTTCAACAATTCAAGCAAAATGAAAAAGATGTTTCTTTTCTTTTTAGAGGGGGGGGGGGTTGAGGAATCGAGCAGGTAACGATTATACTCTTTTTTTATTATGAAACTCTCATGTTCTAGAATAATGGCACAGGTTTTTAGGGTTAGAATACTTTAGAGACCATAGTGGCCTGAATCAGCTGTGACCTTAAGCCAGACTCTTAACCATTGCTTCGTCCTTAGGATGGGACGTAAAGTCGTTGGTCCCATGTGTTTTGTAACGCATGTAAAAGAACCCAGTGCACTTATCAAAGAGAGAAGGGGTTCGCCCCGGTGTTCCTGGCTGTAGCACCTTGTGAGCCAAGATCATAAAAATTCTAAATAAGCAACACCTTGTGCTATTAGTTATTGAACCCACATGTTGAAACTTGTTCTTATAAATAAGGTGCTACACAATTGGGTCTCAAAATTCGTACCTTTCAATAACCTCTCATTCTGTATAAATGTATATACTAAGCGCCTTGAGTACCTTGTTGGTAGATACATGTACTATGTAAGACTTCTATATTATTATTATTATTATACTAGTAATGCTCAAAGCAGTCGAAAACAGCTGCAAAAAGTTGAGCAGCTTCCACACAACCACAACGTCAAAATGATAAAGCAATATTGGTTTCATGTTTGGTTTTGTTTTATGGCAAACTAGGCTAAGCAAAACACTCTCTGTGTTTAGTTGTTACCACTCCTGCTGTTAACATTTGGATGCGAGGGAAATTAGATATGCTCTCCTAATAACAGTGTCACTCCCCCCCCCCTTTCAATTTTACAGTTTGGTGGTCAGTAGGAGGTACAATAGAAGAAAGGTGGCAAGTTTGCCAATGAATGAAGGAAACTATGATAGATTTATGAACTAACAGCTGTTCTAATGTTCACGACTCGAGAGTTTCCCTTACCTTTTATCAAGGAGAGAGCAGTTCATTTACAAAACTCATTGTACAATATTAGGAAGCTCCTCAAGTCCTGGCCTCAGACATCTACTTGGATCCTGTAACATGCACAAAAATAATAATATTTTGTGGTAAGAGGCTAGTAATTTTATACCTTTACCAACAATACAAATTAGATTGGCCTGCAACTGCCGAGGCCTTAATTTATGGGAATGTGCCTGCAACTGCCTAGGCGGGGTAATTACTAATTAACAATAATTAATATTTACTACTTACAACTTTAACCAATGAGCAGGTTCTTCCCTGTGAGGGGCAAACACCACCAAGCCAAGTCCAAACCTGCTACATTGGCTAAGGAAAATAGTAGCGAAGAAAACTGCTTTGATAATCGAGAACCTTCTCTGACCAGAGCTGACGATGAAGTGGACGAGCATTTGCTATGCGCCCCTCGTTGTCGTTACACCTCAGCAGTTTTCAAAAGAAGAAAGGAACAAAAGCGTGCGTCTTTTGTGCACAAAGAAAGTCTTATTTATTCTTAAAGGAATTCACTACAAATATAATAATTATTTCCTTTAATGATAATCAAAATATGTTGATACCCCAAATCATGCAATGCCTCAAATCCCAGATTCCCTTTGAGCTTGGACAGGGAAAGTTGTTCTACAGTCTTTGACTGCTGTAGCCGAAAGTGCTACGGCCAAGCAGTTTTGTTGAATTTCACTTGCAATTAAGTGTTGTGCCATAAAATTGTGAGTTTGTTTCATTACAAATAGTTTGTACACGCCGAGTCTCACATTGACCGCCAGTATTTAACTTTACTAAGTCGCTTCTCAATTTTGCACAGTGCGCATGCAGCATGACTTTTTCGCAATAATGCACAATTGCTAAAGTGCGTGAGGGCAGAAACCCAGTGTGTGCCATACCAGTGAAAGGTTACGTGTGCTCCACACAGCGCTTTCTCAATTACCTACATGCCGCGACACACTCGCCACATTCGATCAAACATTATCCAGGTTTTTGTTGGCATTTAAACCGCAGATGGTACATGTACTTAAACTAGCGGGTGTATTAGTTGAACAAAAACAGTAAACAAAGCTGGCACCATCTTCCTTGTGAACTGAAGTACTTGGTACTTGTGTGGCAATAATTCACTGGGGCTCACGAAGAACATGACGGTTGTTTATACACAACGCATCGGTAGCGACAGAGCAAGCATGCTTGCGCGCTCTCTTTACTTACAATGTAGCGCGGGTCACAAAGTGAAATGAACTCAAGTTTTATTACAGCGGGTGGATTCTTTTAAGATACGAACATCAAAATAGCACAAAATGATTAACTAATCATGCCTTCAACAGAATATGAAGTTTAAATAATTTTGAAAAGTACAACTACTTCGCCAACTGCCTGTTAAGTTTGACCCCGTAAAGGTTGTGCGCAACAGTTGTGTGGGCCGGGTGTGATCAACGTGCGACATGCTGTGCGTGAATGAGACTAGTTGTAATAATAATAATAATAATAAATTACATTTATATAGCGCATAATATGAATTAACATCTCTATGGGTTTTGTAGTACAAAGGAAATATTTCATAGGCTCTAGTAGAAGTCGTGGTGAGTACCTGCAAAGCTTAATATTTTGGCTGAGGCAGGCCTCAATAATGCCACTTTTGACATTAGTTGAGTATAACGTCCGTCGATATATCGAAAATACTAAAAAGAAGTGATATTTCTTCAACATCCAAATCGCTGATGACACTTTTTTTAATCATATCAAAATATTGAAATTTTTGATTGACCTAATTTTTTTGCTAATATCGAAAACTTTGATGTCACAAAAACCTACTTCCATGCAAAAAACAGGCATGCAATTCTTCAGCTGAAAAAAATACGGAAATTAAAACTGAAGATTGCCGTCGAGTATTTTTTCCCTTTTTCATCTGGTTCCGGCCCCGCATTCCCTTATACAACAAGCAATAAGGCCCAACAGAGCCAGACTGTGCAGAAAACAGTGTAGAAGGTATGCTGTACGAGGAGAATCGTGTAAAAACACATGGAGCCAGACTGTGCATTAACAGTGTACAACGTCTGCTGTACGAGGAGAGTTGTGAAGTTTGTGTTAGCCGCATATGATATTGGTACCTTTGTGTGTAAACAAACTATACTGGAAACAGGAGCATGCCTTATGGACATGGTGTCAATCATACAGGGACAGACTTTCTCTCTTTGCCTAGCGAGCAGAAGCGGCAACGAAATCACGTCTTTTCTTTGTTGGTAGAAGAAGAAAAAACGGAGTGCGGGGCAAAAAACCATTAAATATAAGGAAAAGTTTCCGTATGGCGCCACCACTTTTTCATTCGATATGAAATAATATAGTAACTTATTTACCTCAATGATATATCCCTTTTTGTAAAAATGAGTGAACAAGTGGTGGCGCCTTACGGAAAGTTATCCAAATATAAACCCAATTATTAAACTGTCGATCTTCTTTTTTTTTTTTTTTTTGAACTGTTTTTAGTTGGCTTCATCCTTTGATATATCGAGTAAACTCGATATTGAATTTTTGATATATCGCCGATCGGTTATTAAAAAAAACTGGCATCGACGGACGTTAGTTGATGGAGAATGACCAACAAACTCAGCTGCTGGTAATTTGCTCAAAACATTCTGGAAGTTTTTCTGTCTATTGTTTAATTCATTCTATTTAATTAATTTTAGTTATTTGATAGCCATTGAGTATTTTTAGTTGACATTGATGGTTGATATTTTATTTATTTTTGGGAGGGTGGTAATTTTTTGTGATTCTGACAAGTTTTGTTTGTTGTTACGTGTCTGTTTTTGGCATTAAACTTAAAGATTCATTTGATATCTCTAGAAAAAAAAGCAAAAATACTTTGAAAGTATGGGTCGGAAATTGAAACAGCAACGCTGTAACGTGTGTAACATAGGCTATACGGCGCGGGTGACATCGCCATTTTAAAAAGTGAATCCGCGCTTACCTAAAAAATTAACTCATAATTTGTTGAAGTATTACAACCTATGCAAAGATGTGTTGAATTTTTCAAATGAGAAATACCGGAAGATATGTTTGATTCATTTAGAAGAAGGAAGAGTGGTGGTTAATTAAGAAATAATTGACATTTACCTCGGCCTCAAATTGCTCACTACGCATCGATACTCGCCTCGTCGTTGGAAATAGTCTGGCGCGAGAAGAACAGACCCAATGATACCGATTTCCGAATAATAGAAGTAACCGAAACACAAGCCGGTTACCAAAGTCGATATTTTCAAGAACACTAAATTTTGAAAACATAACGCTAATCGATAGGCAAAAGTAGCGTAAAGATAACAAAACATGGAATCGATTATAGGCAAAAATCGACCCTTTTTTGTTTTGGCAAGGAATATCAATGAGAAAGCCCATGTCTTCTGCTAGGCAGCAATGAGCAGGGTACCAGTCACAACAAATTGTACATCTCACGTAATAGTTTGACTGGTAACCTTATTCTGGTAAGCATTTGGTTGTGCTTTTAGGTACGAAAGTGCATATACCTCGGTATTGCGCCCTCTTGGGATCAACACGGCCGTTAATAAAAAAAAGTTTATTTGAATGTATTTTCTGATAAAATCAATTTCGAGGAGTCTTGGAACTCTCGAGTATTCATTAATCCGGCATTCAATAATATTGTTTTTACATAAATAAATAAAAGTAATAAATAAATAATCAACTATCGTCGGGGTCATGTAACTTGAACTTTAATAGTAGATCTTTGACCTAGTTTTTAGTTTACTTTTGTTTTACGAAGAAAAAAATCTTGCTAATCACAGAAAAGGTTACTGTTTTGACTGGTGCCCACTAAATTTTTGCTTATCAGATTTATGAAATCAGTCCCATGTTTCGATCGTATGTCAAACACGTGTAAAACAAAAACTTCTCAGATGCTAATCCCCTTAACAAAAGGCTGTATAGAAAGTGTACAGACTACTTGGTAGGGACAGAGAAACGTTGGGTCACCCACGTGGGGAAGGGTATCCTTCCATAATAATAATGGGGATCAATGGCAGGGAAAAGTCGGGTTCAACGGGGTGAAAAGAAACTGACGAAATTACCCGAAAAAAAATTGGGAAATTGGCAGATAGCGACTAAAGCCTTGATCTGTTAAAAAAGTAATTATATGTAAAGAGCGAAGAAAACTGTCTTGGAAAAATAAAAGTTATTTGGGATATTGAAACCATACAAATAGTATAATCCAATTGATAAATTTTTAATTTCTCACTACGTGTCTATCAAAACAGGTGTTATACTTACTTCTCAGCGTATGGTGGTATTGATCAACTTCTAAATTCTCCATACCTTAAGACAACAAATCTCAGTTCTATTATTCTGTGTCTTCTATTTTCTTCTAGGGTCATTGTTCACTTAATTATCAGTCAATAATAATCTCACCATGTAAACACTGGTTTAATAATTTCACGAGTTTACCCCATGCAAGAAGACGTACCCGATCACCCCTTTTAAAATAAATAGTTTCAACTCTTGCAGGGCCCGCCCATTTAGTACCTAATATGGTCACAAAAGTTGGGCAAGAAAATTCTAGAAGGTCCGGCTTTGTTATGCAAATATCAAAGCTGGTTGCTGATTGGCTGGGGGCTGGACGGAGGACGCCGGCTGGGGTCGTAGGTGAAAATCTGCATGATTTGCACATTTCAAAGAAAAAATGGAGGACTTTAAAAAGTTTCCGTGTCTTTTATCTCCAAGAAATTCAGCTTTTTACCGGATTTCCGAGTTCAAACTACTACAAAAGTGTAATGGTGAGTTGAGATTTTGTTTGTCTTGAAAATAAAAGTGCTGCAAAGAATTTTCATTCGCAGAATTTGAAGAAATGTTGGATTTTACAATACAACCCGGAGGCCGAAAAGTAAAATAAAAAAACACAAGTGTTGACTCAATTATTCGGTGCGCAGACGACATTGTTGAAATGTGCAGGTTAGAATTACCGAATATGTCGTCCGAAAATTCTCCAAATTGAAACGTATTATGCACGACTAAAATTCTTTTAAAAGCATGCCCAAGTGCTACGGGCCCTTAGAAAAGAGAAGGACTGTGTTCCGCTTGTGTGAGTTCGCTATATAGTCTTTGTTTTTAAAACGTTTGGAGGCTGAGTTTTGAAAAGTTACTTTTTGCACAATCGTCCATGACAACCCGTCCAAAGCGAGTTTGTTCTGAAACTGAGCCTAAAATTCATAAAGCCGGTTAGCAGAAAATTCTTTGCTAAACAAATAGTTGGTGTAGCACCAGTCGCAACAATATAAACTTTATTGGAAAAGTAGCTGGTATTCCTGGTCCTGCTAAGCAAGATTTGTTTGTGCTTAGCAAGTTTTTGTACTCACCCAGCAATGACCAGACTTTATTAAATTGGGCCCTGGTGTCACTGAATAAGAACAATATTGTGCCGAAAATTGTTAAAATAATTTGACATGTATACTGTCATAACGATTTAGCTCTTTATATCTTAAAAACATATTTTAAAACACATTTCCAGAAGAAGTTGGAGTATTTCAATGGAGCTGTGGCCTGTGCCGCCCATGTGGGCACATTTTCAAAGCCTGGCGCAAAAAAGTATTGCTAAACAGAAACAAGTTATCAGCCACTCCATGACAAGTTAACATTGTTTTGACTGGTGCCCCACTCAATTTTTGCTTAGCAAAGAAATTTGTCAAGTAGTACTTTCTGCTTGACAACTGCCCAATTTGATAAAGCCTGTCAGTGTAAGCTTAAAAATTTGCTATGTGTACAGAAAAATCGTGCCTGACAGAAACTGGTTACTTCAGCCAACATGCCATAAATGGTTCTTTTTCTGCAATTCTCTGTGTTCAGACAGCTTTATTAAACTTTGCCCAGTATAACTGAAATTTGTGTTTTCCCTTAAAAAGTTAATTTATGTACATGATGCATAAAAACAAATCAAAATAAATATGTGAAGTTGATTGTCAATAATTGCCAATGTTTTCGGAAAACAGTAATTATTCAACCGTATCTTTTTTCTTTTAACCACCAATTCGAGTCCATGATGTGTCAACAAGGTGAAGATGCCTGGAAAATGTCATGATTCAGGGTTCTCCCCACGTACAAGCTAGCGTATCGGGCCGATACACAGAAATTATTGGCCGATACGCTGCCAAAATTGCCGATCACACTTTTTCCCACCCGATACGCTACCAATTTTTGAATACCTTTATTATTGGATACAAAATCCTCTGCGAGACAATGGAATTTTTATCATCCCATAAGTCACTCTAAATCATCAGCTGCATGTCGTTTCCCAGCTGGTAAATCACACGCAAAAAGACCACACTGACACAGCGGACGACGTAGACATAACAGAAAAACCCACAATGGAAGCTCTTGCATAATGCATGCGAGTATGCATGCAATGTACATGTACATGTATGCTGTTGATGATCGCGTGCGCGGTGCACAGTGTAACTGGTTTCCTTCCGAAGAAGGCAATTTTGCCGTTGCATACCGTTATCCGACGACGGGTACCAGCTTTTAAAAACAACTTCGACCGCAAATTAATGTTGATCGCTCAACCCCACGTTTGAACACACACCCAAAATAACATGTTACGCGAGCCGTGAGTTTGCCACAGACCTGCGTTAACAATGGCTGCCAAACAACTGTGTTTTTTGTGTCTAAACATTCTTTACCAAATTGACTGTATACATGTAATGTGAATTGTGTGTGAAAAAGTTTTCTTTCATTAAAAATGCAGCTCACTTGTAAAAAAAAGGACAGATTATAAGAGACTTTGTATTAATTTATTAAGTTTTATTTTTTTGTATCTGAACTTAACATACTCAAAATAAGTTAGGGTTGAAGAACATAAAACACTGGCTGGTATCTAAATGGTAAACTGTGTTACCTGTCCTTTTGCAATTTTGTTATTTATTTTGTGAATTATTGCTCACTTAAGTGTGCTTACACACACAAAAATCCTTGATAAAAAAAGTAATTTCAGATGCCTCTGGAGTCTTTTAAAATGCACCAGAATGCAGCAGAGAGCATGAGAGCATGTAAAACCTCAAACCCTGATGATTATACTCTGTCATTCTGTGTCAATGAAAAAAATTCAAATTGTTACACTTTTTAAATCTCGCAGTTGACACCCTATGTTGGTAAAATTCACTGCATGTTGTGATTTCCTCTTTTACGTTACCACAAACACGGAGATTTCCCAATTTTTACATGGTATATTAAAGTGCGGGCATGGGGCCAAAAACAACTACTTGCTGCATTTTTAGTTTTCACAAAGGGACAAAATGTTTGACCGAGATAAATTTTCAATAAACAGACACTCATTACGAATTTGTTTGTACTCCCTGCGCAGTTTTCACAAAGTTTGACAGTGTTCAACAGTTAATTACTCAACTCTTAAGTGCACAAGGCTGTCGCTAGGGCCCACCAAAAACATGTTCAAATTGGCCTGTGATAATCGGTTAAAACTACAACCCACGTATATACTGCCCTCATTCAGTTGTTTATAACCATTGTTGATCAATTTTGTTTATTATGATAATTAATAGGGGGCATTATTGACAAATTTCAAGAAAAACATGGTTGAATGTGTTTTGGTCATAGAAATAGAACCTGGAGAACGCTGAGCTCGACCACCCTCTGTGTCGTCTGTGGATGCGGCGTATCAATACCGCACAATACGCGCATATGACAAAATTATCATCTTGTGACATGCGCTTATGGCAAAATGGCAAGATGTCAGCGCACATAGACCATTTCTATTGTTTTAATTGGTCAATGATGATTGTATGGCAAAATATTTTGCCATACACGCGTTACGTAAATGGCGTGTGCGCGTGCATAAAAATGGTCTCACAACGAAACCGCACGCACAATGAGACACTCAGCGTTCTTCGGGTTCTATTTCTATGGTTTTGGTTTAAATTGTGGACCAGAAGAAGCACAGGAATACCTTAAATTATCACAAAATGATTCTGATTGAAAAGACAAATTAAGTGATGGGTGACTATGGTATGGTAAACAATGGTTACTATATGACCAATGACACTCACATGAATCGCAGTGGAGGCATTCTAGTCCGGACAGAACCTGCTTCCATGGATTTGTTTACAAAACTGCAGTATAATCCATTGCCATGATTATTATTATATTAAATCGTTGCTTACATTACTTTGTTCGCATTCTCACATGTTATCTCCTTGGCTAAAAATAATTTCACTGGTTCAGATCTGTATCTTAAAGCAATCGCACAACATTGGAAAACAGTATTGTACAAAGGCCCACACTTTGTGTATCACAATTTATATATAAAATTTAGACTCAATTGGATCAGAGTGGGGAGAAAATAATGGGAAAACCCACCCTTGTTTCCACACCCAATCAACGAACAGTCTGACCCTACTTTCTCTGTAAACAGGTAAATTGAAACCCTTACAGTCTCAATTCCTTCTTCAGTATCCAAAGTGAATGATTCAGAAGGACTTGGGTCAGTAGGCTCGTATGACAGTTGCTCATTAGGCCTACAAGGTCTCTTTCAAAAGCACATACTACTTTTGAACAATAAGGTGTGTTTGTTTCCTTTGCCTAAAGCTCCAGTCTCCAAAACATCTACATGTCAACAAGGCGGAGACCCAATCATCGAACAGTCTGACCATAGGATCTACCTTCTCTGTAAACAGATAAATTGAAACCCTCACAGTCTCAATTCCTTCTTCAGTATCCAAAGTGAATGATTCAGAAGGACTTGGGCCAGTAGGCTCAAATGACAGTTGCTCATTAGGCCTACAAGGTCTCTTTCAAAAGCACATACTACTTTTTAACAATAAGGTGTGTTTGTTTCCTTCGCCTACAGCTCCAGTCTCCAAAACATCTACATGTCAACAAGGCTGACCCCCCCCCCCCATCATCGGACAGTCTGACCATAGGAACTACCTTATCTGTAAACAGGTAAATTGAAACCCTTACAGTCTCAATCCTTCTTCAGTATCCAAAGTGAATGATTCAGAAGGACATGGGCCAGTAGGCTCAAACGACAGTTGCTCATTAGGCCTACAAGGTCTCTTTCAAAAGCACATACTACTTTTTAACAATAAGGTGTGTTTGTTTCCTTTGCCTATAGCTCCAGTGTCCAAAACATCTACATGTCAACAAGGCTGACCCCCCAATCATCGGACAGTCTGACCATAGGAACTACCTTATCTGTAAACAGGTAAATTGAAACCCATACAGTCTCAATTCCTTCTTCAGTATCCAAAGTGAAGGATTCAGAAGGACTTGGGCCAGTAGGCTCAAATGACAGTTGCTCATTAGGCCTACAAGGTCTCTTTCAAAAGCACATACTACTTTTTAACAATAAGGTGTGTTTGTTTCCTTCGCCTACAGCTCCAGTCTCCAAAACATCTACATGTCAACAAGGCTGACCCCCCAATCATCGGACAGTCTGACCATAGGAACTACCTTATCTGTAAACAGGTAAATTGAAACCCTTACAGTCTCAATCCTTCTTCAGTATCCAAAGTGAATGATTCAGAAGGACATGGGCCAGTAGGCTCAAATGACAGTTGCTCATTAGGCCTACAAGGTCTCTTTCAAAAGCACATACTACTTTTTAACAATAAGGTGTGTTTATTTCCTTCGCCTACAGCTCCAGTCTCCAAAACATCTACATGTCAACAAGGCTGACCCCCCAATCATCGGACAGTCTGACCATAGGAACTACCTTATCTGTAAACAGGTAAATTGAAACCCATACAGTCTCAATTCCTTCTTCAGTATCCAAAGTGAAGGATTCAGAAGGACTTGGGCCAGTAGGCTCAAATGACAGTTGCTCATTTAGGCTTACAAGGTCTCTTTCAAAAGCACACTCAGAAAAATATTTACACAATTTGTGTAAAAAAAATATGTTTTAGAGGCAGGGGGTGAACCTGCTAACAGTTAGGTAAACTTTTACCAGTTCGTTGCAGGGTAAAACTTACACAACAAAGACTTACAAACTTACTTCGTTTAGGAGTAAACATATTTACCTAAATTTTAAGTAAACGCTAGATATGTAAAATATTACACATTGGATTGTAGTCGTACAAAATTACATCTTTTTACCGTTGTTTGTACCCTTTTCCCGTCTGAACTTTTGAGTTTGTTCTAACACGACCCTAAGGCCTTTACTGCCTGTTCGTGCTCGTCGAGCAAAAGTTACAAGCATGGGGATTTTGCTCCTTGATGGACGTATTGAAAGGTGAGTTTCTCAAAAAAATTGCGATCTTCAGTCATATACAGACACTGATGTTTGCGTATTATTATTTGTTAGTTTTTACAACCATTTCGGCCTACACGTTTGCCATAAACGTGAACATGTCTGCAGCGCTAGAAAGTGAGCATGTGTTGTAACGTGTTGCAACATGTTGTCTTGCTATATCAGCATTATAGCGCTGTATACATCTTCAAGTTCATGGCAAACATGTAGGCCAAATTTTAATGGTTGTAAAACTAACAAAAAATAATACGACACGCATCAGTAGATATGGCTGTAGATCGTAACAACTTTTGAGAAACTCACCTTTTAATACGTCCACCTAGGGGCACAAATCCCCATTCTTGTAACTTTTGCTCGCCTAGCACGAACGACATGACTGCATGGACTGAGACGTTAGCAACTTGTCACGCAGACATGCGCGTGCGCACACGCGGGGAAAACATAACTTGCATGTAAACACCGGATTTTTTTCACACTTCCTTGTAAGACCTACCAATGCCATGTAAAGTTTCTCTTTACTTCGGTAAATCTTACATAACTTTGATTAACTGCAATACTTACTCTCAAAACATGTATATATTTTTTTACATTACAAATCAGTATATATTTTTGGCCGTGTTTTACTTAAGTTAGGTAGTTTCTTACATAACCTTTATTTACAAAACATCTTTTTACCATTTGTAGTGCACATACTACTTTTTAACAATAAGGTGTGTTTGTTTCCTTTGCCTATAGCTCCAGTCTCCAAAACATCTACGTGGCAACAAGGCTGACCCCCCAATCATCGAACAGTCTGACCATAGGATCTGCTTTTTCTGTAAACAGGTAAATTGAAACCCTTACTGTCTCAATTCCTTCTTCAGTATCCAAAGTGAATGATTCAAAAGGACTTGGGCCACTAGGCTCAAATGACAGTTGCTCATATTGGCCTACAAGGTCTCTTTTTCAAAAGCACATACTACTTTTTAACGATAAGGTGTGTTTGTTTCCTTTGCCTATAGCTCCAGTCTCCAAAACCTCTACATGTCAACAAGGCTGAGACCCAGTCATCGAAAGGTCTGACCATAGAAACTACTTTCTCTTTAAACAGGTAAATTGAAACCCTCACAGTCTCAATTCCTTCTTCAGTATCCAAAGTAAATGATTCAGAAGGACTTGGGCCACTAGGCTCAAATGACAGTTGCTCATATTGGCCTACAAGGTCTCTTTTTCAAAAGCACATACTACTTTTTAACGATAAGGTGTGTTTGTTTCCTATGCCTACAGCTCCAGTCTCCAAAACCTCTACATGTCAACAAGGCTGAGACCCAATCATTGAACAGTCTGACCATAGGAACTATACTTTCTCTGTAAACAGGTAAATTGAAACCCTTACAGTCTCAATTCCTTCAGTATCCAAAGTGAAGGATTTATAAGGACTGAGCCATGTAGGCCCCAAAACCTCAATTCAGGTTCTCAAACTCTATGCTGATAAAGTTTTTGGTATGGAGTGACATAGAAGAGGATATAGAAGGATAGAGGCTACATGCTGGCGAAGATTCCTACTGAAGTACTGCTCATGTTGCATCTATTCCACCTTGGAATGACAACTCTTAATTACATTAAAACCCTATCTGTAGGGGGGGGGGGGGGCACATGGTGCACTCCACCACATTTGTTAATAGGTTTTTATTGCTACATCTTACCACCAATAAACTTTCTGACTTCACCCAACAAAGTATCCAGGGTCATATTGTGGACAAAATAGTAGTTGATTGTGGTATTTTACTGCAAACTTTACACCCATTTTACTTTCGTTGGGTCTTTCCCAAGAAAGTGGCAGTGGAGTGTTAACCTGTTATATCCATTGTGGGAATATGATGGCCACCATATGCAACATCATCGTGGTTTTTGTTTTCAGTCTGTAAAGTGCACACATGGTTAATTTTGACTGTGAATCTACTTTCAATTAGGTCGATGCTGCAACTTTTTTTGCAATTTGTTTGTTATGAACCATAAATTGAATGAATTTAATGACTTGGACACGACAGGTTCAATATAAATAATTGCAGCGGCACAGTTGTTATGTTTGCCAACCAGTGATTGCATACTGGCAGCCTTTACTTCAAAAAGTACAACAAATTTTTAGTAAAAACCACTTTTTTTTTTTTACAGATTTTGTAAAACCTTACCACACAGGGCTTATTTATGCCAACCCAGTTATACATTTAGTGATAATTTAGCCACCCTCAAAAAATAACAACAAATGTCTGGAGTACATAACATATTATTGGTTTTTTTTTTCAGCCTAAAGCTGTTTGCTCCACTTAACAGTAAATCACATTGATAAATCACATTGATGAGGCACCGGGTTTTACTAAATTACTCCTTTAATACATATTTTAATTCAAATTTGAAGATATTTAATGACACTTTTCCTTACATTTTTTAATCAAGACATATTAATATTGGTAAGGATCCAGCAGTTCTTTTACAATCTTTTGAAAGGGTGAAAAGCAGAGATCGTTTTAAACTAATAAAGGTTCTGCGCTCTCCTCATTATTAATCAAGGTTGTATTGTTTCCAGAAAAATTGAGAGTAAGCACAAAATACCTTTGTTTTATTTTTATTTTTTTCTAGATTGTAAAAAAAAAACTTTTAGTGGTGATACAATGAAATAACTGTCAGATTTTTATTAGTTTTTTTTTTAAACAAACATGTTTTTGTTTCATTTTCCTGCCTGCAGCTCCAGTCTCCAAAAGTTCAACATGTCAACATGAATGTCTGAGACCCACTTATCATCATACATCTTGGCATAAAGAACTACCTTCTCTGTAAACAGGTTAATTGAAACCCTACAATCCCAATACTTTCTCCAGTGTCCAAAGTGAAGGATTAAGGACTTGGGCCAGTAGGGTCTCATTCCAATCTTATAAAGTACAACCAATTTGTGGAGTGACATATAAGAAGAGGATATGGAAACGTTGATGCCACATGCTGGCAAAAATTCCTATGCTCTTTTCCCAACAAGAAAATGATCCCCACTACCAAAATATATTGTGTCTCGTTTTTTATTTTACTACAAACTTTCCACGTGTTTTTCCAAAGAAAGTGGCAGTGCTAGTCACCTGGGGTGGATTTCACAAAGAGTAAAGACTAAGGACAAGTTGTAATATGTACAATTGTGGCACGTTTCATAAAAATAACTCTAGAACTTTGGAAAATACAAAGGGGCCACTATGTGCCACATTTCTCTGTAAGTCTGAAACTTGTTTGAGGGAAAATATCAATTTGATCCAAATCAAGACATTCAACACTGAAAATAAACTGGATCCGCATAAGTTTCTTGGAGTAGTTTTTCTAAACTGTTGGTGTTCTGCAAGTACTTTTGATAAAAATTCTAAAGTGAAAGCAATACAGTTGAAAGTAATTAATTATTTTACATCTACTGTTTGTTTTGTTACAGGAAGGCTTTCGACGTTCCACATGGCAAGATACACTTCACTGTTATTTGAACAGTCCTAGTGTTACCTTTTTTTTCTTGTGCTTAAGAAAATCAGTTTTGTTAAACTTTAAACACCTTTCTGCTTCCTTTCTTGTGATTTATATTTTCGCTTGCAATTTGCATGAGTTTGTTGATGTGTTGCTGTTTGTGTGCATGCTTAAATTTTTTTGTTTGTGAATGCGAATTCCTGCCACTCAAAGTGTATTTCCGCCGCCCCAAAATCGAATGCGGTGGTTGGTATACCCATGGGTATACCTAAGCTGCAGAATCGCGGCCCATCGGGGCATTCTGCTAAGGTCACCACGATGCATGAGTTCATCTGTGTCTGCTTCAGCCTAAACCTAGACCTCTACTCATGTTGTCAATGTGGAGCCTTCATTGGACAGCAACGATCTGTCACTTCTGGAATTGGTGAGTTTCTGCTTTCAATTTTGATTAAGGAACTGCACTCTCTAGTAAAATGTAAATTCCTTAAAAGCAAATTATTCAAGACCTGAATCTGATGTATATTTTACACAAAATCGAAATGGCAAGCAAATTGCAAATTATCATTATGCATTGTTTTTTAAGCCAGATTTGATACCTCTGCAGGGTATTTTGCTAATAACTTTTTGGCATCCACACAACTTTCTATCTGTAAACTTATTTTTTCAGAGCCAGAGATTCAGCTGTTCCCCAAAATCAAGTGCAGAGGGAATCGGCTCCACTGACATTGCTGAAGGCTACAAAGTACAAGGAGAGCAACTCTTACGAAAACATCAGCATCTAGTCATTAGAACACACTATAGCTGTTCATTGTCAAGTTACGAATGAACCACCCTGTAATTTGTCTTAAAATTTTTCATTTATTCAAGATGTGTTATTAGGCCTGACATGTTTTAATGGTGTTTTTCAATTAAGTTTTTTAACTACTTAAAACATTTCTGTAAATAAGTACACCATTGCAAGCAAGCACATAATATGCGTTTTTATGCGCTACTTGGCGATCTTAGGGCCTTGTTTGGAATCCGGAAGTACAAAGCATGGGAAATTCCAGACTTATTGCGAAAAGGGACTTGGACACATGCACGTGGCATGTGGGGTCTCAGCCCGGCCGGTTGTTTCACAGCTGGTGGTTGATCTTAAAGGTGCATCATCTGGTGTTATCACAAATATGGTTGACCAAACGGGTTAGTTCCTAGTCTAGGCCATGGGACTAGGGACCGCTCTCGGGAGTAGGGGGTGCCCCCCTCAGACGGGGGCATGGACCTGGGCGCTCTTTAACTAGAGTACGAGGGACCTGATGATCTCCCGGGCGTGTCGGGGCTGGTATCCTGGGACCTGCACGTGGTGGCCCTGCTTTTAACTAGCCTTACCAGGATGATATAGGCAAAATTATGAACCAAATAAATTAAACGCTTGCGATGGTGCATTTATACAATACCTTACTCTTTACTATCATGAGTGTAATATCCAATGTAATACTGGCACAACTTTTTAGGTCATCAATTTTCTAATTGTGGTTTTTCAGCTGTATTGTTTGAAAATAGGTTAAAGTACATTGCTGTGCCAGACATTCACTCTTTTGCTCATTAAATTTTGGTTGCATGCCTATTGCAACTAGTCAACAGAAAAAAAACATGTTTGAGTTCACTCTTTGGCTCTCACGATGAATAATAAAAGAGTGGAAAAGGGCGTTTGAGAGAACTTGAGAAAAAAATAAAATACGTGCATTGTCATGAATACATCTGTATTGTGTAAACAAATTGCTCAATAAGTTAATATATTCATGGTGAGTCTGTCTTTTTATTTAATATTTGGTTTAAAAAACTGCAAGGGGTTAAACTTGTTCTTTTGAATGATTTGGGACCATTTAATTTTTTTGGCCAATTTTTAAAAATGGGCATTTTTGGGTCAGGATGTTTGGTTTAAAAATCTGCAAGGGGTTAAACTTGTTCTTTTGAATGATTTGGGACCATTTCATTTTTTGGCCAATTTTTAAAAATGGGCATTTTTGGGTCAGGATTTTTGGTTTAAAAATCTGCAAGGGGTTAAACTTGTTCTTTTGAATGATTTGGGACCATTTAATTTTTTTGCCAATTTTTTAAAATGGGCCTTTTTGGGTCAGGATTTTTGGTTTAAAAATCTGCAAGGGGTTAAACTTGTTCTTTTGAATGATTTGGGACCATTTAATTTTGTTTGCCAATTTTTAAAAATGGGCATTTTTGGGTCAGGACTTTTGGTTTAAAAATCTGCAAGGGGTTAAACTTGTTCTTTTGAATGATTTGGGACCATTTCATTTTTTGGCCAATTTATAAAAATGGGGCTTTTTGAGCCAGGATTTTTGGTTTAAAAATCTGCAAGGGGTTAAACTTGTTCTTTTGAATGATTTGGGACCATCTCATTTTTTGGCCAATTTTTAAAAATGGGCCTTTTTGGGTCAGGACTTTTGGTTTAAAAATCTGCAAGGGGTTAAACTTGTCCTTTTGAATGATTTGGGACCATTTTATTTTTTGGCCAATTTTTAAAAATGGGCCTTTTTGGGTCAGGATTTTTGGTTTAAAAATCTGCAAGGGGTTAAACTTGCTCTTTTGAATGATTTGGGACCATTTAATTTTTTTGCTTATTTTTAAAAATGGGCCTTTTTGGGTCAGGATTTTTGATTTAAAAATCTGCAAGGGGTTAAACTTGTTCTTTTGAATGATTTGGGACCATGGGGTTAAACTTGTTCTTTTGAATGATTTGGGACCATTTAATTTTTTGGCCAATTTTTAAAAATGGGCCTTTTTGGGTCAGGATTTTTGGTTTAAAAATCTGCAAGGGGTTAAACTTGTTCTTTTGAATGATTTGGGACCATTTCATTTTTTGGCCAATTTTAAAAATGGGCCTTTTTGGGTCAGGATTTTTGGTTTAAAAATCTGCAAGGGGTTAAACTTGTTCTTTTGAATGATTTTTAATGGAAAAAAAAATCGGCAAATTTATAAAAAATGGGGCCAGGATTTTTGGTTTAAAAAACTGCAAGGGGTTAAACTTGTTCTTTTGACTGATTTGGGACCATTTTATTTTTCAGCCAATTATTTAAAATGGGCCTTTTTGGGTCACGATTTTTGGTTTAAAAATCTGCAAAGGGTTAAACTTGCTCCTTTGACTGATTTAGGACCAATTTAAGTTTCGGCCAATTTAATGAGCCTTTTTGACTGGATGGATTTGGGTGCAGGATGGGAGAGGGATTCATCAGGGCAGTTTTTACAGCAAAACATGTAAAGTTTAGTCAAAAGTGGGCGCTATAACAAAAAACATGCATTTTTCCATCATTTTGATTGCCTAACCGTTTTTGTTTCAGCGCCCTCTAGTGGCCGTGAGTACTCAGCATCCAAAAGTTCCTAAATTGTTTTTGCTATAGCGCCCTCTTGAGTGCGGTAGAACTTAGCCTCCAAAATACCTTGTAGAGCGCCCTCCCCGGCTTGAAATTCATGGCACTTTGGCCGTATTCAAAAGAACAAGTTTAACCCCTTGCAGTTTTTTAAACCAAAAATCCTGGCTGAAAAAGGCCCATTTTTAAAAATTGGCCGAAAAATAAAATGGTCCCAAATCATTCAAAAGAACAAGTTTAACCCTTTGCAGTTTTTTAAACCAAAAATCCTGGCTCAAAAAAACCCATTTTTAACAATTAGCCAAAAAATGAAGGGTCCCAAATCATTCAAAAGAACAAGTTTAACCCTTTGCAGTTTTTTAAACCAAAAATCCTGGCTCAAAAATGCCCATTTTTAAAAATTGGCCAAAAAATGAAATGGTCCCAAATCATTCAAAAGAACAAGTTTAACCCCTTGCAGTTTTTTAAACCAAAAATCCTGGCTCAAAAAGGCCCATTTTTATAAATTGGCCAAAAAATGAAATGGGCCCAAGTCGGTCAAAAGAACAATATTAAATAAAAAGACAGACTCACCATGAATATATAAACTTATTGAGAAATTTGTTTACACAAACAGATGTATTCATGACAATGCACGTATTTTATTTTTTTCTCAAGTTCTCTCAAACGCCCTTTTCCTCTCTTTTATTATTCATCGTGAGAGCCAAAGAGTGAACTCAAACATGTTTTTTTTTCTGTTGACTAGTTGCAACAGGCATGCAACCAAAATTTAATGAGAAAAAGAGTGAATGTCTGGCACAGCAATGTACTTTAACCTATTTTCAAACAATACAGCTGAAAAACCACAATTAGAAAATTGATGACCTAAAAAGTTGTGCCAGTATTACATTGGATATTACACTCATGAGAGTAAAGAGTAAGGTATTGTATAAATGCACCATCGCAAGCGTTTAATTTATTTGGTTCATAATTTTGCCTATATCATCCTGGTAAGGCTAGTTAAAAGCAGGGCCACCACGTGCAGGTCCCAGGATACCAGCCCCGACACTCCCGGGAGATCATAAGGGCCCTCATACTATATTAAATCAGCGCCCAGGTCCATGCCCCCGTCTGAGGGGGGCACCCCCTACTCCCGAGAGCGGTCCCTAGTCCCATGGCCTAGACTAGGAACTAACCCGTTTGGTCAACCATAGTTTGTGATAACACCAGATGATGCACCTTTAAGATCAACCACCAGCTGTGAAACAACCGGCCGGGCTGAGACCCCACATGCCACGTGCATGTGTCCAAGTCCCTTTTCGCAATAAGTCTGGAATTTCCCATGCTTTGTACTTCCGGATTCCAAACAAGGCCCTAAGATCGCCAAGTAGCGCATAAAAACGCATATGTGCTTGCTTGCAATGGTGTACTTATTTACAGAAATGTTTTAAGTAGTTTAAAAACTTAATTGAAAAACACCATTAAAACATGTCAGGCCTAATAACACATCTAGAATAAATGAAAAATTTTAAGACAAATTACAGGGTGGTTCATTCGTAACTTGACAATGAACAGCTATAGTGTGTTCTTATGACTAGATGCTGATGTTTTCGTAAGAGTTGCTCTTCTTGTACTTTGTAGCCTTCAGCAATCTCAGTGGAGCCGATTCCCTCTGCACTTGATTTTGGGGAACAGCTGAATCTCTGGCTCTGAAAAAATAAGTTTACAGATAGAAAGTTGTGTGGATGCCAAAAAGTTATTAGCAAAATACCCTGCAGAGGTATCAAATCTGGCTTAAAAAACAATGCATAATGATAATTTGCAATTTGCTTGCCATTTCGATTTTGTGTAAAATATACATCAGATTCAGGTCTTGAATAATTTGCTTTTAAGGAATTTACATTTTACTAGAGAGTGCAGTTCCTTAATCAAAATAGAAAGCAGAAACTCACCAATTCCAGAAGTGACAGATCGTTGCTGTCCAATGAAGGCTCCACATTGACAACAGGAGTAGAGGTCTAGGTTTAGGCTGAAGCAGACACCGATGAACTCATGCATCGTGGAGACCTTAGCAGAATGCCCCGATGGGCCGCGATTCTGCAGCTTAGGTATACCCATGGGTATACCAACCACCGCATTCGATTTTGGGGCGGCGGAAATACACTTTGAGTGGCAGGTATTCGCATTCACAAACAAAAAAATTTAAGCATGCACACAAACAGGAACACATCAACAAACTCATGCAAATTGCAAGCGAATAAATCACAGGAAAGGAAGCAGAAAGGTGTTTAAAGTTTAACAAAACTGATTTTCTTAAGCACAAGAAAAAAAGGTAACACTAGGACTGTTCAAATAACAGTGAAGTGTATCTTGCCATGTGGAACGTCGAAAGCCTTCCTGTAACAAAACAAACAGTAGATGTAAAATAATTAATTACTTTCA
Organism: Asterias rubens; assembly: GCF_902459465.1. Lineage (NCBI taxonomy): Eukaryota > Metazoa > Echinodermata > Asteroidea > Forcipulatida > Asteriidae > Asterias > Asterias rubens. Next base: position 21,394,154 of record NC_047067.1, on the reverse strand, counting down.
ACTGTATTGCTTTCACTTTAGAATTTTTATCAAAAGTACTTGCAGAACACCAACAGTTTAGAAAAACTACTCCAAGAAACTTATGCGGATCCAGTTTATTTTCAGTGTTGAATGTCTTGATTTGGATCAAATTGATATTTTCCCTCAAACAAGTTTCAGACTTACAGAGAAATGTGGCACATAGTGGCCCCTTTGTATTTTCCAAAGTTCTAGAGTTATTTTTATGAAACTTGCCACAATTGTACATATTACAACTTGTCCTTAGTCTTTACTCTTCGTGAAATCCACCCCAGGTGACTAGCACTGCCACTTTCTTTGGAAAAACACGTGGAAAGTTTGTAGTAAAATAAAAAACGAGACACAATATATTTTGGTAGTGGGGATCATTTTCTTGTTGGGAAAAGAGCATAGGAATTTTTGCCAGCATGTGGCATCAACGTTTCCATATCCTCTTCTTATATGTCACTCCACAAATTGGTTGTACTCTATAAGATTGGAATGAGACCCTACTGGCCCAAGTCCTTAATCCTTCACTTTGGACACTGGAGAAAGTATTGGGATTGTAGGGTTTCAATTAACCTGTTTACAGAGAAGGTAGTTCTTTATGCCAAGATGTATGATGATAAGTGGGTCTCAGACATTCATGTTGACATGTTGAACTTTTGGAGACTGGAGCTGCAGGCAGGAAAATGAAACAAAAACATGTTTTGTTTAAAAAAAAAACTAATAAAAATCTGACAGTTTATTTCATTGTATCACCACTAAAAGTTTTTTTTTTACAATCTAGAAAAAAATAAAAATAAAACAAAGGTATTTTGTGCTTACTCTCAATTTTTCTGGAAACAATACAACCTTGATTAATAATGAGGAGAGCGCAGAACCTTTATTAGTTTAAAACGATCTCTGCTTTTCACCCTTTCAAAAGATTGTAAAAGAACTGCTGGATCCTTACCAATATTAATATGTCTTGATTAAAAAATGTAAGGAAAACTGTTATTAAATATCTTCAAATTTGAATTAAAATATGTATTAAAGGAGTAATTTAGTAAAACCCGGTGCCTCATCAATGTGATTTATCAATGTGATTTACTGTTAAGTGGAGCAAACAGCTTTAGGCTGAAAAAAAAACCAATATATGTTATGTACTCCAGACATTTGTTGTTATTTTTGGGGGGTGGCTAAATTATCACTAAATGTATAACTGGGTTGGCATAAATTAGCCCTGTGTGGTAAGGTTTTACAAAATCTGTAAAAAAAAAAAAAAAAGGGTTTTTACTAAAGATTTGTTGTACTTTTTGAAGTAAAGGCTGCCAGTATGCAATCACTGGTTGGCAAACATAACAACTGTGCCGCTGCAATTATTTATATTGAACCTGTCGTGTCCAAGTCATTAAATTCATTCAATTTATGGTTCATAACAAACAAATTGCAAAAAAGTTGCAGCATCGACCTAATTGAAAGTAGATTTACAGTAAAAATTAACCATGTGTGCACTTTCCACAAGTTTCGTACAGATTTGTCTACAACTATGCAAATAGTGTGTGAATCTTATTTTGTTAACGCACATGCAATTATTTTTGTTAGAATACATTAGCCCAAAAGGTTAGAATAGCTAAGAATGTTGGGAACTAGATGTGGCCTTTGTGTGAGTGTGTAGTGAAATGGAATTGAGTGGGCCAGGAGGGTGAATGTGGTTTGACCAAGAAACACCCTGCATGCATCTCAATTTCATAAAGCAGTTCAACAACAAAACACTGCTTAGCAACTTTGCTAAGCAATAAATGAGCGGGGCATCAGTTGCTACAATGTAAATTTTATAGAATTCTGGCTGGTAGCCAGTCTCAAGTAAGACTTTTTCTGCTTACAGACTTTGAGATATTGGGCTCTGATCTATGACACTACATGCAGTGATTTCACCTCTCTCATGAATCATCCCATTTGCTCATTAGCAGTGCGAGACAAAGATTATTGAGCCTACTGGCCCAAGTCCTTCTGAATCCTTCATTTTGGATACTGAAGGAATTGGGGGATCCTTCATTTTGGATACTGAAGGAATTGGGATTGTAAGGGTGTCAATTTACCTGTTTACAGAGAATGTTGTTCTTGATGCCAGGCTGTATGACGAGACTGGAGCTGCAGGCAGGCAAACAAAACATCTAGAGGTCCCACAAAGTCATTTTGTACAAGAAAATAGACGAGGAGAATCTCCTAAAGAGAAGATTGAAATTGTACCCAGTCAGTTTGCCACATTGTTTACAATTTGGTATTCATAAGTTTTGGGGTCTTTCAGGCTGTTTTCGTCTCAATTTTTGTTTCCACCTTAAGATTGACATTCTCAATGGCGCAGGGTTTGTAGTAAGACCAAAATACATTAACCTGGAGGCTGTTGGTTCAAATCTTGTAATTTGTCTTTGTTCAACCGAACAATTAAAAAAAAACATACATGGTTTGCATCATGTACAATTGCTTCTCATTCCTAGATTTTGTGTAATGTTTACATCAGGCCTACTGATAATAATAATTTGCTTTTTAGAAGCTAACCTTTTACTAGAGAGAGCAATTCCTTCAAGGGACACCCTGCCTTGGACCGGAATAACAGGGAAGGGGGCACTGTGGTGACCCCCTTTTTATTTTCCCACTGTTTGGGGAACTATATAAAAAAAGAAATTGATGACAAACTTTGTTTTGGGGTTTTCACTTCAATTCTTTTAAAAAATGGAGACACCCAAAGGTACAGACTGAAAACAAAAACCACGATGATGTTGCATATGGTGGCCATCATATTCCCACAATGGATATAACAGGTTAACACTCCACTGCCACTTTCTTGGGAAAGACCCAACGGAAGTAAAATGGGTGGAAAGTTTGCAGTAAAATACCACAATCAACTACTATTTTGTCCACAATATGACCCTGGATACTTTGTTGGGTAAAGTCAGAAAGTTTATTGGTGGTAAGATGTAGCAATAAAAACCTATTAACAAATGTGGTGGAGTGCACCATGTGCCCCCCCCCTACAGATAGGGTTTTAATGTAATTAAGAGTTGTCATTCCAAGGTGGAATAGATGCAAAATGAGCAGTACTTCAGTAGGAATCTTCGCCAGCATGTAGCCACTATCCTTCTATATCCTCTTCTATGTCACTCCATACCAAAAACTTTATCAGCATAGAGTTTGAGAACCTGTAATGAGGTTTTGGGGCCTACATGGCTCAGTCCTAATAAATCCTTCACTTTGGATACTGAAGGAATTGAGACTGTAAGGGTTTCAATTTACCTGTTTACAGAGAAAGTATAGTTCCTATGGTCAGACTGTTCAATGATTGGGTCTCAGCCTTGTTGACATGTAGAGGTTTTGGAGACTGGAGCTGTAGGCAAAGGAAACAAACACACCTTATTAATAAAAAGTAGTATGTGCTTTTGAAAGAGACGTTGTAGGCCTAAATGAGCAACTGTCATTTGAGCCTACTGGCCCATGTCCTTCTGAATCATTCACTTTGGATACTGAAGAAGGATTGAGACTGTAAGGGTTTCAATTTACCTGTTTACAGATAAGGTAGTTCCTATGGTCAGACTGTCCGATGATTGGGGGGTCAGCCTTGTTGACATGTAGATGTTTTGGAGACTGGAGCTGTAGGCGAAGGAAACAAACACACCTTATTGTTAAAAAGTAGTATGTGCTTTTGAAAGAGACCTTGTAGGCCTAATGAGCAACTGTCATTTGAGCCTACTGGCCCAAGTCCTTCTGAATCCTTCACTTTGGATACTGAAGAAGGAATTGAGACTGTATGGGTTTCAATTTACCTGTTTACAGACAAGGTAGTTCCTATGGTCAGACTGTCCGATGATTGGGGGGTCAGCCTTGTTGACATGTAGATGTTTTGGAGACTGGAGCTATAGGCAAAGGAAACAAACACACCTTATTGTTAAAAAGTAGTATGTGCTTTTGAAAGAGACCTTGTAGGCCTAATGAGCAACTGTCGTTTGAGCCTACCGGCCCATGTCCTTCTGAATCATTCACTTTGGATACTGAAGAAGGATTGAGACTGTAAGGGTTTCAATTTACCTGTTTACAGATAAGGTAGTTCCTATGGTCAGACTGTCCGATGATTGGGGGGTCAGCCTTGTTGACATGTAGATGTTTTGGAGACTGGAGCTGTAGGCGAAGGAAACGAACACACCTTATTGTTAAAAAGTAGTATGTGCTTTTGAAAGAGACCTCGTAGGCCTAATGAGCAACTGTCATTTGAGCCTACTGGCCCAAGTCCTTCTGAATCATTCACTTTGGATACTGAAGAAGGAATTGAGAGTGTGAGGGTTTCAATTTATCTGTTTACAGAGAAGGTAGATCCTATGGTCAGACTGTTCGATGATTGGGTCTCCGCCTTGTTGACATGTAGATGTTTTGGAGACTGGAGCTTTAGGCAAAGGAAACAAACACACCTTATTGTTAAAAAGTAGTATGTGCTTTTGAAAGAGACCTTGTAGGCCTAATGAGCAACTGTCATACGAGCCTACTGACCCAAGTCCTTCTGAATCATTCACTTTGGATACTGAAGAAGGAATTGAGACTGTAAGGGTTTCAATTTACCTGTTTACAGAGAAAGTAGGGTCAGACTGTTCGATGATTGGGTCTCAGCCTTGTTGACATGTAGATGTTTTGGAGACTGGAGCTGTATAGGCAAAGGAAACAAACACACCTTATTGTTAAAAAGTAATACTTCTCATACTTATCGTAGCACCACAAAAGTAATTTTGTACAATTAATAAAACAGGGCCCAATTTCATGGCTCTGCTTACCGTAAGCAAAGAATATCTTATCTTATCTATGTTGGTGGTAAGATGTAGCAATAAAAACCTATTAACAAATGTGGTGGAGTGCACCATGTGCCCCCCCCCCTACAGATAGGGTTTTAATGTAATTAAGAGTTGTCATTCCAAGGTGGAATAGATGCAAAATGAGCAGTACTTCTTCCATCTGAGTCTTCATGACCTCAAGACCAGTATCAACGGCAGACCACGGAAGTTTACAAACAATATTAAATCTCTTGACAAATTCAAGACAATTCCACTGTTAAATTCTCAAAAATGTGTATACAAAAACACTCATTTACCTCACACCCGGATTGCAAACTTGTGAATACCTGATTCACACAGAATGATTTCCGTATGTAAAGAAATGATGCATGATCACAGAACAAGGATACTGTGAATTAATGATCACAGAACCAATAAAGATGAATCCACGAAAGGCAGCATGAACTTGAATGTAGGGACATCAACAGAGTTGGAAAGGACTTCAGAGCAAGACTTTGAATGGAACAATTAAACAAATTATACTGCATTGTGAGGAGAGACACTGTATTCTTCCTAGTCTTGGTGCGAGACGTTTCTTGTTTCTTTTTCACGCACACCGCAGCCAATTCACCGACAATGCGCGCGCCGATTCACCTGACTTTAGTTCACTCACCGCCCCGGAGAAACGTCTTGGTCCGTGTGCATGTTTGAGTTACGTGACCTCACATACATATTCAACGTGTGGGTCAACAAAATACTACGCACGCGCGCACAACTGGAAACAGACAAGCGGGCCAGCCTGGTAACTTGCATGCACCCGACGTGTCGAGTAAAAGCCTCGCTGCATCATGCTACGGCGGGAACCCGGGGAATACACACCATGTGCGTTTTGTTGTGCATGCAAAGGCGATCACTGATCTTTATGTTATTATTACCGTAATTTTCGGATTATAAACCGCGCGGCGTATAAACCGCACTTCCTCAAAATATACAAAAAATATTTAGGTGTCGGCGTATATGCCGCGCGGCGTATAAACCGCGATCTAAAAAAAAAAAAAAAAAAACTAACCTCAAAACACGGAAGTAAAGTACGCAAACCTGCCGCGTTACGGGTGATTTTTTTATCTCACACTATCAGTCCTGAGTTATATTTTTTTTCCATCACCAACCCTTTTCAAGAATTTGTTGACCATAGGTTTGAAAACTTCTTTGGCAACAAACTCTCCGTGAATCAAAGATCGGCCGACAACGCACGCCGAGAAACAGTTGAACTTTGCCCTGCATCGCATCGCCCTCTGTTGACAAAAGTTGTTCACGTTTGATTAGACTGGGCCCCGAGCCTCAAAGCGTGGGTCAAACGTTCAAGCTCCCCGTTGTACAATGGGCAGCCGCTCTACTCGATCCGTCCGAAGTCTAGCCAAGATTTCATGAATGGAACTATCGCCGGCCAATCAACAACGGCCAATCATCAAACGGCCAATCACCGCATGCGTGAACACATAGGGGCCGTGCTTGTTTGCGTCCTCTTTGTGGCGATGTGCAGTGACAGGCGGGCAGCACATCAATCACTCCAGTCAGTCTTGTATAGTTGCCGCAATGTGGGAGTTGCGTCGTAATTAAAGTTGAAATGTATTGAAGTTTACACTCTTGATCGTAATTGAAATGATCTATTATAGGATAGCATTATTTTTGTAACCTGGCAGCACCCCCTTTGCGGGACCACATAATTGTTTGTGTTGGATAATTATTGATGAAGTTACAACTGAAAATACGTTTATTGTTGTGATACTGAAAAAATCCAATAACAATTTTAAAAATTGACAAAGTTAAATCCTACTTTATTTGTAGGTAAGTGAGTTAGTGTTGCAATAAAAACTAACTTCAGACAGTACGTGGACCATCGTTTTAACATAGGATTCGTCTGCAGAAGCAGTGAGTGATAAAGAAACAGTGCGAAGATCTATATCCAAGGAATCCTTTGCCTTCCGTTTTGTTTAAATAGAAAATAGACAAAACCAAAACCAAACAGTCCTTTTCAGGGCTACCACAACACAAACGAGAGTATTGTCTATGAGTGTTGTTTCTGTTTACAATGTAACATATTGTATAGCGGTGGTAATGCGCTACCTTATTGTTTGCGTTATCACAAGGACAGGGGATTCACTTTTATTAAACATCGGGAGTAGACGGGAAATAAGGTTGAAATGGGTCTTTCAATAAGGGAATTAAAGAAAAGTGGTTGGCCGGTGTTTCTCCCTCCCTTTTATTATTGTAGTCCCACAACGAGGACCCACAACAGATATTGCAACGGCGGACATGCGGACGGACGTAGCGTACGTAGCGTGTGTGTAGAGTAATGTATCCTGCAGCGTGCACATAAGCACATGTACACATGCGAGTTCGTAAAGCTAGCAATCTGTTAAATGCGCTGCTCAATCTCGAGATTGCACAACAGATGTTGGTGGCACCGTATTGAGCGATGTTTGCCGACGGGTTGCGCTACGCCCTCGCATTTGCGCCGCCTGGAAATAAAATTCCCAATGTTACTGGACTCAACAATCAGGGCAGGTTGAACACGTTTTTGTTTGATCCCCCGAAGCGGCATAGTTCTTTGCGTACGTCCATTCACCATTCTGCTGTTGCGTTGTGCGTGGTTGAGCTGAAGAAACCGCTGGCTGACACGAGTGTAGCCTGGATGTCTGACGTCAGTATACAAAGATCGTGGGATAAATAGACGGGCACCAGTCTAGTCTAACCCGAGTTTCGCTGAGAGGGGGAGCTGAGGGCGGTTGATAAACGTTTTACAAAGGAAACATGGAATACAATTGTGGTGGGATTTTCAACAGGATTTTGTCATCACACAGGCAGGTTTTTGTTATCGTTTAAGAAAAAAAAACATTAATTAGAATATTTTACAAACGATCTTTCTTTTAAAAAATGCCTTTTTTTTTCTCTTAAATATTTAAACGTCGGCTTACAAGCCGCCCGGAGAATAAACCGCAGGAGTTCAAAAAAATGTCAAAATCAACATATAAACCGCGGTTTATAATCCGAAAATTACGGTAATTAGAGATCAGCAGTTGCGATCGATTGTTAGAGGGAAGAAATTGTCAGTCAATGAAAAAAATACTATAACAATATTGCTGACCGCATCGGCAAGACTCGAGGAGTCGAGAGTTTTATTTGCGGATGAGAGAACTTGTAACTTGTATGGGTATATTTGCACATTATTTCGAAAATAAAGAAAGATATCCTGCATGGCTATCGGCACTTAACTATAAAGCACAGTTTTGGGTAGTCTAGGTTCCTAGACCATTGGTGTTGCGTGGTCACACACAACCAACGTTCCGATTATGCACGGCAAAAACTGTACACGCTTGTAATGAACGAACGCTAGCGGGCGCTCTGTTTCTCTGATTTCCGGATCTCCCCATCCTGTGCTCACCAAGGTCTAGGACATTTGCAAATTGAAGGCGTGGCCAGACTATGCAAATGACTCGATTATTCATATCACGTGACGGGTTGAAGATGCCTATTCAAACTAGACCGAGTCAAAGGTCAATGTGATCGGCGCGCTATTTTTAATAATCTTTGCTCAAAGAGTAATTCCGTGGTCATATTATACTTATACATATTATTAAAAGGAAAACAGTGAAATTTTAAGTATAGACTACCTATTCAGATTACGGATATGTGACGATTTGAAATCGTAAATAATGGTCAAAAATCGAACATAAGATTAGCATTCAGAGAGTCCGTGTAACGGACACTTGTATGGCCCCACGGCGTGGAGCAATCGGAACGTGAAATAAGCCTTGTGGAATATCACGTACCGCCCATGCCGTGTCTCGTGGGGGTTGGAGGTGTTAAATCCCGGGCGCTATGAGCTATGAAGCTTGCGGGTGTCGACTCCGTTGTTTCTTATGATCGCAACGTTCCAATATGCTCCATTTTGATTCATGGCCCCCTAATTTCTTTTTGTTACGAGTTTCAGGTAATTTTGATGATGTCAAAACGTAGGAATATCGCATCTACCTCCATGGTTATATCATGGTTATATTAACAGTGTTATTGTGTGAGTAGCTTAAAAATATTATGAGAATTTTTTATAAAAGGTTGAAATAAAAATAATGCTAAAACAAAATTCCCTCAAAGCATAATTTTGCCAAACAAAGTATTATTTTTTAATTCTGTGAATGAAGAGTTATTTTTGAGGTAATGATTAAACTGGGCAACTAGTGGAATTTATGACCTGACTATTCGCCTCAAATAACTGGGAGTTGAATAGCAGTAGTCGCCACCCGACAAGCAATCAAAATTCGCAATTTCTCATGAGTTGTTCCAAAAGATATTGTTAAGACTACATTCCAAAAAATATTATATGGTTACGTTCCAAGCTGCGCAGCTACTCGGCTACGTTTACGTTCAAAGATACGCTTAGGTCTACATTCCTTCAAGTTACACTATAATATCAAAAGGTATGTTTTCAAGCCCGAGTCAAGCTACGCTTACCTTCCAAGATAGGCAGCTACGTTTACGTTCCAAGATAAGCTTAGGTCTACGTTCCTTCAAGTTACACTATAATATCAAAAGGTACGCTTTCAAGCCCAAGTCAAGCTATGCTTACGTTCAAAGATACGCAGCTACGTTTACGTTCCAAGATACGCTTAGGTCTACGTGCCTTCAAGTTACACTATAATATCAAAAGGTACGCTTTCAAGCCCGAGTCAAGCTATGCTTACGTTCAAAGATACGCAGCTTTGTTTATGTTCCAAGATGCTACGCTTCAGTCCAAGATATGCTTACGTTCCAAAAGATGTCAACGTTCCAAGCTACACAGCTGCGCTTACAGATCTGCTTATGTTCCTTCAAGTTACGCTATAATATCAAAAGGTACGCTTTCAATCCCATGTCAAGTTACGCTTACGTTCCAAGATACGCAGCTACGAATTACGTTCCAAGATATGCTTACGCTCCAAAAGATACTGTTACGTTTTAAGCTACGCAGCTACTCAGCTACGCTTATACACTCCAAGATACGTTTAGGTTACGCTACAATATCAAAAAGTACGCTTTCAATCCCGAGTCAAGCTACGCTTACATTCCAAGATCTGCAGCTACGGTTACGTTTCAAAATACATTCTCACAAAGACGCTTTTGAATCCCTCAAGATTTCCTTCCCCCAAAATTAAAAAACTTTCACTGTGAATAACACTACAGGGCCCACCAGTTAATATCTGTTTGGCAGAAAATACTGTACAAAATTTCTTTACTATCCAAAAATTTAGGTGGGCACTAGGCATAAGTCTACAACATTTCAAATTTAATTAAAAATTGGCTGGTAACCAGTTTTTGCTAAGCAATACTATTTTGTGCTAACTATAAGCAAATTGTTTAGCCAATACAGGCTTCATCAGTGTGGGCCCTGCCACGATCGCATTTCAAGCTGCATCATGGCAATGCAGTAGTCTGGATCTGGATATTATACATAGAAAGGTTTGTGGTGGTACCGCAAACCTTTCTTTATCGTATTTCCACCATGTGGCAAAGTTTCAAATCCTACTGATCTGGACATTATTATACTCCGATAAAAACATATATACCCACACACACATGCAGAATAGTATAGCAAAAGTCATGCAACGCATTACTGCATGCATTTACACTGCATGCACAACACTGATGAATTATTCATGAGCCAACCGCAACGCAGCCTCTGATTGGCTCCACCGGAAAGTTGGGGGAGATTTGCCGAAAAACAATAAAAAAGTTAAGACCCGTCGTTGCAAATGTCCTAGACCTTGGTGAGCACAGGAAATCAGAGAAACAGAGCGCCCGCTAGCGTTCGTTCATTTCAAGCGTATACAGTTTTTGCCGTGCATAATCGGAACGTTGGTTGTGGTTGTGACCACGCAACACCAATGGTCTAGGAACCTAGACTAAGTTTTGGGCGAAAATTGTCCTCCATTACATGTCACGTCTAATTGTGGCCAAGTGCGTCGGCAAAGGATATGTCTGACATGTACATGTACCTTCTTGTACACACATGCACACAGTACACAACCGAATGCCAACGAGGTGTTGTGGCTGGGCTTCTTATCTTCGCGAAGACGTGTCAAATTACTCATAGGCTTAGATATTTAATGGTGGTCGACCACCAGTTGATTTTGACCAAGCTGTGTGAGTATGATACAGAAGTTTCGGATGTAGTGTTTAGTTTTTTCTGCATAAAAAGTACTTTCAGGCACTGTGACCCTATAATTATTTTTACCTACAAAGTTACCCTTTGGACTAAGACTAAAAATTCCAGAAAATCCCATGTTCTTGAACATCGATCTATTTTTGTTAGCTCTGTTGCTAAACATCCTCGTTCATAAAATTCCATTCCCCTCAATTAATTGCACTTACAAAATTCTCAAAATCTTCCCTAAAAACGTATTTTAGGGCAAACTAAAATTCGCACATCGTTCAGCAGCAATCATGTACAAAAATTAAAAGACGAACGTAAATGTACAAGCCCTACACACCAACTAACATACGAGGAAGCCTCGCTGTTTCTGGTTGCGTTGCACCAAAGACGTACAGATACCAGACTGTGGGAAATTATGCTGATACTGCTACGTCAGAGTTATGCAGGCCTAGGGCAGCACGGCATGATTGGAATGTGCTCGGAATTTCCTGAGCGATCAGCACACGGACCAAGACGTTTCTCCGGGGCGGTGAGTGGACTATAAGTCAGGTGAGTCGGTGCGCGCGCTGTCGGTGAATTGGCCGCCGTGTGCGTGAAAAGGAAACGAGAAACGTCTTGCACCAAGACTATATTCTTCCTAGTGAAAAGACTAACAACTTTAGGCCTAAGTAAACAACAAAAAATTACTGAAGTAATTTTTGTTCTGTTTTTTTTTCTTCACAATAGTGTGTGCATCCACTCATTTAGCAAACATTCATTCCCTCTCCAGGAGACCACATATTCATCAAATTGTTATCTCAATAATTCATTCTATTCTACACAAAAAAATGTAAGCCTATAAGAACGTTAATTTACTTAATAACTCTACTTCCTAAGTAGTGTTCATGTTGCTGTTTTATGTCACAATATTTTGTGTATCCACTACTCTTTTTTAGCAAACATTCATTCCCTTTTCAGGAGGCCACATATTCATCAGATTGTTATCTCAATCATTCACTCTACACTACTTGGAACTTGAGTGATTAAAAAGCTAATTGGGCCAACTTTTCTTAGGAGCATTTATTTCATTATTTAAAGTCTAGTGTACATAATTAATAATCGTGTGGTGGATTGTTTGGTTCAGTAATGTTGGTGTTGAGTTTTGCCTTTGCATCGCATCGCGTATAAACAAACCGAATTGTTCAAAAGTCAGTTTTCTCCTATAGGCCTAGTCATTTAAAGTTACGCAATTCAATAGACCCTATAATCCTGTTTGGTGCTTTGAAGCTCAATGAAGTTTGCTTCCTTTGCTCATATCCTTTGAAAATTGTATTACTTTTTCTTTTGGAGATGCATTGAATGACATCAGTTCCAAGCGAAGTGGTTGTGTGTGCTGGAAGCTGTCCGTTGTATTGTTCAGTTCGCGAGTGAACAGGTGTGTGCAGTGCGAGTTCAACAGTAGCCGAGTAGTGATTCCACATTCCAAATCAGGCTATATATGGCTACACCTTATGTTTGAATTAAGTCCAATGAACATGTATTTTGAAAAATTTTAACATGACCAAAGTAATTCTTACATGTCTTTAGCGGACGGTTACACAAATTTGTGTAAAATATACATCAAATAAGATTGTAATATTAATGGTATTAAAAGATCAACACAATTTCCACAAAACATTTTTTAAATGAGTTTTAAAAAATATTAACAAAGATTGTACAGTTGCTTTTTTTAATGAAAACAAGTAATTGCTACCAAGCATTTTCCCAGACGTTCTGTTCATTTTGCTCATTTGTTCATTTTACTCACAGAAACTTGAGTATGAATGAAAACTACATTTTGAGAGGAATTTGCTTGTGAATCTTTGTAAACCAAATTTTGTCTTAACCTGGACTTGCAAGTGTTTTCACCAAATAAACTGGTGTTTTCAACACAGAGCTGACACATTTTTGTTCCATAAGATGTGAAAAATAAAACCTTTGAAACAATATCTCTAAGTTTCTCGAGAGTTGTAGTCCCTACTTAGCACTGGTGGTTCTAAAAAGAACCGGGTTTTGTGTTGACTCATTGACTCACCCCCTCCTGGTCAGGCTTGACCATGTCTTGAACTTGACACAATAATTCCAGCAGGACGACAATATTCCTCATTTTGCTAGGAGTAGAACTGTCTCTCTTATTGCACACAATTTGTCGCAAGTTTCAGCACAACATTCGCCGCCAAGCAACATTCAGAGTCTTTGCTCGCATTTGCCGGTCTCGCCGTCTCCAAGTGCAAGCCGCCGTGCCGCGTTTGGCGGACGGCACACGGGCAAAAGTTTGAGATGGTGCAGCATTTTCACTCCCGAAATTCAGCATTTTTACTCGTCCAGTTCCAGCTTCAAACAGTTTACATTTGGTCTATATCATTTAAGGCGTCCACTTAAATCCATGGTTTGACCAAATTTGGCAAAATTTTGAAAATTGCCGTAAATTAGAAGAGCGAAATACGAAGGAGTCGCAAATTTTTTGACATCCGTTCTATATGCGTTAATTAAATCAAATGAAAAACTAACAAATTGCCTTGACGGACCGCTTATCATATCTCTACGCGAGGCGTTTACGTGTTGATAAATTTCAACAAAGAATACATTTTTAATGACAGTAAAGATTTATTTCTTCAAAAGTAACTGAAATAAAATAACTTGGCATTTGTTTTAATTGTGTCTGTCTTTTTTCCCCAATGTTTACCCAGCAAAGGCGAACTACTTCACCGGTGCGCGGAAGGATTTAAATGTTCTACGGTCGCGGAAATGTTGTCCGTGAAACTTTGAGCATGATAGACTGGTCCCCTGTCTTTGTCTCCAATGATAAAGACAGGTACAGTGTTGTTACTTTTTAGAACCAGCGAAATTCAATGGAAACAATAATTTTATTGGATAAACAGTGACGTAAGCATTCTGTATCTATGTTTTGATTGGTCCGAGGTGCAGCTGCACTTGCGGGTCGTCTGCATATAAATGTAGGTGAAAGGTGAAGATGGACGGGACGCAACTCTCTTGCGCTTATAGACCTTTCTTTTGCAACGTTACTAGTCGAGTTTTTGCCAACCCAGGATGGAAAACTATGGAAAGCCATAATGCAAATCAAAAACAGATCGCTACTGTTTGCAATAATGGTAAAAAAAGTTTCAAACATAGTGTTGATTTTGTTAAAAACAAAACAACTAACTATGGGAGGTATTATATTTATTGAAATATTGCAGAAAGTTTAAGAGTTGGTTGAAACATCTGTTAGTATGATCGAGTGTGTTACTAACATTGGCCGGCCACGTCAACCAATGCGGTTTGTTTATCAACAAAAGAAAGGTCTACTACAACGACCATCTTCGAATCCGGCCAACTGGGATGCGCAAGTGCCCCCCCCCCCGACAACAACCCATTTAAAACTTAAGACTGATCCACAGAGCACGGCTAGTGAATAAACCCACTGACAAAACAAATAGACAGAATGGAGTCAAGGAATTCTACCTAGACAATGGTGGTCATATTTTATTCGGTCACCATGAAACACATTATACCCTACACCATTATTATGGAAACACAAAATATATCACAAACACCAAGATTCTTCTGCAGTTATCACAAAGAGTATAAAACCAACAATTAGCCCGTCGATTCTCGTTTCTATAGAATACAGCAACGAGCAACATAACAACAATAATCATTGTTATAAATCTTATAAAACGAAATACACATTGATATGGTTTATATTAGTATTAGTATATTTTTTGTTCATTATTTTCTACACCGGAGAATGAAGAATACAAATTGCCCTACAATAGTAGATAATATTGAACGACCCACAACAATAGTGTACAAACAAAATAATGAGGACTCAAACTACGAATTACATGTACACGATTAATAATGGTATTGTTCCACACTGAGAGGGCCGTACTTTAAAGAGCTGCTTAGCAGAGAATGGTGCTTAGTAAAACAAGCAGAGGACCAGGCAATCAAACAGAACAGACATAACATTGTATTTTAGTTGGTAACCAGTGGAAAGTGTATGTGCTTATTTAATTAATGGTTGGCCGAAGCAGCTCTTTAACGTTTGACCGTTACGACAAACTCAAATTACCTGCTTTTAAATAAAGTAGGCTGACACAATAATTCAAGCTAGACGGCCATCTGTGGCAGGATAAGCCATTTGGAATTGTTATAATACACGATTATATTTAATAATTACAAAACCAATAGAAAAAGGGGAAGATTTCACGTTTTATTTTAGTCTCTCGACTGACAATTGACTATAGTACCGGCACAATGGTTCACTTTGTCTATGATTTAACTCTTAAAAAGTTAGGTTGAAAATAAACCAACAAAGACC
The DNA here is from genome assembly GCF_902459465.1 of Asterias rubens. Taxonomy (NCBI): domain Eukaryota; kingdom Metazoa; phylum Echinodermata; class Asteroidea; order Forcipulatida; family Asteriidae; genus Asterias; species Asterias rubens. The sequence continues at coordinate 21,378,823 of NC_047067.1, read as the reverse complement.
AAAACTTACTCCAACTCATAAGGGCTTTCAGAAGGATGAAAAGAATTCTTTAAAGTCTTCATTTCAAAGTCCTAGAGTAAATTTCAATCTGGAACCACTAAAGTATAGTGGTGAATTTGTTGTTGCATGTACTTGTCCAAGGAATACCGATTTATGTACAATAATATTATTGGTGGATTAAATAAGTCTAGTAACTAGAAATGTACATCTCTAAATGCATAATTACATTTTCCCCTAAATTTTTATACAATTGTATTTAAGCGGTTGTTCATAAAATGGGCGGGGTTTGCATGTCATTAACCTCCGCGTGTGCTCTTAACACAACTTGGTGTACTTTAGACCAATCACAAGCGAAGAAAAAATTGGAAGGCCTGTGATTGGCTAAGACAAGTTTCTTGGATGACCAATTACATTTTAGACTTATCAAATTACAATATTTTCATGAAGAAGGTTTATGTAGAAGCACCAATTGTTGCTTTCAAATTCTAACAAAGGTATAAACCCTCAATATAAGAAATAGAAACTTAATTGCATATCTAAGTCTACTCAACATTGTAAAAAAAAAGGTGAACAATCTCAAAATGGGCAAGATTATTAATTTACAATAAAAATAATTCTGATGGGAAGGAAAGGTTTAATCTATTCGCTTTCAAATCTCGAATTCCAATGTGAAGGTAGAGAAATTGTGTTAATAGTAAAAAATATTCATGCTTTAAGGAAAATTTTAACATTTTTTTCAGAGCAGCAATATGCTTTTGCTTGATGCTAGAATGCAGACGACTGTTTAATGACTGAACCACATTGCAATTAAACAACAGTGATTGGCATAATGGCATGGTAGATGTACACATGTTGGTGAACCTTTAATGAAATAGCTACAACTATGCATCCATAGCATTTTGCTTCAGCTAAGGCCAATAAATTATTACTAAAGTTGTGTCTAATGCGAAGCAACAATGAAAACTTTTATTGGTAAATTGTATTGAAATGCAAAACTTAAACTTTGAGTTACATACACATGAAGCCGATATCAAAAACTTATAGAGGTTGGCACAACTACATAAAGTAAGCTTATGCAATAGTTTCTGTGTATCCACATAGTTCGTGTGTCAGCAAGAGGTTCGGCTTGACAGTTTTGTGGAGTTTCAACTTTGACATGGTGTCCCACATTCTGAATAATTTGTGCAAAGGGCCAATATCATGCCACATAAAAATGTTGTCTTAGATTAAAAGTAAGCAACTTAAACCTGAGATAAACGTTAACAAGACTGGTAATTTTGACACATGGTATGAAGCAAGAAAGGGGGAAACAGCGAAACAATACCTCAAGTAGCAGGTGTTTAAATAACACTATTTTGATTAATTTCTTTGACCTTTTTGCCTTTGGGATTTGCCTCAAGAAGTTACCTTAAGTGAAGCATTGTTTGAGGTGCAGGGATAGACAGAAAACAAAACTAAGCAAAAACACTTTCCTGCTCAGATGAACATTTTTTTCAATGGGGAAGTTTTCCTGAGAAGGTTTCAAGCAGTCATCACAGATACTTCTTTTGACCAATTAAGTTTTTGGGCTAACTTTATTATAAAATTACAAATAAAACAAATTAAAAGTCCGTTAAAAAATTGTTCTACACAAAACCACAGAAACTGCTTTTAGCAACAACACATTCAGCTAACAGTATTGCGCTGTTTTGCCTATAAAATTCTTTTCTGGGACAGATTCCCTAAATCTGGTGGTTAAATATGAAATGTATCAAATAAACTGCTTATAAATGCTCTAAGTAATATCATAAAAAAACAAAAACATAAAGGGCGTACACTTGTAAAAAACAAAACACTTTTGCATATTCCTACCACTACAAAATAATGCTTAATACTAGTTTTATTTAATTGAGTGTTCTTGCTAATCTCCTGGATACCTGTTTGCTTTAATGACAAAAGAACTTGACTGTGTTTGTGTGCACATTAACAGTGAAATCCCAAATGTCGCAACCAAGTTTGACCATGGGTGATGACTTCAGGTGATTTGTTTGGCCAATAGAGTCCCACAAAGTAGATTTTGAAAAGGCTCTTAATCGATTGGACCAAACTGAACATGATAGTCAACACAGGTTTGGTTGATAGCCAACTCTGTGTATTATATGTAGAGGTGATTCAAGATTGCAAATTTATAGTAGGATTTTTCTAATTGTGTCTAAACTGATATAAAATTAAAAATACTATAAGATTAATTGCACCAATATAGATCACCTTTCCTTTACAGTTTTCTTAAAACTGTTCAAACAAAATTTATTTTACGCTTACAGAATTTTACAAAAACAAACAAAGTCTCAATTCTGCTCAACTGTAATAATCAAATATAAAGCCTCAACAATTTTGGGGTGTTTTTGAAAAACAGTCAAATTAATGATGCAAGTCATTTGATTATCTCTTCGGAGTTATCAACAAAATGTTTTAAGGAAATAATATAATCTCCACTGGAATGAATACAAGAATTCTGCATAAATTGCTAACGCTTTCTAAAACATATGACACCAAGGTTTTTCAGAGGCTGTTGCTTTCTTTCACCTACAGTTTGCCAAAGTTTGGAGAGACTTAACGGTGCTTCTCAATCAACGGTACCCTCAAATTTGATTTAACTTTCCACTGACTTATTACTTTGTACAAAACAATACATCCTTTCTTTTTTAAACGTAAGAATCGTATGCTTATCAAAAATAGACAAGACAAAATAATGCTAATCTTGGAAATAATTTTTTACAGATCTAAGCTGAATAATTAATAATCATTGATTCAACAAATTAATTTCACTCTAAAAGTTAAACTTTGACTAGTTTGATTCTTCATTAAAATATCTCTGTCTTTATGCACCTCAAAGTATAACCAAATATCTAGATGCCTGTTTGTGAATGCTAAATATGGGCAATAGGTTCAGCAGAGATCAACTAAGAGTTAAGATTGTGACCAAGGTGTGTTTTTGTTTTCAAACCTAAAAAGCAAAGATAAAGCGCAAGCATTTTTTGAAGAAAAAAAACCATTTGAGTAATATTAGTACCCTTTCAATAGCAGTGATTGGTCTGTAGCCATTGAAGGAACAAGCTCTATGCTCCCAGTATGCGCAGTGGCGAAAACACACCATTAGCACTAATCCATTATGAACGTATGCCATGTACATTCTATATACAGAGTGTCACCGTCAACTGGATGATCTTTTTAAAGAATGGAAGTACTTCGTACTGGAAAGAGAAGGAAAGGAAACCAACACAAAATAGCAGCTGTCCATTCATCAGAGTTCCTTGCAGTCACATGACTATCAGATAATGAGATCAGTATCCTTGGGTCAAGGTTCATGAACTCACTATGCCATGGTCCCTCCATGTCACAATCTGTTCAAATCCAGATTTCCCTCCAAGGCCCCGAGTCACTCTTGAGTCGCCATCATAACATTGTAATCCTCGTTCAGGTCACTTCCCTAGTCTTTGACCACAACCTTAATCTCATTTCCAGTCGCAATTCAGAATTGTAACTCGCAAGAAGTCACTTTAAGACATGAGTTTCAGGTTATACAGACCAGCCTCTCATTATAGTCTTTGAATTTTACTAAGAGGAGGTTGTAAACAGCTTCTTGACAGCTTTCTTAGACTCCTTTCCAGTCACAATCCAGGGTTGTAACTCGCAAGAAGACACTGAATACGCCATCTTTAGACACAAGTCTCAGGTATTTGACCAACCTTCTCTTTATTGTTTTTGTATTTGACTAAGAGGTTGCAAAGAGCTTCTTGACAGCTTTCTTCTCTTTCTTTTCCCGGTTTTTGTGCTCCTTAGCGATGGCCTTCTTCTCCTTCTCAACCTGAGTCTTCATCTCCTTGATCTTTTTCTTGAAGATGCTACGGTCTGAGCTGTTCGTCACTCCAAGGCTCTAGGGTAGGATAAAACCACAGTAAATGAAGGTACCATTAGTTTGATCTTACATGTAATCAATGTAATGATCTGCCGTCGATTTCACAAAACTCTTCCTAACTTAAGACTAATCTTAGGACTTAGGATGAGTCCCAACCCTGCACTGTAGCATGCAGACCTTAAGATTAATCCTAAGTTAGGACGAGTTACTCGTCCTAACTCGTGATTAGACGAGTCCTAACTCTTTGTGAAAACGACGGCTGGGCCCAATTGCATGGCTTTGCTTACTGCTGATTTCTGCGCTTACGATCACTATTCTCTGCTCAATATGCCAGCGCCTAATAACTAGCTGTGAAAGCTAAGAATGCCTAGAAACGTGGAGTACGCATGCTCACAAGCCGAAATTCCTATAACCTGTAAAATGCGGTTCATGTTAGCATGGAATTCCCTGATTCTGTAAGCACTGATTCTTTGCTTATGGAAAGCAGAGCCATGAACTTGGGCCCTGATTTTAAGGTATTATAGATATTAAATTTGGGGTACAACCATGTCAAATCTGTTGGTTCTGAGGAGAACCGTTGTGGTCTCAATGTTTCTACTCATTGTCGGGAGAATGCTGGAATGATCTGATTTGAGAAGTCGTGGCGCCTCTGATCAGCAGGATACACCATAAATATTTTATTAACACAGCCTCTCTACAAACCTTTAGTTTTGCAGCATCAAGATTAAGTAACGCCGTCCCTGTAACGTTATTCGCTGTGAAGTCATTGATGTAGTCATCCAGGCCGTTACCCATAAGCCACTGGGACACATGGGTTGTATTCCACTCTGTGATTGGTCGATCCTCAATCTGGTGGGGCTTCCTGCTTGGCTCCATCTAGTTGTACAAACAACAGTGGTGGTATTATGGGAGAGACCTTTGAAGAAGTTTTCTGCATTAATAAGTACTGATTGACGAGCGCAGGATTTGAACCAATGACCTCCAGATTTACATGTTAGTGCTCTACCAACTGAGCTTTCTAACCCTATCTATGTTTGTGGTCTCCCTATTCCGTCATAACTTTGTTCTCAGGTACCAGTCAGAAGCCATACAAAGACAGTCTTTTTGAAACAACATACTGGCTAGTTATAGTCCCAATTTCATGTCGCTGCTTTCAGCACAAAAGTAGCTAAGCTCAACAAACTAATGTATACCAGAATAAGGTTAACAGCTAAACTACCATGTATAACATGTATAATTAGTGACTGGTATCCTGCTGATTTCTGCTGAGCAGAATGTTAGTAAGCAATATTTCCTGCTTAAACAGCTCTCTGAAGCTTAACTTACACTTTGTAGAGGAGGTGATATCTGATACTTGGCCGCCTTCTTACTTTTCTTCTTCCCTCCAAACTCACTCCCAGGCATCGAGTCAAAGATATCTCCTCCTGCTGTGAATTGGTGAGAACCTTTAGCCCCAAGTGACGTCAGTTCATCTGTTGATCATGCAAAACGGTGATGAAAAATTATCTTCAGTATATAAGAATTTGATTTTTTTCTTAAAGGTTTTTTTAATTTCTTTGGTGAGAGGACATTCTAGTCAAAGAACATTTGGAGAAGAACTAAATGAAATTTGCACAGGTAATTTGGTGGTATATATCTACAACTATTTAGGATTGAAACAAACAGTTGGTTCCAATTCTCAAACATATACAATCCCTTTCATATTTGAAGCTTTCTTGTACAATGGGAGCATGAGTGGAAATGTAAACATGAAAATAAAATATAAATTCACCTGAATCGAATCTTGCCCTCTCTGTAGTCCCCTCGATCGTTGGACTCCCAGGGTCCGGTGAGGTTGCTTGACTGCCGTCACCTCCTTGCTCTAGCGACCTCGTAGAGAGCAGTGTGACACCAAAACCCTCTGATGATGAAGCAGGGGGTTGGAGGCGTAGGATAGGCATGGCAGGAGGAAGACCAGATTTGGTTGGGCGGGGTGACGTTTGGGCTGTCTTGCCTTCACTGGCTAGTTCTCTGTTGAAGAAGAAACAATGTTGGGGGTTTATTTGAGGATGAGAACAGTTAGAGTAAATTTTTCAAGATTCTATTTTTACGATCTAGAAAAAAAGTTGATAAGTCAACCTACAAGGATCTTTTCTACTATTGATTTCTGTCTTGATAGGGGAAGGGTACTTGACTAGGGTCAATCTAACAGCTGCTTCATCAAATCACTTACTCGTTATGTGTCTTGCTGGACAAGCAAATTCTCATTTGTTGTTATGCATGTTTGCCCCAAACAAGGCTAAAAGCCACGATTAATAAGCAAAATCTTAATCATACTTTTACAACACATAATTTTACTCTGTTGTGCCAATAATGGCTTCATTCAATGCAAAAGTGCAAGAATATTGCGAGTGGAATTATTTCTTTTACAACTAGTGGAAATCATTGTCATCAAGAACAGAAATTAGCAAAAGAAGCAACGATGTTAAAGTTAAGAGCAAGACAGTCTTTTTCTTAGCATAAACTTCTGTGCTGATGTCCTGTGATTAGGAACAACAATGTCTTGCACCAAGACTACAACTGTGTAAGCTGAGCTGTTTGCTTGCAATTTATAAGCAGTTCAATGAAACAGGGCCTGGCCATCTTTCATAACATTAGATACTTTATCCTAAAATAAAATATACACAACAAGAACAACTTCATCTATTAATATTTTAGCTAAATCTACGATGATGAAAATCACTGAAAGAAAATTGTTATAAAACAAAATCTGAAACATCATAGGAGTTATTACAAGGATTCTCTACAACAAAAACTAGAAACAACTGGTAAATCTTGCAATCAAGCAAACATCTGTTAAGTTGGGGACAAAATCAAAACCTGGAAGGATGAAATTTATACAAGACAGAAATGAACCCCAGAAGCAAAATTCCAAATCCTACTCATGTAGGTCTACATATATATGACAAATAAACAATAAACAATAACAAAACAAGTGTAATGTTATTTCAAGTCAATGGTAAATTAAAGAACATGCTTACACAGTCAGTCATAAGAATCATTCATTGGTAAACTACAGTAAGACTTCTATAGTGTCAACGTAACAAGAAATGGAAAGTATGGGAAAAAAATTCTTCTACTGACCCCACCATACCCCCCACCATACCCCAAAAGTAATCAAAATATGTCTGAAGATTCAAAGTATATAAACTATAATTAGTCATTCAGATTTAATGAATCATGCTAAGATAGTCTGGAATACAACTCCTAATAAGATGACACAAACACTGAATGATAAAGAGATAGAATATGAGAGAAAACTGGGACCAGTGTTAAGCCCGGTTCATACTTCCTGCAAATGCGAATGAGATACGAATGTTGACGTCACAAATTTGCAACGAATAATTCGCAGCAGTTCAACATTGCTCAACACTTGCGAATATCGGTGCGAAAGGAGGTTTGTGACGTCAAATTCAAGTCAAATTCACATTCGCAGGAAGTATGAACCGGGCTTTACCCTCTAACTTAACACTCTGAGGACCTCACAGAGGCAACTTGGAGCTCAAAAAGTTCAAATCACAAACGAATTTTGGTGCCAACAAACAGAATGGTGACTTCAACTTTTAATTTCACTTCTATTGTTACCCAAAATGCCTCTTTTGCAAATTTTAATTGGATACACCTGTTTTTACAAATTATGTCTATTCTTTGTTTTTAATCACAGCAATTGTTAGTTTGCAAATCTGCTGAGCAGGGAACATTCAAAGGTAACAGCAAACAGCAAGAGAACAAGCTTGCTTTGAACGCTTGGGGTATACAACAGAAACATGCCCAAATGTAAAAGTTCTTTATATAAACAAAAAAGGAAAGGCCTGTTTATAGTGTCATTCGTGTTTCTTTTTTGTGGCTTGTGATTGTGGTACCAAGGGAAAGATGTTCAGATCAGGATGAAAGGTATGACAAAATTCTGCTGCATCGTTTTGCTTAAGTTTGGACAGAGAGATTGAGAGAAGTTAGACTAGAGAGAAAGATAGAAGGGGAAGAAGGAGGAGACCCCTTAGTTATGAAACTCATACCTTAAAGAAGGCATGCATCATCTGAGAAAAAGAATAAAGTAATATCACAGGCACACACAAGACGGTCAACGTCTTCTCATGTCATCTGATCAAATCTACAACTCTCACATATACTTTGACAACGATGTATGGTTTACGAGGAGGGGGAAGATGTTGTCGGCAATCCACCGCTCCAAGTATCTACTGCCACACCCTTGTCATCTTCAAGAATGGTCAAGACAAGCAAGAGGCAAACAACATTCTCAGTGGCATAGAGAGGGCTACCAAGGGAAAGACGATAAGAGATCTTTGAAAATGTCTTTGTACATGCAGAGAAGAATGCAAGGACAAATGAGGAAATAGATATTAATTTGATTCAAGGGATGGTCGGGGGCTAGGAAAGTAGTTCTCTCTCTACCACCTTGAAGATGTTGAAGACTTTGGGAGACCCTTTCTTCTGCCTTTCAAGAAATTTTGTTGTACATTATTCTGAAAGACATTTCAGATACCTTTCATTAAGTGAATCAAAGGGTGTGACCATTTGGGCCCACATTCACGACACTGCTAAGCGCATAATTCTTTGCTTAGCAGTGTCTTGAGTGTAGGTCTTTGCTACTGATTGCAGGAGGGGGCTGGGTACCTTACCTTATAAGCTGTCTATACACTGCGTCCATGTGATAGTCTACAGGGCTGCTGCCCATAAATAAAGACCAATTCAAACAAGTTGTAGGTATTATTGTAGTGGTGCTGGGTTCCCCCGGCAAATTATGTTACTCTATAGGTCTGAGTAACTTTGGCAGGAAAAATGCACCTGTGTGCATTTCAGACGGCATGAGCAGAAAAGAAACCTCCACCATGCCTTTTTATTGGATTTGACCTACAACATGGGGGTCTGGGTAGATATGTAACATGTATTGCATGGAGTTGTAACATTTTTAAGGGGAGGTTTCAACATTGGTCACAGCCTACTTTTAAAACTTCAAAAATACACTCATCCAACTTCTTGATCCATCGATACAAATGTGTAACTAGCAGAAATAGCAGAAACAATGGTGTTACAATTGCTATACACAACAAAGCATGTGACTGCTGTGCACTAACTTTGAGAAAAGGAAAAGTAAACATTTTCAGGGTCTATACATATAGGTAAACAAAATATACACTTCTTTGACAAAATAAGAGTTATTATAACTTTCCAACATTACCTTTGAGAGAAAGGTTTGGACATAAGAACAGCCTGAAATGCGTTTATACGCTACGATAAGTACAAATATTCTAACATCTATCATTGACTTTCATCCATTGTCTTAAACTTCTTTACATTTACAATCCTCCACTGAGTACCTTTAAGTCTATCGACATGCATCAATACAAGATCAGGCCTAGATCAGGCGGTATCAGTTCAGTTTGTGGTACCTACGATCAGTGTTGTTGACTAGAGTCAGACTCAAGTTGCCAATTTTATTGACTTGGGATTCGACTTAAGAAAAAATTACTTGCTTACAACACTTTCAAGCATGAGATTTATTGGATGTTGTTTTTAAAACTTGTCCTTCTCTTCATTTTGACCAGCTTGCTCTGGTTGCAGCCAGTTATCTCTTGAAGATGAAGAGGTTTTTCCCACGAACAGAACTGATTATATTCACTACTTGTCAAGATCAGAATTGGAGAGAAAATCTGCAATTATCTACACCGTTGTACTCATAAAAATGGCACCAAATATAAAAAGAAATTCCAGCACTATGCTGAACTACAGAGGACATGTTTGTGTCAACTCTCATTATGGATGAAACATATAATTGAAGAAATTTGTTTTCTTCAACTTGACTAGTTGTTTGGGTACTTGGCTGAGTGTCTTATTACTTGAATGCATGTTGTGTTAACACTTGGCAGGGTCTTTGGGTACTTCTGGGAGATTTTGGGTTAATTTGGTTCTGGCTGGGTGTTTGGATACTTGGCAGGGTTTTGGGGGTACTTGACTTGGTGTTTAGTGTTATGTACTTAGGTATCAGTTAATGAACTAGGTTGGCTGTTAAGCTAACTTCTAAAACAGAGCAACAGTGGTTTGCAACACTGCTGACACACCTACCAATAACCAACGGAGATCAAGTAATTAAATCTGTTTGAGTTTTAAATGTGTTAAATATTGATAAAAGGTTAACTTAAGGGAGCTGGTAACACGTATTTTAGAATATTTTCTTCAGGTTGACTTATTCTTAGATAGGTAGGTCAACTTATTAAGCCATGCTCAAGGCAAAACTCATGCAAATTCTGTGAACAAACAACTTAAGGAAAAACACCATCTGCAAAAAGTATTAACGCCCTATCAGAATACTTGAACGTATTGTTAGACAAACAGAGAAATGAAAGGAAGGAGAAAAAGAGTCCAAGATGTGAATCAAAAACAAAAGTAGCATTTTGAGACACGTTACCTGCGTATCCACGGACTGCACATGAAGCTGATGATGGGGAAAGGCATTGTGGGAAGATGCCCAGGAAAGTAGGAGGAACGAAATGAAACAAAGAAAATAAGGCAGGACAATGCAAACAAGGAAGATTTGGGTAAGGAAGAAAATAAATGAATAGAGAAAGGGAATCAGAGAAATTAAAGATTCAAACGGTTCAAAAGAATTCAACCAGGTGGCTGCCATCTTGGATTTAAAAAAACTTATCTTTTAAACTTTGAAGTAAAAAATGGTGCATGTAATGGCAGGTACTCATTACACTTATATGTCAAGTTTTTCATTAAGAAAGGTAAACAAGATGGCTGCAACTGGATCAAAAACTTAAATAAAAGCAGGATACTTTCATTTGGGGCAGAAAAAATACACAATGCTTATGATGCGCTCGTCACAGAATAAAGGTTCAGAACTCAAATCTTTTTTCATACTCTTGCCAATACTATGATGCTGTGCGAAATTAAGGTTAATTTAAATATGCTGAGGGAGCTATACAAATAAAAACTGCCCAATGTTTACTGTAAAGTTTGAGTGAAGAAATGAATTAGAGTAAACAGAGTTCACAAAACACATCTTGTTGTTTGACAGTTGTTCGTTATCTCTGCTTAGCTCTTGTTTTTGGTCATACCAAACTCACAATTTAATACACCAATGAATAGACCAAACATATTTTGGAAAGCGCCCTCAGCATATCCAGTGTGCATTTGCAGAAAGATATAAATCAATCCAAAATAAATATAGACCTTGTCTTTTAAAATCATTATAAATTTAAAAGTACAAAATTAATTTGTGCAAAAAAACATAACAAATGTGGCTATGTGTTATGGTAAATAATTCTAACGTTCAAGTTAATTCAGAGCTTTCTCTCCAATAAATTGAAAATTGCACTTAAACAAGTTTTTGATTAAAATTAAGTAATTTTTCAGAAATACCTGTGATTCTAATCTATTTTGTTTGGACTAATTTTCTGATAAACGGCATGATGTGCAAGATTCATCAAACAATTTCTGTTGAATTCTAAGATAAAAATCGAATCATCAGACTAAAAAAGGAAAGGAAAACAAAGAGACTGATGCAACCAAGTCTTTTGGGTAGCAATAGCGAGAGAGCGAGGGTGCACTTACGATGATTCTCCAGTATTAACCCGTAGTTCTGGTTTGCTCTTCTTTCTTGGGGGCACCTTAGGCGACAACCTCTCTCGCCCGTCACCGGGTTGCATTGTGCCTGCCCCTGGCAATACTGGGACCCTGGTCAATGTAGGTGATGCCTGCTGGTTGGTCTGTGGGGGCGAGGAGGCGGTGGGCGGTAGCACTCGGTGTTTGAGCAGGGGGGAACCATTCCTAGGATGATCTGGGAGGGGAACCGGTTGCCGTCCTATTCTCGGACTACCGTTGGTTGCTGGTGGCTCAGAATTCCGCGGCTGATTGTGATAATATAAAAAAAAAAACGGATTTATTTTTTTGGCGGTAAAACCTGCATGCCGCGTTTTTTCAAAAGTGCAACAAGCGTCAAGCAGGATGAGAAAGACTCACTGCACAAGGTTTGTGACCTAGTTGACCAAGAAGCTTCTCACACAGATAGTTAAAGCAGAATATCGACGAGGGTCTCGCTAACTTCTAGATGGAGGGGAGAAAATAAAAGACGACAAGACAGTGTACAAATGTACCCAATGGAAACGATTACCTCAACAGTTCTGCACCTCTAATGATTAAGGTGCCTGCAGCATTATTGTGGTAAAGTGATTTGGGGCCAACTTCATGAAACTGTTTTCGGAAAATATTGCTGACAAAATGTGTTTGCTAATTAAGATAAAAGTGGGGTAACAATTGCAACTATGTGACTGATAATATTGGCAGGTAAGCTGTTTTACAATAACCATTTTAACCACACTTGCGATTATTTACCAAGAATCAATCAAAAATACCCAAAGTATTAGAATCTCTTCATTAACAGTTATTTGGCAAGCGTTTATTCCGCTTAAGAAGAACAGTGTATTATGAACAATGCTTTGGTAGTATGGGATGGATAAATTTCGCTCCTATCTATCTACCTCTTCTGTGATTGGCCGCCTCTCAGCCCAGCTGTTAGACTGCAATGCATTCTGGGCTAGATGCGCCTTGGTGGGCTTCTTCCTGCCAGCAAGCATACTGTTGTTACCGGTTACCAACTGAATCTTGGATTTCTCAATACTGGTATCCAACCTGTCAGCGTCCGGTATCTGCTCAAACCATTCCTGCTGCTGTTGCTATGGAAATTAAACAAAATGTAGGTCACAAACATTTTTTCAAGTTGCATTGAGTAGGATTTGAAACTTTGCACGTATGAAGTATAACTAAGAGAGGTTTGCAGAAACACCATGTGAATATCTCTTTTGAATAGCTTGAGACGTTAACCACTGGTTATTTTTTAGAACCAACACTACTTAAAACAGATATTCACATGATTTTACCGCAAACCTCTCTAAGTCAAGTCGATCCTTTGACTTAGATATATACAATATACAAATATGCACAGTACTACACTGAAGTATCTGCAATCAATCAATCACTTAATCTTTCCATCTTGCTTGTGGGTCACACTGAATCTCTGCCTATAATCGATAAAACTCTGACGCTCGTTCCAGAAAATGTCTAGCATCAATACAGAGATAGGTCGTGCTTCTATCAACAAACATTAATTTCGGCGCGAACAACACGCATGACACATTTTCCCATGGCCATTGATGTTTCCAGCGATTAACATCTGTCTGTCTCTAATCTCTGTCAAAGATTCAGATTTCTTTTCCAGTAGTCTACATTTCACAAGACTACGTGCGGGAAGTGATGTTTTGACGTCATGAACATTATTTATTCTGGATCATACCAAACCCTACAAGCCATCTACAACATTTGTATGTCATCCCTCACTAAGTATCAATTTCATTCCTTAAAGCAAACTGACACTATTTCAACAGGAAAATTCATAATTTCCTCACTAAACCAAGAGCAACCTCTAGTTAATCAAAAACCCAAAGCGTCTCCACAAAATTTACTTAAAAAGGAGCCTCCTATTGAATTGATCAGTTTGTTCTTTGTTATCAAATAACATATGGGTATGCAGAGTGGGTGAGAGTAACTGTTACATCTCACTCAAAGCGTAATTTGTGTTTAACTTGAAACTCAGTAAGAAATCAATATCGGCCGGGTGTGTATTTGGGAGGTGAGTGACTGTTGGTTCAGCTTATTTCAAGGAAGCATTTCTGTCTTGTGTTTGATGATATAGGAATGACTAGAGACATTGTTAGAAGACTGATTTCTGATCTTAAAGACTGCCCAACAATGTCCGTTTGAAATGCTAATATCTTTGAAATGTAAAAGTGTTCGATTCTTTGTGAAAGGGACACAGCATGAACGCGTTCCTTACCAGCATATGGGCTTCTTTCAAGTCGGCCTCTAAACTCATCTCAAGCTCTTGCTCCTCAAAGTCTTGTGAGACGTTGTAGCCTCCCTCATTACCTGAGGAGTCTTCATCTGACTCCTCCTCCACTTGTTCTTCTTGTTCTTCCTCATCTCTGGTTGAGGGTTTAGTAGCAAAATGTGTACTTCCTATCAGTGGGATGATGGGTGCTGAATTGGCATACAGAAGAAACATTCCTAATTTAATACAAGTTCCTCATTCAAGGAAGAAACAGGGCTCAGAATTTATTTCTTTTGAGGAAGGACAAGTTGCTTAGCACAGTCAAAAGATGCTAAGCGTAATTAGTTTTCCTTGTATGTAATAGAAATGGGCTCCATTTCACAAATAGTTAAGATTGATCATAACTGCAAATTACTCTTTATTGCTAAGAAAAGTGTGATATATCATCAAGTGTCTTCTAAGATCTTAGTTTGTGAAATCAGCCCATGGATTGCTACTGCTAATTATCTAAATTTCTGCTTAGCAAAATCAGGCTCATTTAAACCCTAAGCACACACTGAATAGTCACTTCTTCACTAAACACTGACTCAGGATAATTCAGACACTATTTGAAATACAACAACTGGATTCACAGGAAACCAAACTGTACAAGGATGCAAGGTGCTTCAACTTAGAATTGAAGGTATGAAGGTGACAAAACAAACATGAAAGAAGAATGCAAACTTTCAGTTGAAACAAACTTGAATAAATAGGTGCTTCAAAGAGTTGGTACATCATTGATGTTTTAGAAGATACATTAAAAGCAATCACTGGTTAAGGAATTATCTTCTTAGCTTTCCCTTCTTGTTCATGTCAAGATATTAGAAGGAGTATTAGATCCAAAAGACCCATGTCGTGCTTCCCTTCCACAAAAACAAGTTTCTTTTGCCGCGAATGTTAAAGCAACCTAATCACGGCACGCAATGCCTTAAAAATGTGTGAAAGCAAAGCATTCAAGCCCTGCAAGTGTATTTGTAAGAATAACATTTCTGTTTTCCTTGGCTCTCAAGTCTGTGCAGAAGACATGCCTAAGATATTATCCTTGGTAATGGCATATGAGTCAGCACTTGGTCATGCATGCCAATTCCATCTTGTCCATGACCAGACTGTTTTCGCTGCATTGGCGCAGCTAAATGGCCAGTCGAGGCTAAGTGGACTTACTTATTAATGCCTTATATGCTTGAATGGTCTGATTTTACGATTCCTCTGTGGTTTGTCCGATTGTCTCATGGGTGGTGAAGCTCTGATAACCCCCCAGGAAGGAGGGTTTGAATTCTATAACCTCAGCGATACCAGAGTTCAAGACCTAGTGACGACAAGGACAGTGGCACACCTTAAACAGGAGGTTGAGGCGGGGGTTAAGACTTATCAATCCTACAGAAACAAAGCACAAATATCCATGCAGCAAATCATGCTCAGCTTTCATCAACTAAAAACATTAACTAGACGACCCATTGCATAGGCCACTGTGGCAGGAAACCCTACCCACATACTATATAGCAAAGTGTGTAGACATTTTATCTGATAGCGCCCTCTTCTGAATCAACTTCCTCCAGTTTTTATAATCAATGAGAGGGCCTAGAGGCCACGACTACACCCCCATAGGTGCCGCATACATGTCAAGTCAAATAATGTTTTCATGCACACCCATAAAGAAGAAAAATACAGCCACTGCTAGCAACAAAGATGCAGTTAGATGGCAACATTCAATACAAAATAACCACACACCATGAAAGTGCAATGTGTGGGACATGCCTTGTCCATGCCCCTCATAACAGTACACGCAGGGGCAGACATCCATCACATGCACTTTTCTTATACACTTTATATTTTGTGTTATTCCCTGTGATAATTCAAGCAGCTGATAAGGCATTAGGGTGACAATTAAGGTGAGCACGGTTCAGCGACCATGGAGGTAATATTTGCAACTAAAATTTTGAATAATTTAGACATTACTGAAGCTGTGATGTCACCTGTCAGACACATTTTCCAGGAGAGGAAACTGACCTTTAATTTAAAATTTAAATTTAAATTTCCCAGACGGCTACCTTTGGAAGTCATGCATTTTTATTTACTTTAATAAGGTGTGAAGTGTTTACATTGGGCCAAGCAGGGTGGAAGTTTGTACAGCATGGAGGCAATCCCCAAAGGTTTGTTGACATTATTTTATTTTTAAAACAATTATTGCTAAATCCTTCTATTTTTTTCTCGATTTAATTTGTTTCAAGAGTACACAGTACATAAGATAGGTTTCCACACCTTTTCACGTCGTCAAATTCTAACAAGAAAAAAAAGTTATTGGTGGTCTTTTCCTTTTAGCAATTAAGAGAAATGTAGAATTTAGTTGAAGTGTCCTTTACCATTATCATGTTGAAGAGAAGTTGCCCCACATATAAAAACCAGAATTTTCAAGAAGAAAAAACCCAAACCCTGAAACAGAATATCTTTGTGTCATGGCCTAAGAAGTTGAAAAATAAGACGGCAAAAACTGAAAGAAGACATGAGTTTTTTGGGGCAGCCTCTCACATGCACAGAGGCCATTAGTTCCTTGGAATCTCTGTAAACCCTCTGGTCTAACTTCCGCGGTCTGAAAAGAAGGTCAGTAGGTCTAGCATCTCATGATCACCTGAAGGAATGGACCTGGCAAAGTCACCTTGGGGGATCAGTCTTAATGTCCTTAGGATGTAGCAGCCAAATGCCAAGATCACTCTGTATCATCCAGCCTTCCTCCAGGTGCTCAAACCACCCTGAGACCCCCCTTCACCTCCCATGGGTGATTCCAAACCTACTAAGAGTGTCCCCGGCAGCACTGTTTTCCCGTAAGGACACTGAAGTGGTTGTCCCCCTAAAATTCCTACAACCTTTTTTTTGGAAGGAATTTAAAACTGTCGACCATGTAGACTAAAGAGATACTCATTGTATGTTTGCAGTGTTTGAGGTTTGAGGGTATGCTGCCTTTATCCAGGGTTCTACTTTACCATGAATCAGCTTAGGGAGGTAGATTTGGGTAGCGATAGTATCATGAATAGTCTAGGTCCCAGACCACTGCTCATTGCTGTACTCATTATCAGCGCTCAGCAGGCAGGGCATGGGGGGCGATCATTTAGGGAGATAGGACAGTTAGAAGAAATAGGAGCTCAACTTGGCTACACGGAGAGGTTGCAACACGGAAAGCTACGACTACAAGCATGAGAGGAGTGTGAAAATGATCACAAACAGAGAAAACTACTGAGGTTTTGTAACCATTGCATAGGCTTAAAATCAGAATAACACCAACATCATTAAGGTCATATGCCTTAGGCATTACACTTCAAGATGGTTGATGTTATTCAAGCTTAACTCTTAAAACCTAGGCGATGGTTTCTAAACACCTTTAAGTCTAAAACAACAAGATGAATGTGGCCCAAATTATTTATCTTACCACAGATAAGTTGATCACCGTCAAAATCCCACTCCCATTCAACTAAAAGTGGCGAGGTGCATGAGGTAGGCAGTGAAACAGAGCGGAAAAACATGAGCCAAACACCGAAGAAAAGAATGCAGTTGAATTTTAGGAAAGAAGATTATAAAATAATGAAAAGAGTGTCGGGACGGGAGTGAATTTGATTTGTAAACCACTTAGACGGGAGTTGGCCAGATGTAAATAAACGCCGTGGGTGAAATGTAACTGTGTGTGCATTTTGTGGCTAAATACTATCTGACAATGGGAGAAACATGTATAATCAGTGAGCCATACATGTAGATAAATATGTAAGCAATTTCTTCACGCTGTCAACACGTTTTTAGATTTAAGTAAATGGTGATCTGAATAAACAATGGGAGGAACATGTATAATCAGTGAGCCATACATGTAGATAAAAATGTAAGCAATTTCTTCACGCTGTCAACACGTTTTTAGATTTAAGTAAATGGTGATCTGAATAAATCTATGTCTACTCACAAAATACTTAGTCTTTTCTGAATTCATATTTACACCACACAAATAAAAATCATCACTTAAAGCTGTGTAGTGGTTTTTAAGTTTTCAAATAAAAGCATTTCAGATAATTTGAAATGATGGTCAGGCAACAATCCATTTCAAATTATACAAATTATTATTGCTGACTAGGCACAAACATTTGTACAAAAACTTCAGCAATGCGTGTAATTGCAAGTGAATACAAACTTTATTGTACAAAGGGTTTTTAGTTCCAAACACCAAGAATATAAAATTACATTGAATATGCAGAACTAAACTTGCAAACGGAACAAGAGAAGAAAATAACAAACAAGGAAAAGAAATGATTCAGGAAAGGCTAAATGAAGCAAACAAAAGAAAAGTCAATTCTCTACAAGCTTTTTTGTCTGGAATCTGTTAATGAAAGAAATAAGACAACATTTCAGTTGTGTTGCATCCAGAAAAGGGGTTAGAAAGAAACAAAATGAAGTCAATGATTGGGTGGAGTTAGTTAAGTGCAAATGTAGAGAAAATTATTGATGAATTTAAATTGTGTTGTTGTATGAACAAAACCAACAATGTCTCCTAAAACACAAAATGTGAACAAACAAAAAGTTACAATTTTTCTTTTCGTAAATACTAAAAGGTGGCCTTCAAAATGGTTGCCATGGATATAAACATGTTGTTTAACGAACAAAATATGATAAAGGAGTATTTTCAAACAGTTTTAAATTATAACAGTATTTTTCGAAGATTTTTCTAACTGTAACTTAACTGCTGAATAGTTTGCGTTTGTTGGCAATTGTTGTATGTTCTTTAGTTTCATTCAAATCTCAACAAAGTGGGAGCACAACATGAATTTTCATGAATATTTAACAAGGGGCGGGGCTTGGGCCTCACCTTCAGGAGAGTCATCCATAATAATTGGTTTGCCGCCCTCAGCGTCTAGGATGTCCTCAAAGGATGGCAGGCCAGTGTGCCGTATAAGAATCACGCCTTCATCTGTGCAGTGTTTTGAGGAGAGCTTTGAGAATATCTGACCAATCAAATGCCCTATGTTCCTCAAGAATAATATTCATAACCAATCCTAAGGTTGCATTTCATTACAGATTGTGGTCTTGACTAATCAAAGACCTGGGTTTCCAACTTATGAATAAAGATTAATGAGAATATTCTTGACCTAGATTGGTTAGACTGGACCAATCAAAGTGGTGCTTCCATTTCTTATGAATAATACTGTGAATATTCATGACCAGAGAGGTTAACTATGTGTGGCAACCAAGAACACATTGAAATCAACTCGTTATTGGTATTGTAAATTACTGTTTAATTAACATTATTAGCAGAAATAAATCATGAGAGAAGAATTTAGAAATAATAAAAGCAGTCTGAGAAAATTAAAACTGGTTAATTGTTAACAAGATGCAACAGGCTTTTACCAAAATGCACAAGACAGCTTTGCAAATGTGTGATACAATTGTTTGAAAATCATTTTATAAATTGTATCCCTCAATTAGTAGAATTTTTGAACTTTGGACAAATGGGTTAAAAACACTGGTACTTGATTTCCCCAGTGATCCTGGTTTTAGGAAGAAAATCAGGATTTTAGGTTTTTTAATCAAATTGCCGTTTACACGGAACTTACAAAAATACACCGTTTGCCCTAATTCATAGGCTTATAACTAATGAAATCCATGGGTTGTGTTTCTAAGGCTTACTCAAAGGAACTTATACGATATGATTATTTTTTGTTCAGAGAGCAGGGAACATTAACAAATAAGAGATGAATCTGTCTCAACTTACCCCCGTTATCCGGCGAGCTTGAGTCCTGATCAGCCTGGATTCCGTCCGATCCCTCCAGGCTGTTGCCCCTTCGAGAGTCGGCTAGCTTCAGCTCCAACTCACGAATCTTGGAATTCAACACCAATATTGTCATTCATACGACAGGTGTAATTATTAGTTTGTACAAAATAATAAAAAATTATAGCCCTAGGGTATGACTGATCTATTCTTACAGTGCCATAGAAAAGATCATGATTTGGACACTTGTAGTATAATTTTAAATCTCGGTCTCAGATGAGCTTGTAAAAAAATTTAAATGAATGTGGTGGAACTGGAAAAAAAAGGTGGTAGAAAAATGTTTTGATCAAACTGCTTTGATTGTCTCTGATTGTCTTTGGGGGAAAGCTACCTGTGCTTCACCAGACCCCCAGATGATAAAAAGGGTAAGCATGAAACTCTGCTGCTAAGCACAGTAGCAGAAATTAATTGGTTGCTTATAAATTGTCCATGGACTTTTTCAATTTAAAGCTAATAAGTAAAGAAAAATGGTTCATTTACTTGAAGACAACCAATTACAGTCCTTTGGGAAATAATCCATAATTGAAAAACAGGTGAAGCTTCACAGAGCCCTTACATAAAATCATTAAAGCATTCAGTCATTTTGGTTGATGACTCTTTTGACTCATTAGATGCATAAGATAATGCTCTACAAGAATGCCCAAAACCTCCACCCCTACCCCCTTCCCCCCAAATAGAAGGCATTGCTCATAATGTGACCGCAATGGTGGAACAAGAACCGTAGCCAAAAACGTCTGAATTTCATTGCTACCATATGCACACAGATGAAAGTCCCACACTATTTATTTCTAGAACTTGCGGCAAACTTTCTTCCTTACCTTTGCCTGTAATTGCATTTTTTCTCTCAGCTGCTTTTGTTCCATCTTCTCCTTCTCCTGTTTGAATTCATTCTCCTTGGTTTGAAACTCCTCCTCCCTGTCAATCAAATATACACAATTTGCATAACTGCGCCTACTTTAACAACTTCTGTCCATCCATAAATATATCCAAGAGTGCTCCTTCCACTTGGCAATAAACCATCAAAGATATTGAATTTCTTGATGCTAATCAAATTATCAAAGAAATGATAAATCTTCCCCTTCTTCAAGTAATCCAATCAATTCATATTTAATATCCACAAAAAATATTGCTCAACAATTTCATTAGATGAGCTTGACATTATTGCTCGACTGCATTAGCTGACCACAAATAATTGATGAACTAGACTGGTCGCCAGCTTCTGCAACCTCAGTTTAATGTGCTAAGCAAATCTATATTCTTAAAACTCGAATGAAAGAACTTTGTATTGGAAAAATCCTGCTCACCAAACTAATGTCAAAAGCAACCAAGGCACCAATCACAAACCACTTACCACATACAATTTGGTTGGTAACCAGGGCACAGTTTCATAGAGCTGCTTAAGCACAAACAAGTAGCTAAGCACAACAAAATTATGTTTACCAGAATATGGTTATCAGTCAAAATGCCATTTCTTTGACTGGTATCCCGCCAATTGTTGCTTAGCAGAAACTTGTTAGTCAATATTGTCTGCTAAAGCAGCTCTATAAAATTGGGCCGAGATTCTAAAAGCCAACTTGGTCAGTGCAGGGCAAACTGTTCTGCTGATCAACTCTATGAAGTTGAGGTCCCCAGGATCTTAAGTCTAGATCACTCTGAGCAATTTACAGGCAACCAGTTCCAGACAATCTCAAAGAAGAATAGCCATTCACATTTCAGTTTTCTCATTATTTTCTTGGGGATTGTAAGTTGCTTCTGAAATAATGTCTCTTGAGCTGCCATTGTGTACGCAGTGAAAAGTTGATTGCCTTCAAATTGCTTGAAAATATTTGCCCTATGTGACATTTGCCTTTAGATTCTTTAGATATACGGAAAGTTTGACGACATGAATTATTTACAGAGTCATAATTTTTATTTTGTTAAAAAACTCTTGTCTCAATAAGGCGAATCTTTCATATGGCCCCGCCTTAATTGGATGAAATCATCTCGTCTCCCTGAGCTTTTGACTATCTCTACTGAATCAGACTGTGGTGACGTAAACACCGCGGATAATTGTTTATGTGCGTCAGGACCAGACGGGGGCGAAGGGGATAAGAGAAAGTCAGCGGTATGGTCGAGGCGCTCGAGGTGATTGGAGACAAATTAAATGGTTGTCATGTTCAAGGGGTGATGTTGGAGGAGCTATAAATAAACGAAAAGTTCAAGTGGGTCTCGTCCTTTTCTTGGGTAATGTTTTTTTATAGATGGTTTATTTTTGTAGATGTCATGGATGAGGAAACATGATTGAATCACATTCATGAATAACTTAAGAAAAATGTTCAACACTTGATTTAACAGAAAAGAAAAAGAAAATAAGCAAAATTGATATGGAAGTAAATTTGATAATGATAAAATGATTGCACAGTAGATTGAAATCCACTGATACATTGAACGTCTGTGTGAGACTAAAAGAGAGAGAGAGAGAGACTGAGATTTTGCAGACAGTTGGGGTGGGGTAAGGTAAAGGGCTTCAAAGTGTAGAGTAGTTTTAAGCAGGTTGGGGTTTAGAGTTTGGGCTAAAGAAGAGGTTGGACTGGGTTTGAAGGTGAGCGAGGGATGGGTTTCAGTAGTTAGGGATGTGGTTACGTTTTTTAACGAGGCTGCGACAGGTGCTTCAATTTGTGATACCAGTTCTTTAGAGGGCATTTGCTGGGTTTGAAGGTGAGTGAGGGAGATGTGGTTATTGGTTTTAACGAGCCTGCTAGTTCTATTCACAAGGTGATTCTAGTCAAGAACATCAGATAATTGAAAAAAAAATATCAGTTTCAAAAATACTATCAATCTTGTCAAAAACCATCTCAAATACCAAAACCTTGCATGAGTTTCTATAACAACGCTTTGATCGTACCGACCTGGAGAGCTTAAGTTCACAATATACATTATCCTGAACTGCACTACATGGCCATCAATAATGCACATATCAATTTATTCTGTTGTGTTAGTACACAAGGCTCCCCAACCCTCAGGAAAAGCTGGCGCCAGCAAGCCCATAGGATCCAATTCATAGACCCAGTGATATTTACTCCAATCAGTACAGGGATAAGTTCACAATTTATTAGTACTTCGCTCTCAACCAGTCATCGGAAACCAATTGACATTTGAAGTTAATGATAACATAACTTAAAGAAAGAAGTTCTCAAGGAAAACTCAGCTGTACTTTGTCTAAGGAATAAAGGTACAGGCCCCAATTTCATGGCTCTGCTTAATATTAAACTCTGCATTTAAGGTGATACCATTCACAAATTGTACATGTAACATGGTAGATTGGCTGGTAACATTATTCTCGTAAGCATAATTTTGTTGTGCTTTATAACTTTTTGTTATAATCAGCTTTGTGAAATTTGGCCCAACTCTCCACCAAATTACACTCAGGTTAATTTTTTTTAAATGCGAGGCTCCAAATTGGCACCATTTCCTTTTTGTTTTCAATGTCAAGGCGAGGCAGGCATGAAACAATACTGGCATCGCTCATTAAGAGAATCGGAACTGTATCCGCCATACCGTTACCCAGTGGCTTTAAAAGACAGCAAAAATAATGAAGAGTTAAATATCAGAGTTCGTCTGGATGCTCGACTACATCACTACAATAGTGGTCTCAATAGACACAGAAGGTCAGCCCATATATTGCGACTACATGGCCGACCGTGGCATATCAAGGAGGTTTTTAGTAAGCCAATCCAGATAAAGGAAGGAGATAATTGGAGAAATGGGTCAAACATAAAACACTAACAGACAAGACGAGGCCATTGGAACAGATCTATTATTCAAAACATTTGGTTCCATGGTCAGCTTTAGAAATCAAGGAAACCGAGTTGTAAATTACCTAAAATGGCTTTGCAACAAAACCCACACTTCTGAAATTATGCATGATCATATATCTGTTTCCTGGACATGCAAAAGAGCTGTATGTTTCCGGCAACATAACTCAGACATTCTATGTCGGAAATTCCTGTGAATGAAGGCAAAAGTTACAGCCAAATCGACATAAATCCAATCAAATGTTTCCAGAAACACAATACACATTGATGTACCCAAAATACGTCAGAAGAATGCTGCCAATGGCTTTAAATATCATGGGGACAAAGCCCCATGGCAAAAGGGAATGTTTTACAGATTACTGACAAACACAAAGGCTGAAGTCAAGTGTTGATGAACAAGTAAGCCCTAATATGTTCCATCTTTACGACTTACTTGTTCTGCATGTCCTTAATGAGCTTCTTAGCCTTGTGGTACTTCTTATCGAGGATGGAGTACTGATTCTGGTTCTCTTCTAGGAGGCGTCTGACCTCTGTGATCTCAGATTGCGTCTTCTCAAGTTTGTCGTCCAAGAGGGAGAGTCGTTTGTCTTGGATCTCAATCTGGTGTTTGAGTCTCGTCTCTTCAGCTTCCCATCCCTGAGCTTGCATCACCTAAAGAGGGAGACAGTGATAGGAGGAGGATACAGTTAATAATAACACAAGTTGGAAGTTTGCATCAGGGATAAAGAATATTAACTGCAAAGATTGTGGGTTCGAATCCCACCCGTTTGAAGCAATGAGTCTTGAGCTGTCATTTGAAGATTGAAGGATTATTCTGTGTTCTTAGGTCAAGCAGAAAGCATTAGTTACACTCACTGTGGCATATTTTATCAACGTTTTGTTTCTTTCTAGTAAACTTCAAAGAATAAATTGACAAGTAACCAGAAATAAATCACAGTTAGGAAGAATATTTTTATTTCTTTGAAGAAGTACAATGAGAGGAGCTGATATTTAACTATCAGGTTTCTCCTGAGATGTTAATAATGTAGTACGGTTACCTGATATTTAACTATCAGGTTTCTCCTGAGATGTTAATAATGTAGTATGGTTACCAGACCAATTAACTATCAGGTTTCTCCTGAGATGTTAATAATGTAGTACGGTTACCTGATATTTAACTATCAGGTTTCTCCTGAGATGTAAATAATGTAGTACGGTTACCAGACCAATTAACTATCAGGTTTCTCCTGAGATGTTAATAATGTAGTACGGTTACCAGACCAATTAACTATCAGGTTTCTCCTGAGATGTTAATAATGTAGTACGGTTACCTGATATTTAACTATCAGGTTTCTCCTGAGATGTTAATAATGTAGTACGGTTACCAGACCAATTAACTATCAGGTTTCTCCTGAGATGTTAATAATGTAGTACGGTTACCAGACCAATTAACTATCAGGTTTCTCCTGAGATGTTAATAATGTAGTACGGTTACCTGATATTTAACTATCAGGTTTCTCCTGAGATGTTAACAATGTAGTACGGTTACCAGACCAATTAACTATCAGGTTTCTCCTGAGATGTTAATAATGTAGTACGGTTACCAGACCAATTACCTATCAGGTTTCCCCTGAGATGTTAATAATGTAGTACGGTTACCAGACCAATTAATTATCAGGTTTCTCCTAGATGTTAATAATGTAGTACGGTTACCAGACCAATTTATTTGAAAGGAAACACTAAGTTTCAGACTTTTATTTCATTAAAAATTGCCATACTATATTTTTTCCTTTCAAGAACTCAAAGGTTTCCCTTTAATCATAAATTCACTTTGGAAAAAAAGTTCTAGAAAGTCTCACTTCATTATTTCATTCAAGGGCTCTCTGTGATCATATCATGGGAAATCTTCTCGAATGGCTAGCATCTATTGATACCCGCTCAAACTATATATTAAATTAAATAAAACATCAAGTGCCCCTAAAGGGATGTAAAAATATTCTCAAAGCAATTGATTTTGTGTTCCCTACAAACCTTGTATGTCTTGATTTGTTTCATTTTCAGGAGAAATTAAATTGTCTATGGACAGTGTGTGTGTCTTTAAATAAAACTAGTCCACCTTATTTATATTTTCTTCTTGAATAGACCTTTTCTTTAACAGAAACTAGGACCAAAAAACTAGGAAACAAGAGATCAGTGAGAGAAGGATTAAAAAAAAAATAATAACAAATTTTTAAAAATCTCTTGTACCTGCGCCCAATGTCTTTAAGCTGTTAAAGCAGAAAACACTAGTTGACAATTTTCTTCTCTAAGCAAACATTTGAGTGGGGCCCGAGCCACAACCATTTAGACTTAATGTAATTTTGGCTGGTAACCTGTTTCGGCTAAGCAATACTATTCTGTGCTTAGCAGCTTTAAGAAATTGAGGCCTGAGACTTTGTATTAGGTATGAGAACTGCTACTCTCTGTGTCAAGAAACAATCATCATCTGCTAAGATTTGGTGCAACCTTGGATGTCCAGTGACCCAAGTCTTGATTAAGCAATAAGAATTACTCTGAATGAGCTCTACATGTCACATCAGGTTTGTATAATTACATAGAGATGGGTATGTTAGATTCATTTCAGTCTGCCTCAACCCGGATAAAGGACTTAAAGGATCTGATGTGAAAGCAATTGACTTGTTTCCTCCAGTCCTGCACATCTTGACTTCTACTTTATCAATGTAGAGACGTTTTTAAAATGAAATTTGCAGGAAAAATAATATCCACAATTCTTATGATTCTGCACTTTTAGTTTTGAACAGCTTTTACAGAAAAAATTCTGAGAAGCAAGGCAGAACAACACAAGTGAAATTGAACAACATCTCACTGGAGTGAATATCTCATTAAAGCATTTGCCGTTTAGTTCTGTTGAAACTGTTCCAGCTGGTTGCTATATCATCATGTACGAGTCATTTAAGTGTAATTGCACGGAACTAATAATAAAAGTCAAGGAAAAAACAAATGTTTGGATTATGATGATAGATCGATTGTCAGGCAGTCATTAGTTTTCCAATAAATTTGAGAGCTTCTGGAGTGGTTTGGCTAAATTTGTTCGCGACAGGCTTTTGGGTTGTGACCCATACTTTTAAATACATTGCTTTATGTTGCTTTTTGTTCCTTGCTCCATGATACAATGCATGTGACTTATATTCAGCTTCTTAAGAAGGTACTTGACTGAAAGCACAGTACTGTACCTGCCAAACCAGACAGCACATTGATTTTCTAGGAGTATACATGCACTTTGAAGCAACAGGTGTGTATATCCAACCCATTCAGAGTTTACTTCTAAAGTCAGGTATTGTAAGAGAGCCAGCTGGAAATAGTGCAACAAGTAATATGGGCAGTATGGGATATCATATAGTGGGATGAACTGGCCTCACCCATTTAACAAATATTGGGTTTTAATGGCTACAATAAGTGTGTTTAAAGACGTGGATTCGGTGAATTGTAATCAACGCGAGTAGACAGAAGGATGTATCTCATAATCATACATTAAACGGGGGAAGCCCCCTCGATGCCGTGAGATTCTCGTTAAAGTTCAAAGCCGTTAAGACCGCCTCTTGCAATTTTGCGCTATCACCTTGTGACTTGACAACTTCAGAGAGCTTTAAGCTCTCAAGTGTTACAGTGGACTGCCAGTGAAATAATATCAACCTAAGACTGGGTCCTGTATTCAGCGAAAAGAAGGGTGCAGTAGGCTGCTCTGAGTACCTTGGGAGTTGGTGACATTTAGCGGGAGATGGGCAGTTAATGCATTAGGCACTGGGATCATCATTAAAGGTAACAACACAAATCATTGATAGTTTCAATTAGAGTCGAAAAAACTTCAAATGATCAATTGTCTTCAAAATACCAAGGTATTCCACCAGCCAGCCTCAGATAAAGCAATCAAAACCTGCATGCTGGGTTCACAGAAGTCAAAAAGGAAGGAGCTAGTCACCTTGACGGGTCTGTTAAGATTGAGTTCACCTTTAAGGTTATGGCACCTATTTCTCCTCCCCCTTTAAAGGTAACGGGGGCCAGTAGGCATCTGAAAAAACTGAATCCAAGTGGATTCCACAATCTTAAGATGCCTAAACCATCCTCCAAGCAAGTTCTTCACTAAGTAAACCTTGCGACTGTAAGGGGGCAACACCGTTTGAGATTCACCTCAGATTGAAACTGTGTCAGTAACCTCACGACTAGGTGATAACTCTGACAGGAGTTGGACTTTTTCTCTCTCCAAGAATTTGGCTAAGTGATATGATGCCTTTTCAAGATTTGTCTCCGATTAGGTTTGCTACATTCTGAGATGCATGACTACATTCATGAATTGAGTGGTACAGTTTGTTTGTGTTTTCTTCAGGTCATACTAGCCACAGTGCAGCAATGCTTCTCCCCAAGGTTTTCTTTGTTTAACGTGTACCCTGCAGAACAATTGTTTAGAAAATGACGCAATGGAGTAACATTGAAAGGATCCCCACATATCGGCATCCATTAGATTGACCAGGGTATAGAGGACGGGGTGGGGGAACGCGTCTATATCAGCTCAAACCGAGGACAAAAGGACCGAGGTGTTTTGACAAAGTGTGAGACGTCTGCGCTTCACTGTACGAATGAAAGAATGAAGATTGCTTTGCCATGACGACAATCTGTCCAAGGTCCTTCCTTGTCTTGGTGTCTAATAGAAATCAAATATTCAGAGTGTTTTTATTATCATACCACATATCCATAAATCAGTATTTGTATTTATATAAAAAAAAATATAAAAAAATAAAAAAAGAGAGAGAGAGAGAAATTCAGGGTCTGAGCACTCAGCAATAACCCATTAGCAGACTATTTATCATCAACACCCGACATTATTCTGAAGGCTTCTTCCTGCACAGTAAACATCTCTGAATATGATATACACAATCGTACCACAATTCAATTACAATTGGATGTTTGACTCGCAATTATTGCAATTCAGTATGAATTAAATATTGGAGAGAATACAGCATATCATTTCCCGGGGAAGACTTATGATCCTGGAAAGTGATCTTCCAAACGTGAGAGGCTTTGCGTGTTCAGTTACCAGACTGTGGGCGACCGAATCAATGTGCAGCAATTTGTTCAGAATTATGGAAAGACGGGAACCTCGAGTGGAGGAGTAGAGTGGAGGTCCCTGGATGAATAGGACTGGAAAGAATCATTTAGAAATGGAATTCATAAAATACCAGGATGATTGATTATAAAAAATATGTTCAGATGGCCCACAGATCATCATCATAATACTATCTGTTGCATTAATAGAACATCTCTGCCACTTGGTGAACAACAACTCAAACTTAAATGGAAAACTGATATTGCCCCAAACGGCACGACTTGAAAAAACCCCAAACACCTCTATGCTGCTGCGGCTGTTAATGTCCCCAGAGTCAGATAAGTCACACAAATTCTCCTTACAAGCTCGCTATCATCATGAATGTGTTTCAATTGAACCATCTTAGAGAAGGGGTTCACCAGGGCCTAAGATTCTCCCCTTGGTCTTGATATAGCGGCATCCCCCTGTACCTCCCAAGTTTTATATTTCAAGGGTTTTTAAAACCCATACATACTATCAATAGTATCGGCACAAATAACAAACATAGAGGGTCAGGCAAAGTGCAGGTTCTTCATTTCGGTGAGTGCTTGGCAACTTATAGACAGTTTTGAGGCAAAGGTTTGTCAACCCCCCCCCCCCAATCTACCCTAACCCCACGAGTTAAGGTATGGCAGTTTGGTTTATTAGGTGTTCCAACATTCTGAATTTGTTTGTGCAACCCTTCCCCACCCTCAGCCCCCCCCCACCCCCAGAAACTCCCCTACCCCCCCCCCCCCCCCAAAAAAAAACCCCAAAAAACAAAGCTAGTAAGTCCTGATAAATTTCTGTGGCATTAGTTTTTGACAGCATTCTCATGGTGAAAGAAAACTATCTTTTTGGTTACTAACGAGCGTGGTGCTGCTAAGAGCTACATTGTACATAGCTTCATCATCATTAGCATTATGATTTAACAAGTCAACTGTTGGAAATTAAAAATGACCTGTGTGGAGGGTTGCCATTGCCATGACCAACGCGTACCAATGGCTATCTAGTTTCGTTTAGATGTCACATTTTTCACTATAAACACAAGTTTGTAAGTCTTTCCTCCTATCACCTATAGTGTATCAGTTTGGGCAGCCAGGCAATATTAACTTCTGACAGGTGACAACATGTTGAAATAACACTGAATGCCCATTCTGCATAAGCATAAGTTGACTAATGTGAGGGCACCTCCAACGCTTCCAAAAAACCTCATCTTCAAGAACATAAGGAAACCTGGCAACCTTGAGGCAATTGCCAACAATAAACTGTGGAAGAAGAGAAAAATATTCAAAAGTTGTCCAGGGTTGCTCCCAATTGTCTCTAGGACTCCCATATTGCTTTTCTCCCACGGTAGATGGATGTACCTGGCTAAGTACAAACGCCCCCTCCTTCCGGAAAGAGTGCTACGCCCCCAACCCACTTTACTTATCAATACTTCACAGGTTAACATTCTTTTCTGACTTGATCACACACAACTAAATAATTGTTCTAATGTGTGCTTGTTTACTGTACCTTATGGAGACCAAATTAAAGATCTCCATAGGGAAATTCTAAAGACTGGGGTGCTCCAAAAGGACATTTGTGAACAAATTCTAAGGGATACTGTCAGTGCATGGATAAAGAAAAGAACAAACAAAATCTCCACAAGGATGAATTTTGTTTAAGTCAGAGTACTTATGGCATTTATTTTTAGTATGTGGGCTGCCTCAACTTGGTGAACTTACGGCTTCCCTTTTTGGAAGAGAAAACAAATTATATTCCCCACATGCAGATGCTCAAACTATTCAGTAAATTGTAGCTAATATTTGGACACAACCTTTTCATTTTGATTTATCACACAAGAGAGGGCGCTATCATTCACGAAACCACTCTTACAACACAATCTGCCCTACATGTATGTGTTGACATGGATGATAGTACCCCTTGGGGGTAAATTGTGACAACTCAAACAGAGAAGATCTCGCACCAAGATTTATAGCTGTAGGTAACCTACTTCTATGGTGTAGTCAGTTAATGAGGATGAGTGAGCCAGATAGATTGAAAACTGTTTTCAAAACATCACTGAAATTTTGAAAACTTCTTTGATGATTTGTTAAGATCCTACAATGTCTCTTTAATTCTATCACTTTATAATTTGGACAGCAACTCTGAACAATTCCAAAATGATGAATTAAGACAACTTATGAGATTTGTATGCCTAGGCT
Source organism: Asterias rubens (assembly GCF_902459465.1). NCBI lineage: Eukaryota > Metazoa > Echinodermata > Asteroidea > Forcipulatida > Asteriidae > Asterias > Asterias rubens. Next base: position 21,348,101 of record NC_047067.1, on the reverse strand, counting down.
GATGAAGGTGGGGAAATACATACAAATCTTACACAGAAAAAATAACCTACATTATTCAATTTTCACCTTCTACTCTAGTGTTGAATGATTTCAAGTCTAAAGCAGAGACCGTGTTTAAAAGTTTGGTCTCATCTGGTTATGAAGTAGTTGGAGAAAAAGAAAAAAGGGCTGATGTTAAAGACGTCAAAAGTCAGTGATGAAAAGAGCATGATATCGAGTAAGGTACCATTGGCTATTAGTAGCGAGGGGGCGATTAAGTGCCCTTAATGGGCACCTACGAGTAGGCGTACATACAGCAGCCTTCATTAGTCAAGAGTGGGCATGTGAGAAAACTTAGTCTAGCGGGGACCCTCGCTAAATTCCCAGAGAGTGTAAAGAAGCACGATCTCTTGCTGCGGGAGGATTGATTTTTTGTTTTGGAAAAGATAATTTCAGGACGTGGCGAAGAACCATGGGCAGATTCCCTTTGGAGAAATGGATTTGACATTTTCAAAATATTTTGCAGCTACGTGTTTGGGGGAGTCGGTGCTGTTTGTTATTTATTTGCTTTTGTCGAGGGGTTGCTGCGGTTTGTTTTGTAGCTTTCCACTGGGATGGATCACATTAAATTACTGCACGTGCTGGATAAGGTGGGATGAATGTCAAATCCTATATTGCGTGCTAGATTTGATACAACTCTTTTACGGATCGATGCTTTCTAAAAGCAAGAAAAGTGGAACTACAAGACGTCTGCTCAGCTTCACAACAAGGAGACCATTTCTCATTTAAAGGGTTATTTCATCCCTGGTTTCTGACAACAGGAAAAGCTATCCCATCCTCTTTTATGCGTCATACAATCAACTTCACAGTCAACTTCAATTTCATACAAATTTAGGTGATTCAAAATTGGTAGAAAACATGAAAGCAGCTGTTAATACTTCCCCTTTGGTTTGTGTTTTTTCATATTCTTCTGTTGATGCAACAATCACGTATATATATCTCCTAAATGGGCTTTTACAATACACACACATTTTGAAAGTGCCTGGATTCACACACAGATGCAACCGGTGTCAAAATACAACAATTTTGCACAGAGAGTTTTTGTGTTACATTGTATAATACAAAAATTAACGTTATTATATTGACACAACTTCCATCTCACAAAAGCATTATACAAATTCAAGCATTAGGGAAATGTGCAATGTTCAGTAAGTTTAAAAAAAGTATGCTTTGAGATAAAAACAAAAAACATTTTTCATCACCAATAACCTTTAATATAAACAGACTTGTCATATGAAGCAAAATTTCCAACTATGCTTTCTTTTTTGGTGTATCTACGGTAAGGCCACAAAGTCCTAATGGATTTGGAGGGGGGGGGGGGAATAAAATAAAAAATATACACAGCAGGCAACACACACCCTCTTCCAGATTTGTTTTCCTGTTCTCAGAAGAAAAAAAATCAGTTCTAAAACCATCACAAGTTATTGCCGTTTTAATATCTCTTGAGAGATTTTATCAACCATGTTTATTGGCTCGGAGTGTTATTGTTGAGAAAATCCGTATGGTTCAAACACAAATTGTTGAGACTTTGAAATAGGTCAATTGGCGGACGAGTGTTTGTCACGCTGAGAGAGTTACTTCAATCCGTTTCTCCTGAAGAAAAAAATCCTTTCGGGCCGTCTGTCTGAGAAGTCTGGATGTTTTGGCGCATGTTCTGATCCAGAAAGCTCTCCTTATATACATCGTGTTTTACTCACACAAATTGGGCATATTTCCCTGATCTACTTATTTTTGTTAGATCAGATAGTTCAGGTATTAAAGTGAGAAATTCCCTTCAAGGACACATTCTAAAAAATATGATAATAAAAAGACAGAAATACTCAATATTCCCTACAAAGTCGTTTTAGTGTTTTGTAATATGGCATTGGCACCCATTCTAATTATGTATATTCTAAAAAATATGATAATAAAAAGACAGAAATACTCAATATTCCCTACAAAGTCGTTTTAGTGTTTTGTAATATGGCATTGGCACCCATTCTAATTATGTATATTTATTTTGAATTCTAACTTTAACTCAAAGCATATAGCAACTCAAAATCTAGTATGGTTTGCGGTTACACTTTTGAAAGTTCTTTTATGTGAGATGTGGCGGTTCTGAAAAACCAGATAAGTAAACAGTTTAAATTGATCGTAACATCTGACATCGTCAAACAACAATCTGAACTGTCAGGCCAGGACGCTTTGACCGAAGATAAATGTTTTTAATCAAATGGGCATTTTCATGTTCCCTAGATTAATAAGATCTATATCATATGGAACGTGTACACAGCCTCATGTTTGTATTTGTGTTTCACGAGCCCAAGTTTCAGGAAATGGAGCAATAAGAAAGTGGGACAAGAAGCACACGCTGAATAATCAGTGTCTGCAGAAACTTCCTAAAGTTCAATTATCGGAATTCTAGAGACTTCTTCCAAATAAACTACAAGTTGCCCCTTAGGATACATACACACAGGTACCCCTTTTACCACTGAGTGAAGAGGAGCAGTATGAGTGTCTTGTTCAAGGATTCATGTTTCATAACCGGGATTCGAACCAACACCCTGATGACTCAGCCACCAAAACTTGAGTCCAATGCACTGAACCGCTCAGCCTAGACACGCCATTGTTTTAATTAAGTGAAAAAAGGGCAACCCTAAATTACTTGAGTTGAGTACTTTTTGGAGTCCAGAGTTTGTAAGATTACACTCCGTCCAATCTAGGCATGAATTGCAAATGACTTGGCCCTAGAACTCAGTCAATCCCTCTAGCAACCAGAGATAAATAATTCAAACCACATCATTACAGATGTAAACAACAAAAAACCACATTGCAATAAAGATTGTCCTCCTTATCAGAATCACGAATCCTCCAGAGGCATATGGAATCTTTTACTCCAAATGCATATAACCCCCACCTCCTAAGTTACCCTAATCAACAACCCTACCGGGCTTGGTGACACAGATTCACTGCTCAGCGACTTCAATCAATTCCAAACGAGTCGAGATTCTTGTTAAGAGGACTGATAAAGTGAACTCATCCAAAGACGTGATCTGTACTAAATGATGAAGTACTTGGAATATTGTTACGAATTCTGATCAAACTTGGTAAAAGAGCAATCCCTACATATGCCAAGAAACAGTCTTAACTGTTCACAAGGCCAGCTGGAAAACTTAGTGCATTATTATTGCAGGAGAAAAAAAACATTATAAATTTATATTGTTTTTTAAATGTTTTTTATAATGTTTTTTAAATGATAAATTTCTCAAGTTCAAATGGCGGCCTTCTAGTTCAACATTATCAGTGTCTGAAGTTAATGAAGAGGTTTGAAAGACCAGAGGGTGTTCGTGGATGTTGTTTCAGGGTGATTGCGAGGAATGATAACCCAATTTCATTTCCCAAAGCCCCTTCTAATAAGTTATTCAAATCTTTGGTGAAGCGATAGGATCTAAATATTAAACAGAGACTGGATAACCATAAAGATTAACTCAAGCTATAAAAGTTATAAGTAGCTGAAACAGGGGCCTTATCCCTTCAGAGAGAGGTCCAGACTATTTTGTCTTGAGGGGGGGGGGGGGGCAGTGTATTACTTATCATTTGCACCTCTACCAAATTTGGCCCAGACGCCTTTAAAAACTCTTTAAAAATTACTACATTGAACTACTGTTTTCTTTTAACCAATTTCTCTTTTCCAGGCAACAGGTAGAAGGAACCTTAATTGAAAAAGAGGGAATACATACTGTTCATTAATCTCTGCCTACGGCATGTCTAGCGATAAGCCACCCACGTCAACCAATAAATTTTCGGTGACATTTATGTCACATACAATGATTTTAGTTCATCGAATGTTTAAAAGTGAACATTGATCACGTCTTGCAGTAAACACCCAAATTATCAACCAGCATGTCCTCTTTTTCCTTGCCAGTGATGGTTAAAAAAAATTCCAATTGAAATGTCCTTGTTTCTCCATTCTATTTTTGAGGCAATCAAAAAATCTAACTTGCAATTATATAAAATGGGTCTAGGACAATTCTTTAACAGCATGATAGGTGGGTACTTTACACCACACCCCCACCACCCCCTCCATGATTCTACCTTTAAGGTCCTCGGCCAATTTTAATTTCTAACAGGTAGAAGAACTGCAGATGGGAACTCAAGCTGCAGCTGGTCCGAGTAGATTGATCATTAAGTGTGTCCTTCACATGTCCCTTAAAATTGAAGCAACTCGTCCTTTTCTGAAACTCTTACACCTTCTGACATTTGAGTATTAACCCTTCTCACCCCCACATGAGTCCAAATCCGACTGGGGTTTCAATTCAGGCTTGTAACGCTTGTACAATTTCATAGGCGGCCATTGGATTAGGAAGCTGGTATTCTTTTTAATAATGTTGCAATTTAACAGATTCTAGCTTAACCTAAAGACTGCCTTTTACCTGTCTCTATGATCTTTCTGTCCAGGGAACTAAGCAAACTCCCACTAGTGGATATGAACACCAAGCTGGCAACAGCCAATCTCTCTTATACAAACATTGGTTTAACGTCTATGATTATGAGTTGGACAAATCAAGAAATTGATTCAGTAAGTGAAAGACAATACTTATTCTAGTCATTGTTTACTTGGTAGGATTCGAACCCACAACCTTGTGATTGCAAGTCATGCACCTAGGATTTGTGCACTATAAGAACCTAATTATTACTATAGGTTTTCTCGGCCAATTTCGGAAAATGAGCAGCCAATTTAACCATCAAGCTATTCTATTTCGCGCAAAATCGAATGCTACTGAAAAATGTCATTCAATTTCGTTTTAAGACTAGTCAAATGTAATGTTGTGTTATTCGATTTAACAAAATAATCATTCAATTTAACAATTCATCAAAGCAGCATTCAGATTCGCAGTTGCTTCTTGAAGCGTGTGTGTCTCGAAAAAGAATGACGATACACTAAATTGAACATAGTGCTAAATGAATTTGACTCGACTCCAAACGAAATTGAATGGCCAAATTCTGAATTTGAAACACAGTAAAAACTGGAGAGGCACATCAGCTTTAATTCGAACACATGAAAATGAAATTGGCTGCCCATTTGCCGAATTTGAGCGAGAAAACCTATACTATTATTAGTATTTTTATTATTAAAGGTAGGAAGGGTGCAGAAGTGGAATCTCATATTTGAGAGGGCAAGGCCATTTTCATTTTGCACCAAGGCCAAGACCAGGGGCAACAGGGGCCATGGCCTCCGTGCAATTCCAAACCTGAGGGTGTTAACAAATCACCTACCTGTATTTTGAGCTTAGCAATCTCAGCCTCAGCCACAGCATTCTTATACTGAGCTTCTTTCAGTTTAATCCTCATATCAATAACGGCTTGATCTGGAGCTAGATCCGAGGAGGGTGAAGTTGGCTTGCTGTTTGAATCACTGCTCATACTCTCATCCAGGTCAAAGGTATCCACGACCAATTGGCTGTCCTCATCACCATCAGACGATTCACCAGGGAGACCCAGCTCGATATCGTCTTCTTGGGGGGAGAGCTACCATGGGGAAAGAAGGTCAGGTGGGGGGCAAAAATGATTAATTAATACAAGTGTTTATTTATGAATTTTAATTAAAGTTAATGAGAGTTGACAATCCAGCTGATCCTTTGGGGCCCTCATTTTGTCAAACTACATCATACAATTAAAAGGAAAGCAAGACACTTTAAGCCGACTTAATTTCACACAAAAACTGCCAACATGGGCTAGTAGCTCATTTGGTGGAGCGATGGCACGTTAAACAGGAAGTTGTTGGTTCTAGTCAATGTTCAACCCCGGAATTCAAACATTTGTTTGTTGGTACAAGTTCTTTTCTATTGAGACGAGTGCCATGCTTTCAAGGATGTATGACCCCCTCCCCCATGGTCCCTGACACTACACAGAATTAAACAAGCTATTTACCATCCATGTAATTGACTTACATACACATGCACAACATCATCTTTTTAAATCTATGGCTCTTAGGTTCCATCATTGACTTTGGGTCTTCCCCATCAAGCTCCCTCCAATCAACCAACTACCACCAAAAAATGTGTAAATCTATGGCTCTTAGGTTCCATCATTGACTTTGGGTCTTCCCCATCAAGCTCCCTCCGATCAACCAACTACTACCAAACAATGTGTACACTTGGCAAACCAACTCAGGAACATAGAAATATATCAAAACCAAGGTAACATTGGGTCATGTAAAGGACTCATTTCTTTGAGACACCTTGTTTTGAGATTGGTAATATTGTCTACTAAAAGAAGGAATAACTGAGAATGCATTCACTTTACAATGCATTAGTTTTTTTTTTCAGATTCAAATTGTTTTTTTTGCTAACAATTACAGGAGTTTGGTTGATACTAAATTTTAATATCAATAGCTGTCTAAGTTTCCATACAACTTTGCTCTGATAGAGCTACAAGATATCATGCACAACCAAAAGACATTCATAAAACCACGACATCAAAGCATGCCTACAAAATAATACAAAAACCATCACATTTAAGAACTTAATCCATTAAGATGTCAACTACCGGGTCCATAATACATCACCAGCATGTCACCACGGTTACCATCCACAGGCCAGTCAATCATGCCACATGTGACAGTATACTCACAAAGCCATTGGCTCGTCTGAAAAGAGAGGAGGGGCTATAGCTGTTGTAGTTATAAGGCCATACCATTGACTCGGAGGGGCTTTGTACTGGGGTAGTCTCCCTCATTGCCTTGTCGTGCTGAAGTGACTGGGAAATCAGCTGGGCTACCTCACTGTTCTCGCTGTCTTTCTCCCGGCCAATCATGAATCTGTAAAAATCAAAAAGCAAAAACACAAAATCAACAAGGCAATTTATTTCTAATAATGTATACTCATAGGCATGAAGCATATTGGGTAGAAGCAGACAATGTGATGAACTTGAAGGTGGAGTTTGTTTTGGTCAATTAGCACTCACGGCCACAAAGAGAAGAATCCCTTATTCACTTGCAAGGATGCTTTAATCTAAAGATGATTAACTCTAAATATGAAGCAAGTATTCTCCGTTGCTCATGACGTATCTACTCTGTCCTTGCCAATGGCACTTCCTGTTTCATTATTCAGTTTTAAATCAGAAACATTAGAACACACAAGTTTACAGCAGATGTATTCCGATCACAGGCGGAAATACTCTCAAAATTTGTATATAAACAAAAACAGTTCACAAAACTGATTTCAAACCAGAAACTTCTGATTTCCTCTGGCTTTTCTTTTAAAACAACAATTTGGTTTCCGTTTTAAAAGCTTCTCATTTGATGCTCCGACATTTGTCTTTTATTTGATATCTGTAAATTTGAGTTGTATATTTTTATGCTAATAATACAAATGAAAGCCAAAAACAGTGATCTTAACTTGAATTAAAATGAAATACTGAATTCATGTGTTTAAAATTATTAACGGTCTAGCATATTAAAACAGCATTCTACATCTCCCTTAAAAAAACCTCTGCCATTAAATATCCATCACGGATGCTCCAACCATTCGTCTTGATTAATTATACAGCAATCACTTTAAACAGCATTAAACCAAGTCAGTCAATAATTGAATCATACAAGTTACTTATGGAAGCTAAGCCCATCAATCATAACACAATCCTTCTTCAATGTCACTGCACTATTCCCAACTACTTTTTTTTCTACATTAGGAATTATCACCACACACTTGGTGCAAACGCAATTTCCCAGCCTACCACACGCTTAATAACAATTACTTCCTGGTCTTTCCATTAAGTCTTTGATCCTAGTAAATGACCCTATTAAATTCCTTTCATGACACACGAAACCGTAGCTTGTAAAACTCAACAAATAGAAACCTCTGTGTTAGTATTAGAATGCGGAGAAAAGGGTACACGTACTTTTATCTAATCTTAATTTGTTCATCATTGAATCTTTCCGCATGTGATACTGAACTTGATGGTTAATGGGCGTGTTTAGAGTAATTTATCCTAGGTGGGAACCCAGCATAGGGTGTGGGGAAGGGGGTGGGGAGACCATCATCAGCTTTGGGAAACTCTAGGGGGAGATTAAAGGGGGTCTCAAGTGTGTACTTAACTTACTTATTTAAGTGACTAACCAAGACATGACACTGAGGAATTATTGCCTAAAAGGTCACCTGGATGATACTGACTGTGGACTTATTCAGTCTCTGTGGGGATTTTTGAAGAGAGAATGGGGTGAATCTGGGGCAGGGGAGTTGGTGTGGGCATGTTCTTTTTATAGGGGGTAGGGGTATGGGATCCAACTGGCAGACATACATTTTTGTTCTGGGAGTAAAAAAACGCTTTTGTTCAAGTTAGGAATCGTCTAGAACTGAAAGGTCAGTGCACACCGTGGGATCTCAGTAAAACAAAAGCAGTGTAAAACCACCTCGCTTATAAAGAATTTTTTTGAAAACTAGATTTTAGTTGGTAACCAAAGGATTCTGGAAAGAGTTCCAGGTTCATGGACTAGATGATAACTTATTCCTGATGTGGTGCTATGTTTGCCGACAAAGGGTCCAAATTCCCACTGAGAAGAAATATTAAGCAGTCGCTGCAACCCTTTATCTCTTATAAAAATGTTCATCACTCAAACTTCGACAACTTCACCACTTTTTTCGATATTTTTTTAATAAAGGCAAAATGAAATGAGCTGCTACTCCACAGATCATTGAGTATTTTCATTCACCGAGGTTGAACCAAAATGTATTTATTTGATTCTAACCCGGTGATCTCAGAAAGGATAAAGAAAGATGGTTTTGATTGAAATGATTACTGCATTGGAAGGAATGTAAAAGTGTTAACAGAGAACATAATAACATGTCATGCACGTTGGTTTTTAATAAAAAATAGAATGACAAACTGTTGGTAGCAACTGTGTGTCAAAAAGTATGATTAAGTGACTAGTGTCCTTGTCAATTTTGTCAAGCAGATAATTGTAGAGTGACGTTTCTACGATGACTCTTTAAAGTTTTGCCTCAGATACAACTGATTTCACAGTCTTTGTATTGGGACCCAGAAACAAAGATTTGATCAAGGAAACCGTAACAGTGTAAACGTAGCAACTTTATTTTATTTTTTTATCTAAAAAATGATCTTGTCTTTTTTTCGCTGTTCGGAAACAAGACTACTGTTTCCTGATCTTGTGCGCTTTTCCTCATCTTTCACATCTGTAATAGGTCTTGGCTAATGTTGCATTGTCAGACAACCAATCGCTTCAGAGAATGTCAAGTGATCTTCGCTAACTAGAACAACGTTTTCTCAAAGTGATCTTGTCTCAAGTAGTAACTGGTTCATTGAGCCAACCTGCTTCTCTTTGCATCTTTATTAAAGGCAGTGGACACTAATGGTAATTACTCAAAATAATTATTAGCATAGAACCTTAATTTGTAACTAGTAGTAGGGAGAGGTTGATAATATAAAACCTTGTGAGAAACGGCTCCCTCTGAAGTGGTGTAGTTTTCGAGAAAGAAGTAATTTTCCACGAATTTGATTTCGAGACCTCAAGTTTAGAACTTTCTCGAAATCACAAGGGTGTTTTTTCTATTCATAGCTATCTCGCAACTCCGACGACCAATCAAGCTCAAATTTTCACAGGTTTGTTATTTCATGTACAAGTTGAGATACACAAAGTGAGAAGACTTGATTTTGACAATTACCATTAGTGTCCACTGCCTTTAAGGTTCTTGCAATGCTTTGAAATAAAGTCCCAGGCAATTGTTTTTCGGTGATTCCTTTTTGTTATATATGTTCTGATGATAAATCTGGAGATTCACGCAATATAAAGAGTCTTCTAATTTGGTTATTTATTATTTGGAACAATACAAAATTGTTTAATGTTGCCCAAGTCACGCCAATGTTCAATGTACGTCTTTCACAGCTAGTTCACATCCGAAAAAACATTTCAGCCTCCTTTCCTGTAAATGCAGTTTTTGCATCAGCACCCCCCCCCCCTACAGATGCTACAGAACTATCTCCTCTGACCAGCACAAATAATTCAAACCCCTCGTCGGCACGTTCCTCCGGCCTTGGTCTTTCCGCTGCCACCTCTATCAACAACCAGCGTGACAAATGCACAACAACACTAGCGAGAACACATGTTGGAATCTCCATCAGGAAAAACTGAGAACAAAATCTCGAGCTGGAGAAAGACTTAGAGGAAATCTTGATGCATGGACATTCCTCGGATTCTAAAGATGGTTAACTTTAGTGGAGAGCATGACTAAGATCAAGCCCCGTCTAACAAGAGAAGGTGATAGGTTCAATTCAAAGGTCAATGAATAAAAGGTTGCATCCCAATCAAACTGGCGATAAAGACCTCAGAATTGACCTCTTCAAAATGGTTCTGATTGTGAAACTTCTCTGACGACTTCGAATCTAAGTATTATTAGAAATCAATAAAATAAGTCATTAATCGTCTTGTTAACTAGCTTGCTCCATGATTTAGTACAGTGTCAGACATCACTAGCAAGTTGAACAGTTTGGTCATAATCGACTTTGATGGCCAGATGTCCAAAACAAGGTTTTTGAACTTTGTTCTTGAAGGTCAAGATAGCCCGTCTACCTGAAGTGAAGGGCAAGGTTATATTATTACATTCCACAGGCGTGAAAGATGAAGAACTTTGAGGAGAGGATTTGTTCTCTTTCTTGGACTTCTTAGGACCATGGTTCGAATCCCACATTCTTGTTTTTCAGTCCCTATGCACTATCCACGATTACTTTTAAATGTAAGACGAGAAGGGTTTGATTAAAAATGCAGTACATAATACAGATGTATGAACGATACTCATCATTTAAACTTCATATCAAACATCACTACCGAACAGGAAGCATTCTATCCTTTCATAAAAAGGTGTGATAATTGATTGCCTGATCCAGTTAACCTTGGCATATGGAGATTGCATGGCTTCTATTCTTATTGAATGTTTAGACCAAGCTAGATCCATCGTCACATTGATCTCTCACAGCACTGATCCCTCTGCTTAGCCAGGAAGTCACGACTCAGAGAGATCAGAAGATGCCTGAGATGTCTGACAATCCTCTCTAAGATCACGTTTCTCAGAGATTCAACAACAGGGTCTTTAGATTCTTTCTATCGTGTGTTTGACTTTCGCTCTTCGCTGACAGTCTTTTTCTGCTTCTTCTCTTTGTATAGCTTGGGTTGACATTGAATTCAATTTTGGTCGGCAATTGATGACATTAGATGAGAAATGATCTGCAAGGTTACATTGTTTTTGGATGTTGCAAGCTGAAAATAAATTTTACTTCAAAGGTTCATGGCTAGAAATAAAATTGATTTGCTGTCAGAAAAAAATAATCTCATTTTTATTTCATTTCATTTATTCTGGTTGTGACGCTAACTTAATCACTGTGCTGACCAAAAACCCAATGGAGAGAAGACAAGGAAAGAAGTTTTGAGTTTTTGATGTGAGAGGAAACCGCCAATCAGGTTTTCACTCTTTGCTTACTTAAATTAAATTTTTAAGAATAGAAGACTAAAAATATTAGTGCGCTTTTTGACGGTAAGCCAACAAATCAAATTTATTTTAGAAGTTTACTATCATTTCTGAAGCTTTCAGACTAATTTTTGTATATTCCACTTATGATCAGTTGGTACTTTAAATACAGATGGGACACTTGATGGAATTACATGAGAGCAATGCTCTTTCTTGACACTGCCTCTTCAAGAAAGGAAAGATAAGATTGATGAATGAGGTTTGCTGGAGCATAACATTGGAAAGAGAGACAGACGATGGTAGGTTACAACAAGTCATCAATCTGTCTTTTTCATTAACCAGTGTCACTGAGGTATGGCGTTCGAGTGACCTTTAAATTCCGAGATGATTTCAAAAACTTCAGGGTTTGAAGGTTTCTGTGTCTGCTCCCTGTGATGTCGCTTTATGGAGATGGTAAAAACACAACAGAGGCTTGATTTGTATCCTTGATGTGGCAATACAATCTGTTGAGATTAATCTTAGACTATTGTAATCTTAATGTTATTAAACATTAAAAAAAATGAATGATTGTTTACACGTTTGCAATCATTTATCACATGTTTCAAACTTCAAGTAACAAACCACATGTCTCCAATTTCACATATCTCCTCACTTCCAATTGCTTCCTCATGAGTGGGGATGAATCAATAGTAATCTCAACTTTCTTATGAAGATTAAATCCAGAGAAACATTGAATCCCATCACTCCATAACTTACAAAGCAAAGCTTAGAGGAATGAAGTCAAGCCACCATCATCATCATCATTGGTCCTCTACATGAGTTTGTGATTAATGTAAGACTTCATCCTCTTCATAATCTTCACATAATTGTATTGCATCTCTGAAACACTTCTTCCTCTCACCATCTTCCTTCAATTACACCCTTCTGTAAACAGTTGCCTCACAATATGTCCAATTCACTTCTCTCTATGTTCAACAACTTTCAACCAATCAGAGCAGTGACTGCTCTACAAATAGCCCAGCATGTCGCACACTCTTCAGTGTCCTAATGATGACTAGAGCAAGTTAGTCCAAATGTTGAGACCATTTAATAACTCACTCCACAGAAATGAAGTAACAGGTACAAATGGTAAATGTAAAATGGTACTTTGGCTGGTAACCTTATTCTGGTAAGCATATTTCTGTGCCTCATAGATACTTGTCCTTAAGCAGCTTAATGAAATTGGGCTCTGATAATGATGAAAATTGTGTGAATCAACAAAGATGGGTCTCTAGCCAATCACGCCAGGGGTGAGAGCCTGTCAGTTAGGGTTGATGAAGAGGGGATGATGTTTAACACTCTCAAGATGCACTGTTGACTTAACAGATGTACCAACATGTATACAATTAATTCAATTACAGCCCAGATGTCTAGTTACTGATGAGAGCCTACAAGTTGATGGGAAGAGCAAACCTGATCGAGACCCCGCATCGCTAGGGACACGCACCTTCACGGAGAGACGCCCTGCCTGTCATTCCATGCATTCTGTGAGGCGTTTTTATTGTCGACGGGGCATCGTATTAAACAACCACAGTGCAAGAAGTTACTAGGCTCATTGGGTTTCTCGTAACAGTGTTGGCTCATAGCGTGAGACAAACCCCTGTCGTGATATATATGAAGGCATGCAAGTAATTATCTTATTAAAATTTTTCTTTTTCGATATGGGGAGGGGGATGGGAGACAATTTTTTACAAACCTTTTTAAAAAGTTCTTACTGTTTGTTCACAGACAACATAGACCTGCAGGATAGCAGACCAAGAATGAGAAACAAAATCAGGAAAAATTCTGAAAAATCCCAAACCTGGTTATATTAATGTAACAGAACACAGAAAATGCATCCTATAATTTTAACCTGACATTAATGCAATAGTCATTATCACACTTATTTTCTGCAGCCAGGTGTACAGCACATTCTGGACAAGTGTGAAATATTTTACATATCACAGTTGAGTAGCACCTGTTACATTTATGGTGTGTAATATACACAAGAATACTCAATGAATAGGGGTGGCCTTTATTGAAGTGTCTCATTACATTGTGATCTCATATCTTTCCTGTCAATATCTCAAGCACAGCCAGGGGTATCATAATAAAACATGAGCCGATACACACTGTTCACAACATTCAAGACATGAACATTTATCAATATGTGGCTTGTCGTAGCTGAGTAGTCTAGTTCACTGTACTCCAGCTATGTTGTTGTCAGCAGCAGAGTGTGGGTTCGATTCCAGGTCATGGCACTTGTGCCCTTGAGCAAGGCATTTAACCATGGAGGAAGGAATAGACTCCATGGTTTTACCAACCAGGCCCCTAAAGTTGATGATACCCATGCCTACATCCTAATGGACTGTGAAGAAGGGTAGCCCTGTTTAACCCCAGGAGTAAGTGGCAATGTGCCCTGGTGGCAGTTGATTTTAGGTCAATAGCCCAAATCAGTTGTGTAGCCCTCACCACCATGCCCTCACCTTGAAGTGGCTGGTTCAAATCCCTCTCCAGACAATTTCTCAATTTCCCCAAATCAGTATCTTTCTGATTAAACTCTTCTTGTATGAGACCAATAACAGTTTTGTACGAACTAGGAACCTTGGGTTCACATTCACCTATCAAGAAAAGAAAACCTCACAATTCATCAGGGCCGAACATTCAAATATGCACGAGGCTTTCAAAGGAATAGACTAGGCCCTAGATGAACCCAGTGCATTAAAATTGACACTTCAAAGTGATCACATTAAACATCCAAGTTGGCAACGGAGGCAAATTGTATTCTTTATCTTGAGGGATTTGCGCTAAATCATTACAGGAAGTGGACTCAAGTCAAGTGCTTTGGACTAAATCTGTGTAAAGGTACTCTCAACTGGCAAAATTGAAAAGTTTCCCCATGAAATATTGGCAGTCTTTCGTCTGGACACTGCCGCGCCTGCTTTAATTGATTACCTATTAACCAACTGACAGGATTGCGACACAAACATGTATGTTTGCTGGTTTAATACAAACAAGTTGGGCTTGAATTATTGAACGTTTTACATGTGTTATGCAAAGTTCATTTACAGCGAGTACACAAGAATTAAGTGCAATAGTGCTGACTAAACAGAGGTACATGTATGTGAAGTTCAACACTAGGCCACTAGGCACTAGGTTTGACTTTGAGTGTTGTTCTTAAAACACCAATATAACGATATATTTATTAGGTGACAGATAGCAAAGAACAGTTTGAACAATGTGTATATCACAAATGGATTGGCATCTGTAACAAAGGAGGGCGCTTCTTGATTACGTCACAAGAGGAGCTCAATTTCAAAATACAAAGCTACACATAAAAAAACCTTCAAAACTTTGGCAATATGTGTGCAGATTTAATGATGGTGAACTTTAAGATACCAAATACGTTTCATATTCTGAGAGTTAAAAACCTTTTTTGTTTACCTTTTACTCGAGGTATAAATATCTAAACCCATAGTCCCATGGGTGCACACTATGCTGCATTCAAATAGTGCATTTTTAAACACTTAAATTGTGGCTTATTGTGTTGCTAAATAAGTACAAAGTTGACACAAAATTTACATTTTAACTTTAAAATAAGTTAGATAGAGAAAATCTGTTTTGACCAACTTGTAACAAAACAAACCATTGTTTACCATACTGGTGAAATGTCACTGTTTGCATATTTAGTGAGAAAACAAAACACAATGTGATTTGTTTTGCTCTTAAAATAGACAAACAAAGGTAGTTTTGAATCCTATTTCCTGAGTGAGTAATAATCTCTCCAAATACATACAATAGTAGATAATAGCATCTTTAAGACACGCTTCAAGAAAAGCTTTCACTGAATCAAGTAAAATTATTGATTGAAAAACACTGAAAGTTTCGCAAGTTGGCAGTCAGAAGTACAGAAGTAATTGGTCCCATTCTAGAAGTCAACTTACCTCACCAAGAAAGTCTAGTCCCCTATATCCATAAGGCAGATAACACACACTGAAAACCCATTATGCCTAGCATCTTCAACATGTCTTTAAGAAGTAGAGAGGAGAAATAAAAAAAGGCAAGAATCCAGCAGGAGTTCAAACTCTTCCTACCTCATTGGACGGGTCAAGACAGATGGCGTACTCATCTTAGGGTTAATTGATACCATTCAAGAAGCTAGCTGACAATCTCAGGGTCACTCAACCAATGATGATGGCAGAGGAAACAACATCTCAAAGAGGAAAGTCTGAGGAAGGGGGATG
Organism: Asterias rubens; assembly: GCF_902459465.1. Taxonomy (NCBI): domain Eukaryota; kingdom Metazoa; phylum Echinodermata; class Asteroidea; order Forcipulatida; family Asteriidae; genus Asterias; species Asterias rubens. Next base: position 21,332,341 of record NC_047067.1, on the reverse strand, counting down.
GGCATAAACAGACCAGAGATAATGCTAAGGATGAGCTCCTCACTACCAACGCTGGTGGACGGCCACGGATGGATGGTGTATGGATCCTCCAAATATGGGCTGCCTGCATGTCTCGCATAGTTCTTGTTAGGGTTGGAGAGTTGGGTTCTGAGATGGAGGGGGGGGGGGGGGGGGGGGGGGCTGGGTTAGACACCATCTTCACAATCTTATGAGGATCACTGACTGTACAGACAGACGTTCATATTTGTCAGTCAGGGCGACGATGAGTGATGACCCTTGATATCAGAGATGTGAATAAACAAACTCTGACATGAATTAGCTACAACCATGGGCTTGTGTTTGATGAGTCAGAGCTAGTTAGGATTTCTCACCAATGATGGTCACATGGTGGAGGCATTGTACAATGGCAGGTTTATTGTGTCTTCAAGCTTCAGTGCAGTCCAGCTTAATTGCAACTATCTTTTAGAATTCTCAACACATAGTTGAAACAGAAAATTTTAAATATTTTACCTTACAGATAAAACTATCCATAGCAGAAAAGATGGTTTGCGATGGAATCCGTCTGTGGGAGTTATTTTCTTAACCTTTCTTGGTACAGACATTCCAGACAAATCTAGGAGAATTTTCTATTTATTTATGTACATTTGTGAAAGTAGGTACACTTACTAGAACGGGATTTGAACCTACCACCTCTGGATTAATGTGCTGGCAGAATTGAATCTTCCCTGCAGATAGTTCAACTATTGCGATGGAATCCGTCTGTGGGAGTTATTTTCTTAACCTTTCTTGGTACAGACATTCCAGACAAATCTAGGAGAATTTTCTGTTTATTTATGTACATTTGTGAAAGTAGGTACACTTACTAAACCATGTCACCAATAACAAAGTTCCACTGGAACATTAACAAAAAAGACTCCAATCCCTGGAGTGGTAAATAAATAAAAACTTAACTTCCTCAATCCTAAAAATTCCTCAAACAGCTCTATTTTTAAAATCATCAACATCCAGGGGTTGAATTGAACAACCATGGGAAAATAACATCAAATAATGCAGATACCTCTGATCAAAAATAACATTCCCTAAACTTATTAAAATATAAATATTTCTCCAAAGAGTATGTGTAACTTTTGTCCACTAACATTCCAATTGCTCGCGGAATGGAGAGCTATGGCTACAAATATTTTCAAAACTATACAAATGTTTTTGTCAGCTTTCACTTCCCACAGTGATAAATTTTCAAGACCTCTATTGTCACATGGAATTAAACACAAATATTGGAGGCAGCCATATTTTCAGATTGTATGTAATAAAAGCCCAGATGGGAGAAACATTTTTAAAACCATTCAAAACAACTTCACAATTTGACGATAACCTGACAACCAAAACATTTCCGGAATCAAAAGCCATTACGGTTGTCATGTCATTATCTCTCAACCAATCAGAACCATTGAACTTTAAAAGGCAAACAGTTCATACATACCGAAGAAAGGTCTCACTAAATTGGCAAGTCAGTCACAGAAGAAAGATGGAATTTGTTACTCTTGAGAAATTTAGACTGAAGACTATCAACCTTTGCTGCATCAGTTCATATAGCTGTTAGTTTCTTGAGTGGGAAAACAACAATCAGGGGTGTACTGTACTCACAGAACAGTGAGTTGAGTACGAGACGATTTGGGTACCAGACAGGAACTGGTTAGTTATGGCGCCATCTTAGATTAAGTAGACAAGAGTATAATCCCAGTAAGCTACCAAGGACAGACCATATAATGTAATTAGCAGATAGTTACTAAAACAAGGTTGAACCAACACTACAATGTATTTGTCATTTAGGTGTCATTATTGGTTGATCGCCACACTTAAGTCTTCAAAGGGTGTGGACCCCATTGATAATTAGGCTCAAATTTTGTTTTGACTAAAAGAAAATCACAGACAACGGTTTGGTCAGGTTGAGATGAAAGATATTCGTGGAATAAACAAACATCCTGTTGAAGGAGTTCATCCATGTGATACCTTGTCACCTTCAGACAGAAAGTATTTGGCTTTTAAAAAGCACCAGTCCAAGTGGCTACCTGAAGGAGACAGTTGTGGTTTTTGTGGGAGCAAAATTTACTTTTTTTTTTTTTAAATTCATTGCTTTGGAACAGTTATGCTCAGATCTTTCCTGAAAATGTCTCCTGCCCCAGCATCTAGTCTCCCGTTTGACACTTAACAGGTTTCAAACGAGCCCTATGGCCAATCAGAGCTCAATTTTATGTGTATTCAACACTACTCAGCATTTTTCACTTACACAGCTTGCGCAGAAATTCAGCGCTTGCACAGTTAGCAGAGAATGGTATTCGCAATCGCAGAATTTTGGTGGTAAGCAGAGCAATGAAGTTAGGCCCAGGTTAGGTTGAGGATAACCTGTTCATCGGTAAACATAACCGATCAACACTCTTAAATTGTCTTCTGAAATATGCCCCAGGTCTTTATGAAAACCCATTCCTGGTCTAATGTATAGTTCTACAAACAAAATTGACCCCTAATCAAATGTATGCACGCAATATCGTAAAAGCGGCGAAAGCACTCGTTAAGAATGCTCAACATCTGTTTTGGCCGTAACAATTATTTTGCAATTACGTTGGATGCCGCTGTTCGTAGGCATGGATTGAGGCTGATCAACTGGATTAATTAAAGCCATTAGAAAATAGAAAATAGCCATGGATTTATGCCCTTGAGCTTGGGGCTCATGTAGGTGGATTATGGACTGCAATAAGGGTAGTGGGGGTAGCAGCGGTTGTTAAGGTAGTAGGGGCAGTTAGTAGAGGTAGTAGGGACAGTATGAGTAGTAAAGGTCATAGGGGCAGTAGGGTTAGTATAGGTAGCAGGAGTAGAAGTACTAGGGATAGTATGATCAGTAGGGGTAGCAGGTCAGTAGGGGTAGCAGGTCAGTAGTGGCAGCAGCGGCAGTAGGACAGCAGTGGCACCAGAGGCAGTGGGGCAGCAGGGATAGAAAGGGGTTTGGGGAGTATAAGTTATAGGGGCATTAGGGGCAGTAGGGGCAGCAGAGGTAGTAGTGACAGAAGGGCAGTAAGGCTTGTAGACCAATTCTGCTTGTAATATCCTTAGACAAATACAAAAGCCAATAAGAGTTAAAAATGCTAACTGCTGAGAAGTTAACTATGTTTTGCCACTCTTCAATTATCAGGAAACTCCTCCCAACCCTCACCTTTCACCACAGCTTAACTCCAGCCTTCTCCGACTCAGATCCATTGAATCTGGTCTCATGCCTTTGGGAAACATTCCATCACCCCGTCTGGGAATCCGGAGAATAGCTCCAATAGGACTGTTGACTAACTCCATACTTCTGTTCACTCTATCTCATATAGAGAGAGAGAGAGAAATTGGTCGCCACAGAAACGTCATGAACAGGAAACCATCAGGCACTACATTAAGTTGGAGTTGACATCATCGACACCAAAGATACTAGAATAACTTGATAACGGACTCCCACAAACACTGATTTGTATCGTCTACCTGACAGTGTTCCAACGCATAAGTTTTCAACCATAAAAATCCTTCAAGTTGTTGCTTTATATTCCAGTGTATAGCATCCTGCCCAGGCAGAACTCTGGGATCCAAGTATTTATCTGTTATAATCCAACAAGTTGTGGCACGTTCAACTCTCAGCATCCGTTGGAATCAAAATAGCTACTGATTAAGAACTCACTTCAACTTAAAACAATCACTTCCATGATCTAGCAAGTCACAGCCTGGTCTGTTTTTTTTCTTCTTCTACCCGAAAACACATGGATAGCATAGAGTTTAACTGCGCATATATCAAGATTCACTTTTGTTTTCGGTGTAGACAGTGATAGACTATATGGATATATACTTGTTCTTTTGTTTCTGAAACAGGAAAGGGAATTTCCTGCTTGTTTTTCAGGTAACCACAGGATGTGTTGACATATCCATGGACATAGCTATTAGCAGCAAAGAACACAGATGACCGGACCGGCTTCCCTAAACCAGGTAGACCTTGGTCATGCTACCCACCTTCTATGACCTGTTCACCTCAACAATATGTATTATTTCTCATAATAGCAAAACATTACACCCAGACCATTTCCTCTCCCAGCCTGTGCTAAAGAACTACTTCGCGCGTTGTCTTTCCTGATGTGGTTATACATAAATAATAAGGTACAGTGCCGACAGAGACGGCCCAAGCAATATTGCAAACTTTAAGGTAAGTTGGATGATTAACTCCATTATATTATAAATATTACGCACACTGAAACTGAGTAATATCTAGATTGAATTTTGGTTTCTGCTTTAGTTGGCACATTTCATACCATTATCTTCATTTGTTTTGTAACAAACTTTCCTAGACAAAACACTTTTCACAGTTCCATTGATGTTTACTATAATCACTCTTCTAGTTCACGGTTTTGATTCAAAGGAAATCAGATACTTGATTGCCCCCCCCCCCTCCCCCACACACCCACACTATTTCTTGTTCCCTCACTTGCCAAGTAGACCTACACAAATTAGAGTCTGGCGCAGCCGTTGTTTAACAAATCAGATTTCTGATACCTGTGGTCGATGTAACATAAGTTTGGCTCCTTTTTTATTAAGTTCCCAAGAAGTGTTTTCATAAATTCAACATCTTCAGTCATAATTACGAAGAAAGTAAGAGGGTATCTTGCAGGAATATATTGATATTTATTTGAAACTGCTCTGAGATTCCTTGAAACTCGTCTGAGTAAGACAAGACAATCAGTTACATATTCATTTACAAGTCTCAGAATTACTGAGGAGCGGCTAGCGAGGCCGGCTCCTGAACCGTGGTAAACCAAAACCTGACCGAGACGATTGGGTTATTCTTTAATTTTTAGGGAATGAGGTGGTCACGATCAGCTACTCACAGACAATGCCGAGTCATTGACCGGTTACACATTTAAAATATTAATAACTCTATGATATAAACCAATTGAAAATGATAACATGTCTGATGGAATGACTTCTTAGGATGTTCGGCGCCGCGTTCAGTTTCGTCCCAGCTAACCTTTCTTTACCTCGGTAATTGGCTCAGCATCGTTTCTTCTAGTGGTGAAAATTACAAGCGTAAGCCTTTAACTAAAAGGGAAGGTATGCATTTGCTAATCACTCAATGGCAATAAATACTATTGGTAAGAAGCCTACAGCAGCTTTCAATAGTTTCATTTCATTTCATTTCAAAATGGTTTATTAAAAAGTACATGAATCGCAGCCAAAAGCTGAATTACTCATGGTTTACAATTAAAACAGCAACAAAGTAGAAAAGTATTTTGAGAAACATTTCACCTCGAAATTGCCTGCTTTAAGTAGCTCAACGAAAATTGGCCAAAGACAATCAGTGTCAAGGTCTTTCCCAATGTATTTAACTGGCAACAAGATCAATAAATTTTGTATTCAAAAACAATGTCTTTGTTATTTTCTAATATTCTCGTTCAGAGAACTTTGGACTTAAATCTCCTTGTTTA